>NC_070584.1:26153038-26468593 GCF_027409825.1 Scomber japonicus | reverse complement strand
GGGTGGAGATGGTGTTGATACCACTAGTGTCTCTTTAGAGAACTGAGAACAGGAAATGGAGGAAACACGTGCACTTTCACCAAAGGAATACAGATATAACCTTCAGTGATTTCACATTAAACAAAATGTGCACAAAACCAACTCTCAATACTTTATTTTAAAGGAATATTGATACTTGGTAAATGTGCTTTTATTCCAAGAACTAGTTTGAAGATTACCACTCTTTTGTTTGTGTCTCGTGTTTGCCAATACATAAAAACCTCAAAAAATGGAAAATGGAAAAGAGTGTTGTCACTGAGATTTCTCTACAATATAAAGGCAATTCAAGCTTCTTTCCCCCACTACAAACTTCCTTTTGAATGTAGATATGCTATTTGTGAGGCGAGTAATTGCATGAATCTTAGTCAAGCCAAGTAAATTGTATTCATATAGTCCAATATCACAAATAAGAAATTCCCCTCTATCAATCAAAACAGTATATCCTTAGACCCTCATCTAGTCAGTGCAAATCTAGGAGATTGGGCAGTGAGTCACTTCTATCATAGCTCTTCTTGTATTTTGTGAGATTACCCTTCAAATGCAAAAACTTTCTGGTGCATAATGCGTCACATCTGCTCCTTAAAAACTGTCATAAAAGTCTTGCAACATCTAGCTCCGGGGGTGCTAGTGGTCGTGTGTATGTGTGTGTTTCTGTTTCAGAGTGTGAAGATAGGATCCAACAAACCTCGGACGATTAGCCTCATCCAAGCTCCGTGGAGAGGGCTGTTCCCCACGTAGCTGGCACTGTAGATGCCTTGATTGCTAGAAACTGTATTCTCTAATGTGAGCACAGCAGTGCGGTTGATCATATCATTCCAGTGAGTCATGTAGTAGTAATTTCCTACATACAAGACATAGAATGATTAATGGCAGTTTCCAGCGTTTGTTACTTGACAGAAAGTATGTGTATAATGTGTTGACAGTCTCTTAAGTGTACAATGAATTCAATCCCCATTTATCTGTCTTGAGCTCTAAATGCATAAACTGGTTTACCATTGTACTTCCAGGTCACATCCCTTTTTTCGTAGTTCAGGAGCTGCATGCTGAGGTGAACTGTCTCTCCTGAGTTGACAGTTATTGTCAGGTCAGTTGGGGCAAAATTTGCTGTAAAAGACACAGACACTCAAATATTTTTCAAATATGACACACAATCCAAGCAGTATACAAAAGACAGCTTTAAATCCTAAGTAATCAGGATGTGATTTAGATTCTGGTCATAACAGGGAATTAAAAATGTTCAAATGAAAAAAGTGGTCATAAACTGACTGAACACACCTCCCCCAACATTGTTGATCATTGTGACCGTCTCAGGTGGATGAACTTCTTGAGTGCATTTACAGTAAAAGATACCAATATTCTCATGTTCTCGGAAGTCTCTTGCAACCACCTCCTTTTCCTTGGGAAAATGAAGTTGAAAAGTTGGGTTGTTGGGGAGTCTGAAGATTTCGTTGTCTCTCTTGATAGTAAGCTGGCCAGGGCTGCGCTCACCATGGATACAAGAGATTTTGAAGTGATTGGCACTGCTGACCTCTGCTGTCATGATCAAATCGATTACAGCATCTGTAAGACAGGATAATGTGTTATTTTCTGAAAAAAGCAGGATCACTGCGATCATTGTGAGTTTGATTTGTTAATCACAACCGTGGATCAGGATCAATTGAGTCATAAAATGCACATTTCTTCTTTTATTGAGGTATATAAATGGGCACATGTTCAGGAGAAGACCCTGCTGCTTCACATGAGCTTTCACACAGTAACATGTTCTATATAGTTTTGATATAATATTTTCAGAGCAGGAGGGTTTTATCAGTTTTCAAAACCAAGTTAACTGATAAAAATATGTGGTTCAGCTTGGTTTAGCACTATTCAACTCCATTTTATTTGGGAGTATTTATAGATAGAGACCCACAGCGGTCAGTCTTAGAGCCTAAATTGATTTATTTGGTATATAAATTAAATATGTCAGTTATCAAGAATTTTTTTTTATTTTAAATAGTTTTATTTGCATCAATATTTTCTGTTCAAGGGAAAGTTTGCAGCATCTTTTGGGGATGGTCACACCAGAAATTAATAGAAAAAGGGTAGTTTGACACAAAGAAATTCTCAATAAATATGAGCAATCCTAAACTTAAAAATCATTAAAAAAAAATTCAGGTGTGATATTAGACCACAAAATCTGCTGGAAACTTGATATTACCTATATGCAAGCAAAGTTGGCAAGCAGCCTTTCAGTTCAAGGAAGAACAAGGCACATTCTGGATCATAAAGCACTGTGCTCTCTGTATTGTTCTCCTACATTACCATATCTGAATTACTGTGTGGAGGTAAGGGGCAGCACCTACAAAAGCACCTTACAGCAATTTTTGCTTTAGACCATAAAGCTAAAACCTTGAGTACCAAATCTTAGCAAAAAAACCTAAAACAAACAACAATTAGTTTGATATCCACAAGAATCAGTTCGTCACACATCATAATGTGTTTATTATAAAACGGACTTCTTTTAACTTGAACATTTTATTCACTGACACCCAATAAAGCATTGATGTAAATGGTTTTAGTTCAAACACAGACTTCCTCTGGAATGTAATTTATTTGAACAAAAGTGCCAAACCTAATAACATCAGTTTGTCCAGCATTCCTTCTCCCTCTGTATTTAAGCCCCAGATCCACAGAACAATGCCAGGAAACATGGATGAGCTCCTTTTTTCCCTAAGGGTACGAAGTTTGCTGGACACTCTGAGGGCTTTAGGACTTTAACAAAATATCAATTACGAACAAAAGAATATATAACAATCAGATAGATTCATGCGGGGAACTGTTCGGTCTTAATATACATCACATTTCTCGAAAACACATGTTCTCTATTAAACAGCTACCCAGGTAGCCTTGAAATAATGTTCTTACCTGATAAATCAATGAAGCACAAAACACACACCCACACAATCTTCATGATATTTGTAATCCTCATTGGAGAAACGTAGTCCTTAATAAGTAAACTCCCAGTTCAGGTTGTTGGTCTACTCGAAGAGCTCTACATCCAAAACGGTGACGCTGCGTCACGACGAGCGGTGCGCTTTTTTACGCATAACTTGGCGAATCATCTAAAGCTCCAGTTCAGGTGTAAAATCTCTGTGTGTCTGTGTGTAATGTCTACTGCGATCCCGTTTAGCTTTCAGAGATTGTATCACGATCCTTCACACTAAGCACAGAGTTGGACTTGCTCAGCTTTCTCTGGGTGGGAAAGGAAGGAAGAGCGTCACCAGACAGCGGAGGACTGCTGGCGCTCCAGACCTCCCCGATCCAGATGTATTTATGAGTTTAAACTCCGTTACTCTAATGATCTCTACATGCAACTAATCCTGTAATATCATTTAATGTCTGCATTTCAGCGATGAAATGTGTCTCTGTGTTTTTCAGTTTTAATGTACAGTTGCATGTAGAGTTGTTTTTATATATATGATCATTCATGTTGTTTATAGTTTTTGTGTCATTATTTGTTTATTCCTGCTGTCTTGTATTGATTTGTTGTGAGAAGCATATTAAACATATTCTTTTTTTCTTGCACCAGGATTTTTGTGCATGTCAGATACTTTAAATACATTTGAATAAATGTATAAATACACTCCATCAAAATATACCATACATGCAATGTTTTGTGTCTGCCAATACTTTGGACATTGCCTGTTCAAGTTCTACACTCTGCATGCCCTATGTGTTCTCTAAGGCTGACATTGTTTTTGTATTGCTGCCCCTGATTTTCTTTGTAGAGATATTGTAGAAAACCAATTGCAGCAGCTGGTATCATGTTTTGCCAAATGCAACAGCTTTGTTCTGTCACTTCAATGAGTTGGTTACAATCCCTGCAGCTTTTATAGTCACACTCCCCTCTCTGCTGTACTGTAATCAGTCAGTCTCAGGAAATTATGAACAATATGCATGTTGTGTCTGTTCTGTCATTTTTGCCCTAATCTTGTTTAATGTGCCGCACTGTCTTAACATCCAGTTTGAACAACTGCACACGCCTTTTCTCATTTTCTCTCCAAAAGTTGTCGGACTGATTTGATGTTTTCTTTACATTTCCTTTAAGCTTCAGACAATCAACTTCAAGTTGACTCAACTTCTTATTGTTTGAGATTTCCTGTTTTCGATTTCAGGAGCTCACATGGTTTTCTTTAGCCTGCAAGGAATATTCTATTGTACGCTAGATTCCTTAAAAAAACAAAGTATAAAATAATATAATTATTTGCAAAGCATTGGAACATCAATGTCCAATTAGAATAGGTAAATAATGTCATATCCTACCTACTACAATATGAAATGATTCACAAACTGAAAACCATTATAAAAAGGAGGAGATGACCTACTGATTCAATTAGTTAAAGTAAAATAAAAAAAATAAATAAAAAACTCAAATCAAAATTGAACCCAGGTTGGAAATGTTTTGTCTGCAAATCACAGTGTTTCCATGTCGACTCTTGGCAAACAAAGGATCTTGGCGCCTGCGGTTGGCTCAGATGTGTATGGTTCTTTTGACCTGTTAATGTGACCTGTGTGGCTCAGAAGCCAGAACAACTTCTTTTAAACAACCGTCTTATTTCCTCCACTCAAGCACCCACTGAAGGTATATTGACTTAACTGTGATAACAATGATTCTGAAGCTGCACTTAGGGCTGGGTTAAAAACAACAACATACAACAAACTATATTGTTAGACTTAATTTGCACTACATTCTAACTGATGCAGTTTAGGACAGTTGCAATAGATAAAAGATCAAACTTTAGGGAAAAAAATAAGGAGGAGAGCAAAGGAGGAAAAGACAGAAAAGTGTTGCGTGCTGCAGATACAGTTTGGTGGAGCCTCTATAGGAAGCCAAAAGGGAAAAGACTGAAGGCTGGGTCAACACAGATGCTTCAGCCTCTGGCTGCATTAAGGCTGTCAGGAGCCAGAGACCAAGGGTGAGCACTTTTGTTTGAGTGTGTGTAATACATGAACACGTGTGTGCATGTGCTTCTGAAGGAAATTATTCTGGTGGGGTGGACATGCAGGGTGGAGGCGTCTATTTGTGCTCCTCAGACATTAGCCATTGTATCCAAAAGTCTTTGTTGTCCTACAGTAATTACTATGAACTCTGTTTATTGTGAAAGTGATGGCTGTATGTTTTACCACTAGGCAAGTTTGTCTTCTGGCCTTTTTCAAAGTCATGACAGCAGTACAAACACTGTTATATTTATATTATATGTTTATAGATGCACTACAGTGTGCAGCTATGGATTGGACTGTCAAGAAAGAAGATACAATGGGTTGAGGCTGAAGCAAATGCCAAGTCCCTTAAAGGGCAATGCCACTGACTGGTACTAGATACTGGCTCTGACTGACTCCCATTCCAAAAGTGTGAAATTCTCTCTGAGTCAATAGTTTTTTTCAATGACTCATTATGGTCTCAATTGCTAAATTTGGCCCCTCTAATAAGTAGTGTACTGGTGGTCATTTTAAAAGTGATTGCTCTGTTAATGAGATTATTTACCTTTAATGTCTGCCATATGGGAGTTGATTGACAGCTGTGATTGAACACTTACCTGCTGCACAATTTGGACTGTGTTGGACTTTCACCGCTTCTGTTTAAATAATAAACAATGATTTTTTTTTCTTAAGACACACAGTTCTACTGTGTCTGTGGTTGAGGAGTTACACTAACAAGACCTTCACAGGATGCTGTCATGTCGTATTTTAGTCATTTTAATGTTAAGTGTTTCCGATGCTACCTCCCCTGTTAGCACAATTTAGTGCAAATTTAGCTAGCGATTATCTCAGTCCGAGGTAGCAGAGTGTTTTTACCGAGTATGGAAGGCAACACCCCGTACTCTTTAATTGGAAGGTCCTGGCTCCAAACAGAAAAGACAGTACTGACCATAAGCTGCAACTCTGGGCAGTATGATGTAATAAAAACTCTACAAAAACTAATGCTAGATTAATTATTGGTGTGCTTGGTGGCAATGGGTTATCTGTGCCGGGTAATCTTTTCCACAGTATTAAGAAAGTCAGATTTTCCATTACACTGCATGATCTCATTAGCAAATTTAACTCATAATTTAATAACTTAATTTAATCAGTTGATATTACCACTCTCCAATGTAATTGTTCACAAACGTCATTGAGGAAAGCCATTGTGGCCAGCTGAAAAATTGTTGGGAAATGCCACCTAAACTGTATCAAGCAGTACATCTACAGCAGCATGCTCCATAGCTTTTTTAGTGGTTTCTGACATTTTGTTGTGGTTGTAGTGGAAGAGGTGGTGATGGCGAAGCTGGGGGTGCCTGGAAGTGAGACCGGCAACAGAGGCGGGAGCTCTCTCAGACTTTGTGAGAAAGTTTGTATTAAATACCCATTTCCCCTCATTGTGTGGCAAGCTGGCCTGGCTCCACACGCACTGATCCTGCTGGACCCTGGGAGCCGAAGCAAGGGTGTCACTCACACCTCTCAAGACACCTAAATCACTGCTTTGCTGTCTGATGAAGGAATCAGGGATCTTATAGACCTAGAGATGTTAATAAATATGGATGTGTGCTTCAAACTATGATTGCATGGGTGTTTATATGTGTGAGTGTTTTAACCAATAGAGTGAATGAGATGATGAGAGACTCAAGAAGAGATTGAGCATGTGCATGTGTGTTAGCATTATAAGTAGAATTGAAAGATCCCAATCTTACTAAGTCGGATTTCCCCAAAGATAGAGGGCCATTAAACCTTGATAAGGCTCCTGCTCTGTTTCCATGTATCCAAACCTGAATGTGTTTACACTCTTTCAACTGTTTTAAAACAATATTTCAACACAACATGGTGACAAATTGACAGGTCTAAACACACTATCACCCCAGCTACATTTCCCACTTAGTTCAGTGCAATGAGGCAGTCAGCCAGTTATGTTCCAGTGGAGCTGAGTCGTGTCCGGCCTTCATCTTTTAAAATAATAAACTTAGAACGCTTCCCATTCTACAGGCATTCATATTCCCATGTACCCTCACTAACTCTTTGTCAAAAATGAGTACATGCCTGAAGATATTCTTTGAGGTTTTATTCTTTGCACTGTAGATTTCTCTATCTGCTAAAGATTAAGAGCTTGAATGAATCAGAAGAACTTCACATCATGTTCTGAGATGCCCCCTCCCAACTTGACTTTAGGGATTCTCTGACCCTTCCTCCTACATCGCTATTAGATTCACATGCTTTTATGATGACACGTTTCTAGTGAGACATCTTGACTACTATTGAATAGATTGCCTGTAAATCTTGTAAAGACATTCATGTTACCCCCAGGATGAATTGTAAACATATTGCTGATCCTTTGGCTTTTCATCAAGAGCCAATAGGTCAATATTTGAATTTGTTCAATATGGTTTATGGGCAAATACCTGCAAAACTAATGTCAATCCCATCAGCCTCAACTGTTCTTTGTTTTTTGTGTCAATTGTCAATAGCGAGTTCGAAGCACCACATGGCTAAGTACAGTATAGTCTCATAGAGCCAGCAGCATGGCTGTAGGCATGTTCAGAAATGGAGATTTGCTGATTTCTGAATCAACTTCATCGTTGTCAGTGTCTTCACTAAAACTATAAGAACAGTGGAATTGAAGTAGCATACAAACTCAACTCAAATATATGAATGTCTTCAACGTATTTGGGAGGTGCAGCACAATGGTAATGCTTGGGGACATTGAACCAGCTCCTTGGCCAAAGGACATGAAGACAGAAGTGTGTTCAGACCATGACAAATGAGACTCTGGTGCACAACCTTTTGTCAAATGCTGCTTCCTTTTCTCTCCCATATTTCCTGTTACTTTCCAGTGTATACTTTCTCACAGAGAAAAACTGCCTTTTAAGTAACCTTAAGAGGAAAATGCCTCCGACAGATGGATCAACACATGGAATGATGGGAAATGATTTGACAGTGAACAAAAATATACAAAGTCAGCATGACCAGTCTGACCAGGATGTATATAGTTGATAAGATGCCTTAGGAGTTGTGGACTATGTGCTGCATCATCTTATCTTTATGAGAAAATTATGATACAAACACATGCTTGCAGACATGTATTCACGCTCATAATCCTTCACACCTTTACAACACACACACACACACACACATACACACACACACACACACACACATACACACATACACACACACACACTCACACAAAGAGCACACCAGAGATTTGGGAGCGTGATACTGAGTGAGTTACTGACAGCTTTTGGATGCTCATGAATCAAGTTTCAAGTTCCCCATGGAAGGAACACTTCCCTTCCATTCCTCCCATTTCCTCAGGCTCCACCAGCAATCTCATCAGCATGGTGAAGCAATAATTGCCTTATACAGACTTGGTCAACTTCATGTTGATTTTAAACCATACTACAGAGAGAACTTCAGTTGATAAGGTTGGTGTAACCATCAAAATATAAACAGCAAGTGGCTAAAATCATGGAAGAAAGTCTGTGTTCAGCCCAGAGCCCAGACTATAAATGAAAATAATCTTCAAAAACATCACAGTGAAAGCTGGTATGCTGAGAAAAGAGGGCTGGCATATGCTTAGATTTCAGATGAGCAGACCTTATTTAATTCACTTAAATGTGTTATAAAGACTCACTGATTACCCTAAAAGCTAACAGTAGAAGCAACACATTAACTTGTTGATCGAATTATCTGCTACGCTGTGATGGTTTATGTATTAAAAGTGGGCCCAGTAAGGCTGCATATGTACAAGGTCCAGATTCTTTTGTGCTACACCAATGATTTTTCGATCAATGTGCTGTGAATTTGAAGCATGACTTCCTGCTTTGCAGCTTGCTTCACTGCCGAGTCTACTCAAGCATTTCCCTGTAAAACAGTCAGTGTTGACAGTGTCAGTGTTGTTGATATGAGCTTCACACGTGTACTGAGAATAAATAGAAAAATAGATCATACTTCTCCCATTCAAGCCTTGCTGCACTGGCAGGACAGAAACCATTAATGGTCAGGCACCATCATATCTTAAAGACCTCATAGTACATTGAACATTGTGCTCCCAAAATGCAGGCTTCCTTGTGGCTCCTAGTTTCTCCAAAAGCAAAATGGAAAGCAAAGCCTTCAACTACCAGGCTCCTCTCCTGTGGAATCATCCTTCAGTTTGAGTCCAGGGGGAAGATATCCTCTCTGCATTTAAGAATAGGCTTAAAACATTTCTTCTTGATGAAGCTTATAGTTCAGGCTGGCCAGGATCGCCTTGGACCAGCCCTGTAGTTATTCTGCTATATAGTCCAAGACTGCTTAGGGACTTCCCATGATGCACTGAGCTCCTCTCTCCTCCTCCCCATCTCCATCTGTATGCATTCATGTCCCATTAATGCATGTTACTTACTTGGCATCTTCCTATGTGTTCTGTGCTTTCTCGTCTCGCAGGTGTGGTGTTGCAGACAGCCTGCTGTCTGTGTCTGGAGACTGCCTGCCCCTGGTCTAGCTTGATGCTCTTATCCTGAAAAACACTTACATTGGAGCAGTGTTAGCTGATCGCATGAGATTATAGCTGAATTCAGTAGTAAATAAACAGCTGTGTATGTTTATTGGTTTTATTGGTTGCATTGGTGGTTGTTAGCAGTTAGCTGTGCTTGTTAGCTGCTACTACAGCAGCAACATGCAGGCAGAGCGAGCAGGCGTCACACTTCACATCTGTTGATCCCCGTGGGGCTCCACTGAGATGTGGACTGTCTAGAGAAGGTTTATGGATTTTATTTGCTGTTTGACAGGTGGGTTGGACGCTGAGCTATCTGTGACTTTAGCTGTGCTGTAAGTAAACAGTCTGAACTAAGCAGAATCTTTTCTGATGGAGCTGAAAGCCCAGTTTTCATGTGCTTAGAAATAATTCTTGTTGAAATATTATTCTTCTTTGAGTCTTTCAATCTGTCAAAACCTCAGTGCAGAAATGATTTGTAGTTGTAGAAAGAAATTATGTCTTTGTGCACTAATTATATCAATAAGGTTTCACAAACACTCCAAGTGCTTTTGAGAATGTGATTTATACAGTTAAGTATGTGGAGTTAAGGTTACTGTAATCCCAAGGGGCTCTATATATTTATATGACTAATTTTATGTGTGTATTTCTATATGTGAATATTTTTGTGTAAACATAAAATGATTCATTATTTTATAAAAGTTGTGTTAAATTAATAAAAATCTATAATAAAATAATCACAATAATTAATGGGTAAATCGCTTCATCTTTACTTCAGTGTTAATGATTTCCTAACAGGAAGGCCCCATGCCTTGGCTGCTTTTAATGCTAGTTTAATCCATGACCTCTTTGTTAGCTTGAAAAAAATAAGTTTGTTATGTTTCATATAGTGTCCTGACTACAAGATACAATAGCCAAAGATCACCAATGCCACAAGTAATAAAGCTGAGAAAAATAAATACGCTCACCTTCCTGTCTTATGAAGAAAAACATATTGCCAGTGCTCAAATGTCTTGTTTATCACCTTATGACATTTATATGTTTACTTTACTGTATTATATGTTGATAGACACATTTAAACTTGTCAGTTTGGACCTTGAAAACACACAAAACAGTCACAACAATAAAGTGTATTTCCAAAACTCTGCTGCACTGACTTAAAATACTTTTTAAGAATGTTTCATGTCACAGGAACAGGTTTTAATGAGTCCCAAAGTCCAAATTAAATATATTCAATTTATCTTAGGGTGAAAAGCTGCACATGTTATAGTTTATTCGCATACACAACAATGTGTACCAAAAAATAATTTGTTTTACTAAATTTATCACTGCACCCTCCATTAACACGTGTATACCTGTAAACGATGGCATATTGTTTATACAGAATAGTTCTGTGTTTGTTCCTGTTTCATCCTGTGTCATTATGCACACACACAGACAAAAACATTATGCACACAGTTATAAATGTGATGAAGAAGCAACATGTGCCTAAACTTTCTTTTCCTGTCCATTCATCACTACTACACTGGAAAGAAAACATGGCCCAGAATTGATGCAGAGTGACCCCCTGCCAACCTCAATCTCCCAGTCTGCCTCCTGAGGTGAGGGTGGGGCACTGGGAAAGAGCGGGGTGATCTGGGTCCATCACCAGATGCAGAGCATAATGACGCTCCAGTCTGACACCAAACAAACTTTCCATGTTGTCAGGATGTTGATGGATGTTGATGTTATACCTACTGGTGACCTCGGACAGGTAGATGTACTGTATGCCCAGACACACGCTTCTTTAATGGTGTTATGGAAAGCCACTGGATCAGACTAAGGAAACCCTAATCATAACAGTATGTAGTTGACCTTTAGGTTTAATGCGAAAAAACACTGAGGCTCCCTCCGGTAGAGGATCATGTACGATAACATAATGGCAGGCAGTCAGCAGATACAGTCAGATAATAGGGAGGGGGGTCCTTGCCAGAGCGGAAGAAATGGTTTCATGGTTATTGACTTGTTTATAAAAGTGAATATTATATATAAAGTTATGAAGCTGAATTTTTCTAGTTGTTTTGCATATCAAATACAGCTCCCAGAAGAATGAAGGGCTCCAGCAAGAAAGTTCTGTTTGGTATGATCCAACGTTTCTCTCCATCTGTCTCTGGTTTGGTCACAGGTTTGTCTTAAGTGGAACTGACATTGTTGTTATATTATTGGTGCAGATTTTTTTCTTGATAAATGAATGAATTGTTTGGTCTATAAAACATCAGAACAAAGTGTAAAATGTCCAACACAATATCCTAGAGCACAAGCTGACATCTTTAAATGTCTGTTTCCCAAAAATCTCAAAATGTTCAAGTAACTATATTCTAAGACCAAGCAAACTCTCATATTTAACAACCATGAACCATGAAATGTTTGGCATTTTTGCTTAAAATGTACTTAAATAATTATGAATTATCAAAACAGTTGCCACTTAATTTCCTTTCAACTGACTAACTGTAGCTCTAAAATCTAAATTGTGATTTAAATTAATAAGGGAGATCTCTTTATTTAATTTTTTTGTAATAATGGCCAAAGATCTACCCAAATGAAGAGAATCATTGGTGCAGCCATGATACAATCATACATTTATGATTTCTTTCTGTTAGCTGCGAGCTAAACATGGAGCAGTAGGGTTTTTTTCATTGCTATTATTATGCAAGTTAGGGCTGAAAATCCTAATTACAGAAATAGAATATCTGTCCCATCGGAACATGGGTATCAAGGAAATTGTGGAAAGGGAGTGGTACTGAATTCAGCCAACACGTCTCTGGAATAATGCAGGCGTTTTTTTTCAAGGAAGTTGAATAACACCCTGAGAGTGTGCTGAAAGGAAGAAAATTTGCAAGAGATTTTGTGTTAATGTGCATTGAGACTAATCACAGAGATGTATGGAAGTACAATTCAACAGCAAGTTAACTTGGAATACACTGATGGAGTGAGAAAATGATTAAGAAAGCAGAAATACGAAGAGAGAGACAAAAGAATCAGAGACACAGAGAAAGAGAGAGAGATGGATGAGCTGTTATTGCTTGTCCACAGTGTCCAGAGAACTTGAACCAGATCCAGGAAGAGGTACTGCTGCTAGAGGCTGATATGTGTGTAAAGGAAGTGGAGGGAGTGCAGGGGCAGGAATCACCCTACAGGCAGGAAAAGGCCTGTGGAGGTGACGGCGGGGGTGGAGGTGGAGGGTCTCGGCTCCTGTCTGATACATAGCTGTTTGCTCAACACACACAGACACAAACAGGCACGGTCACACGGCTCCGCAGGCCATAGGTTCTTGTTCCCATCGGCCAGTGAGTAGGAGGGACGCAGCATGAGGGAGCTGGATGTGCTGCCGGTGCCAAAGCATGCATGCACCCGCAGTTACTAAGGAAGTTGGTGTAAAACATATTCTTACATGCAACAGTGCTGCTGTGAGTACAGCTGTGCTGCCAACTGCAGATGAAGGAGATACACTTTTAATGCACTCTTGCTTTTGAGAAATTGTAATTGTATTTTAAAATTCAAGAAAGTACAACAGGAAATCAAATGTGATAAGAAACAATGTGCTTCCACTGGGTTCTGTTGAGCACAGGCACTTGATTAAGATACATTACTAGTTTGGATGGTTTTGATTTATTTCAAACGTGATATGTTTCAAGGACGTGATCTGGCAAAAACTAAAAAACAATATTTCTATGTGCAGGCATGTCACATTTTTGACTTACTTTGAAACACTTAGAGTGATGGGTTTTTGTGTCACAATAGGTTTTGTTTATACAGTAAAACTTTAGTAACACTGGATAAAATTGGAGAAAATTGTTTTGAGCATGACTTGACTCAAAAGCTTTCCTACAGGTTCCTATGGAATGGATCCTTCTACTCATTTTACAAGAAGCCAGAAGCAAAATGTACTGTATGTATCGTTTTAAAGCTAGAATGTATGCCCAACTAAATCATATTCTCAAATGTATTCTGTATACACAAACTGGACACCTGCAGAGGGAGTTGCCGATACAGATCTCTTCTACAGGTCAGACCTGAATAAGTAGTAAGTCTTTCATACTGTGTCATTATTACCACCATATGAGGTGTTTTAAACACAAATTCCTCACTGAAGCGTTCCTGCAGCACTCTTACTTTCACACATAAATAGTCTTCTAGCATTCACAGAGGGATTAGAAAAATGCACAGTTGGATTTTATTAAAAATGTGTTGACATTTCCATGAATCTCCTGAAGTTGCCAGATATAGTAAGGTATAAAATACTGTAGTGAGCCACTGACATTTTTAATGCAGTTCTGTTTTTTTACACTTTACACAGGTGGGTATGTTTCTGTGCTAGTACAGCCGTTTTTCTACAGCATGTTTATCAATCAGCATATTGTTACAGTCTGTTTACACAACCATGACAAAGCAAACAGTAAAGTAATAGAAAATACTGATTAACACGCTATTTGGATAAATTACCTTCCTCACAGAGAAAAGCATTTTAGGGACCATTAAAGGTCTAAGTACCCAGCCTTATGTTTTATATTGCACATGTAGTAGGTGTTTTAATTAGTAGTGTTATTCACCTTGAAGAGTAAAAGTAGAGTAAGACTGATAGCCACTGATAGTGCCCTATTCCTCTCTTCCTACATAGTTAACTATGCAATTTTACACCTGCAAAAGATGGCAGGAGCTCAAGCCAAACAAATACAGTCTCTGTACTCTTTCTGCTGCATGTTAGTGCCAGTGAGGTATGTAATGTTACACCACTGAGCACATATAGTCAGGAAGCTCTTTTATTAGATTAAATTAGATGAAACTTAAACGTCCTTGGTGCTGAAACTGGGTCATCACAGCAGCTAACTGAAGAATACAAACGAGAAAAGACAAAAGGTACTGTTTCTGTGTATTATACATGGCAGCTTGATGAATGTAACTCGACCCCACATGTTGAGTACCACATTAAATATACAAGTATACATTGTACGAATGCAACATTAAAATAAAACTGCAGCTGTTTCATTCACAGATGTACTGATTTTTAGCAGATGTGCTGAGTACCTCGCTCACATTATCATATTTCCAGATGGGGACCACATATGGACTCACAAACAGAAAAATGTGAACAATGTGAAGCTATCACCTTGTAAAATTTACACTTATGTGTTGCAAATCACAGCAGTGCCAAGAAAAATATGACAATCGTTCCAGCCTGCTGAGTGCTGTGGGTTGTCTTTTCGTGATACTTAATGGCCAGTGGAAGACTTGTTTGTTACAAAGCTCTTCCTCAACAGGTCCGACTGTCCATTGTTATGTACAGTGCGACGTGTGTTGTTATTTCCCCCCTCTTAAAAGATTTAACAAGGCTTTCCTATCTGCCTTACAGATGGGCCGGTGGCCTCAGACCTCAACCACTTCTCTGAGAGAACAAACAGTAAACATCCCATGGTAGCAAAAATGGGGAAAGCCCCTGATCTTCTCCAAAAGCCTTATATAGAATCACCAGCTCCACTGGTGCCACTAATGACCTTGAGCTTGTTTATGTTTGCCTGTTATAGATGGACTGGCAATATAATCAAAGAAACATTTGACATTAAATACATGTTCATGCAGTAGCTTAAAATATCTTCCCAGTTAAACAATGACTACAGCTATTTCTTTGCTTAATCCCAAATGTCAAAAATGTTACAGTTTAGGTTGATGTTCAACTCCTGCACAAATCAACTTGTCTAATCCCTGAAAGGTTGTTCCATTTTTATATTTATAAACTTGACTTTTGCCACATTTTGGATAGTAGGTGGAAGGTAAAACATATTGGCAGTCACTAAATCTGATATCAATTATAAACAAGACCAGGTCAATACCTAGTTGGACCATGTATGAAGTGCTGGAGAATTGTTTCACTTTTAATTGGTATGTCTCCTGGTTGCCATCAGACATGGGCATTGCAACGTTTTTAAGATGTCTGCTTTTATTGTAGGTTGTTATGTTTATTTGTATAGCACTTTTGTATGGGAGCTGTTTCTCAAGGTGCTGAAAAACATAAGAAAAATACTTAAAATACACTGCACCAGACTTTGGGTGCAGACAATATTGTGCTATTTTAAGTTAAGAGTTAAGATTTTGGCAATTCGTTTATATGTTTTATATGGTATTTTATTTACCCACAACCCAAAAAATATTCTAAGTTATTTTATTCAGTAAGTTATTTAGATATTTAGATTAGTTACACTGGCAAAGGTGCACAGATCCTCTTTTCTCACATAAATGTCACGTCTCCTTCAGTATACTGGAGATAACCTTGGTACCATTCTCACTTGAAAAATTGGTTTAATAAAATATAATGAAGTGACACATTAACAGTCCTAGCTTAATGTTATTGCTATTGCTATTGGGACATACTACTATGATTGCTTCTTCTGTTGTTCCACTACCTTCCATCACTGCACTGTCAATGAGCTGTCACTGGTCTGTGCTCTTGGCGGCTCAGTCAATGTGACGTATCTTCCACTGCGCACATGATTGTGACAAAATAGACAAAAAAACATTCTGGCTTCCTGCAAAATGTGACCAGAAGTTTTGGAATGCACTCAGTGACTCACTCGGTTAGTCACATATATTTGACTGTGTAAGGCTGGCCCTGAACATAAGAATCACAATGTTTGTGCTACCTCAGAATGAGCCCTTTATATCTACAAAGGAAGTGGACCCCCTTTCACAGTGCCCGCCATGTTGCACTGCCGTGTTTCTAGCGTAGTCCATTAATGGACAAACTAAATGCTAGAGGGCCTGTCGTGTTTTTCACTTGTTTTTCAGCCCATGTATGTTCTCCTTCATGCTTGGAAGTGAAGGATGTATACAGTTGGTTGCAATGTGTAATGTGAATCAGGACTGTCCTCCCATGACAAATGTCACAATAAATAAGCAGTGGGCGGTTCAAATGATGTTTTTGTATGCAAAATGTCCTCATTAGGTGTAAGAATGAATCGAGGGATTAACCCAACCGTGAAGTCTGCCACTGTTGGTAGCCATGATGATGAAGGTTGCCTAACTTTAAGGACATAGACATTTGAACCCACACTACATGTTCCTCTTTAACCCAAACCATGATCTTTCCCTAAATGTAACCAAGTGATTTGTGTGCCTTAACCTAACCAGACCTTAACCATGGCATTGTCACATATAAAACACCATTATTTTCTACTGTGATTTTTGATGGATTTGGACTGTACAGACATATGATTATTGCAATGTGTTGTTCTGGAGTGTAAGTTCAAAAATGTATTTGGTTGTTTAATTCATGGGACTTGTTTTGTTAAAGGTGGGTTAACAGTTAATGCAATCAATGATCAGGTCTTTCTTAATGATACTGAATATATAAAACATGGCATCGACTATCATAGTCCAACAGTAAGCAAACAGCCCCTTGTGTATGTTGTGGGAAACCCCTCCTGCTTCTTTCAGCTGATGCTTGCTGAGTTATCATTTTACTATCCCAACCAATCCTCATCCCTCCTGTCTGCCTCAAGACATGCAGCTGAAGCATCCTGGAACATACAGAGGGAGGGAGGGAGGGAGGATAAGGAGGAAGAGTAAGGGAGGGAGATAGAAAGATGCAGAGTGTACTGCCGAGTGGCCAGGAAGTAGCCCTATTGTTTTCAGGGTCACATCGCTTTTCCTTTCAGAGCCACCAGAGGTCTGTTCTCTCCCCTCAGGCTGTACGTCTAACATAAACAAAACTCCTTGTCGCCATAAACCGTATCTTGTCTGTTTTTCCTCCCTTATTTTCAAAAGGACTGAGAAAAGGGTTTTATATGGGGTTGTACAGGGCGAGGTGTGGTCCCTGACACACACTAATACACAGCCCTACTGCAGCAGACATACAAAGCATAGCATAGAAAAGCAGGATTTTTTAAATTACCAGCTGTAATCACATCTATATTAACAGGACATCTATTTGCAAAAACAAAAACAAAAAACTGGTTTTACTGGTTTCTTATATTTTCACTTATGAATACACACTGGTGGTTAGAATGTAAATGATCACATATTGCCTGTAAACCACATTTGACCTCTTCCTGGTTTAGCACTGACAGCACTGCCTCTGACCAGGTCTGCTTTACGATTGGACAGAGAGGAGAAATAGTAGGTGGGAGGGAACACACCTTAGTTACAAGTTATCCATTAACTTTTCCTTCTGGGAAGCAGCTGCAGAGCACACCTCGTTTAACCTTTGCACATTTCTTCCATTTTACAAACAAAAAAGAAGTAAAAATGGAGAGTTTATGCTGATGTGAAATGTGAGAGCCGACAGACGACAGGTGAACTCGCTGAAGCTACAGAGAACTACACAGACAGGTGACCAGGTAAGATTTGAAATGCAAAGCCAGAGCTTTGAAAGCCTCGTCTACAGGCTCTGTTGCACTGTGTAAAGATCATGTGACTGTTGTGGCTTACTGGTTGGGCTTATCTTGTAACTGATAATACAATAATTATCAGTTATTGTACTACAATGCAATACAAAGTGCCTTAATGTGGGTGGCAAATGGAGCAAAATGTGTTAATGTAATAAATTATTAGATAAACACATGGATTCAGTTGCCAAAGGGTGACGGACTATTCAGAGTTCCTGCTGTCATGGTTGATGAATTCCATTTTTTTCTCAAAGCATAAAAGATACATAACCAAGGTGTTTACACTTCAGTGACCTGGTTACCAAGTTGTTTTACTGCACCTTGATTAACAAGCATATATGTAATGAATGTAGTAATGTTGTATACCATTATGTATACTTTGTATCAAAATGATAGCTGTTTATATATTGCAGTCATATTCCTATTGCACTCTTTTGCTAGTGACAAATGCTAACCCACATGTTGTTGGCCACTTGCTGTTTTTAACCAAAACAGTACTGCAGCTTGCTCAGTTTAAAAAATTTCTTCATCTCTAAGAAGCATACATTTTCTAATAATTTATTCAGTAAAGGAGCCAGGTGCAAAAGCTGATGTGGGTGCTGATGCTATTAAATATTAAATATTGTCATTTTGTGGTCATAATGCAGGACATGTCATGTTGTTTTGGCAGCATAACATAACCAAGGTTGGCTTTTACTCATCGCGCCCCTGCAGGTTCTTTATTGACACAGCCATTATTCTCAGGTTGAAAGGCAAAAACCAAACATGGCATTTAAGGGCACTTCACTTAAGCTCACACTGTATGACCTTGATTCAATTAAACTTAAGGCAAACAACAACAGTAAAATAAGTTGAACATCATTCAAAGGTGTAGTTTTCGTGCCAGAATATTTTACACAGTCTATGATTCTTGATTTAAAGATAAGAGTTAAATAATCACACTCATAAACAATGTCTCTGCCAGCTGTTTTTGAACTCACTGCATAATCAGACCGTATGCTATTATCCTTGACAAACAATGGCACAGCCTGACTCCTCCACAAATTTTCAAAGCAAGACGAAAATACTTAACTTGGCAGTGGGATAAGAGGGAAAGAGGGAGGCCTGCACGCTGCTCTGTGGATTGTTGGGGCGAGGGTCAGCTGAAGGACGGCTCTGTGATAATCTGTGTAGTAGGAATATCTATGATTATTGCAGCCAGGTTGAGAGAGATTGAGATATTTGCTTGGTCAAGTATGATTTGTATAATTGTCACATGAAGTCAAATGTATTATCAAAATGCACTGGTTCAATTTCAGTGTTGTTTTCTTTTTTTTCTATATTAAGCTCAAACTACACCTCAACTGGCATAATCAGATTTCTAACTATAAAATTGCTTAAGGTTAATTTGACTGTTCAAAGGAATGTTATCACACTCTGCGAATGAAATACAATTTTGATGTTTAATTCAGTTTGCTGACAGAAAGAACATTTGCAACCCTCTGGCAATCATTAGTGTCTATAAACTGACACTCAACTCATAATTTGGGGCACAAAAACCAAAGAATGATTAAGAAAAATGGACTCCTTGCTTTGAGAATAATATTCAAACACAAGCATTTGCAGATTAAGATGCAAACACATGCTCTTATGCTTGCATGTTTACATACAAACACACACAAATATGCAACACTGGCACACAGAGAAACTCACAAACACTAGTGCATCTGACACACATTGATCTTTCGCTCCCAGGCTTCTCTCTCATAGCTCCCGGTCCTGCGCTGCTTAGTGTGTATATTTTGTTGTGCTCTGCCTTTGTGAGGACAGAACAGGAAGAGATAAAGGCAGCCCTGTTGGTGTGTTTACAGCCAACACTGCTGAAGAGAATAGCTGTTTAAGACGAAAGGGAAGAGGCCTAATTGCTGGCGGGGACCCTGTTGTTGTAAAAAAATCACCATGGAGCCAAGAGACAGATACACACATCTTAATCTAACCTTAAATACGAAACAATCAGTATTCGGGAAATTAAAAAAAAAAAAATTAAAAAGTGGATGAAAGCCTAAATGACTCTTTCAAGATTGGGAAGCCATCAGAAGTGTGGGGGGCCAATATAATTTGTTCAAAACTTGTATTTATAACAGTGTAGTGTTTCCACTCCTCCAAGAAACAAAGGATAAAAGTAAATAAATAAAACAGAGAAATCAAAGAAAGACATGTGTATTCTATAAAACATAAGAAAAATATGAACCAGACAACTTTACAACTTACAGTGAGCATGTCAATCTTTCCAGGATGCCAGATGTGAAACATATTTTCTGAGTTCAATTACTCAGGTACTTTCAGGGATTCTTATGTATTTCCATTTTAAGCTACTTTGATTTTCACTAAATTCTTACAGCTGTAGTTACAGATTAATATGTTACATGAATTGGCTTAATACTTCACATTAGCTCAATTTTCAGCAGCTACAGCATTACATTGTAGCTTACAGGTTTGTGCAATGATCATAATCCATAAATATAGTATATGATGAAAGTACGTGGCACTGAAAGTGGCCCTTTTGTATGCACAATGACTACTTCTGTTTTGTTCTTTCCTTTATTTACATTTTTGACAGTATTTTGTTTTACTGCTTGAATGCTGTTGCTACTTTTCCTTCAGTGAAAGACACAATCCTTCCTCCTCCACTGGTGGATAGTCTGCTTTCTTAGCAAAACAATCAGCATGTGAAAAAAGTCCTGACATGAAAAAAAACCCCACAAACCCCCCAAAGATCTTGAACATCTTAGGACAACACTTAGAGGTTATCCGTTACAAAATTACAGGTGCTAGGAAGGCATGCTAAACATAAACTACAGTTAGTGAACAGCTAACGGCATGGATAAGAACAGAATTTATGTGACTGTATCCTCAGAGCTGTGCTGTAAATACAGTGATCCAACCCATGCATGCAAATATCTGGCAAATATGCAAATACCGGTACAGAAAGGTTCTGTTTCCTTCCAACACAAGTTATTGTAGATGACAGGTTTGTATTTGCATTGAGAACATCAGTGAGGCACAGAACACAAGTGTGAAAGTGTAGCATCAAAACTTGAACCCATGATACAGCGGGATTGGGATTGGGATTGAAAACAGGTACAAAATCACTGAGAACAACAAACAAATGTATCATTTAAACCTAATGTTAGTCGTATTTAATGACATTTTGTGGTGTCTCCTGTGTTGTAGGAAGTTGTAATACATACAATCACATTCTTTCACACACACACACACAAAATTGTTTTGCCAGTATTTTGTGTCAGCTAGACCTTTGGAGGAAGGTTCTATAGTTTGTGGGCCTTCCTGTTTGTGACATACTTTTCCTGCTGTGGATGATTTCCTCCTGAGTTTTTGACAGCCCATATTCAATTATGATTTCTGGATTTCAGGGATCCAGGCGACATCTCCTTTTAATGATTTACTCCTCATAGATACTAAGTGAAATATTTAGGTCATTTGATTGTTTGTGTTCTTTTTGAATGGTTCAGTTATGAAATATGCATTTTCTTTGCACAAAGAATCCAAAAGAATTCAAAGCCACAATGCATTTGGGGTATTATGGCTTTATAGTTTACTGATATCCCACATAAATGAAAAAGCTGATGTTTTCCCATTTGTTGCAAGATGTAAAATTATGCTGATTTAATTTCCTATTTTTCTCTTCCAGTTCCTCTAAAGTTTTACTTGACTGCAGCAAGTGGACTCTGGCTCATGTTTCAACTCATACATGAAAAGATGATGTTTCCACCACCTTTAACATTTTACTGAACCAAGGACTCCCTTGTCACTCAACCTTGCCACTTAGTGGAGCTCTGAGGGTTCAGCTGCATCCTGGTCAAGAGAGGTCTTCCAGACAACTACCTCCCTCATCTGGGGAGATGCCTGCTCTGCAACATTTCCCCCAGATCTGCTGAAGAAATTAAAATATCCATCCCAGCAGTTACAGGAGTTTAGCAGTCAACTGTTTTAGAAAGAGAAGCTCTCAACTAACAGGCTACAGAAACAGAGTTTTGATATATGTGTGATATACTCCCATGATCAATGATTTGATGATAGAGTTAATGGTACCCCAAAGTAAGAGACAGATCTCGTCCAATAAGCAGCAAATTAAGCCACACAGGAGAAGTCACTCCCTAAAAGAGACTATATAGACAAAAGCAAAGCCAGATGGAACTATCATCAAATGGGACACTCTCTACTACAGCTACAACAGCACAAAATGGTAAGAATTCACCAACATCTGCAATTTCATTTCTGCAAAATGCATTTATTCTCAGAAAAAGAATAGCTCTGATACTTGCCAGTGTTCGTCTAAACGGGACTTTAGATTATTTTGGTAAATACAGTCATCCTAAAACAAGTGATTTAAAGTGAGGATTAGTTTGTTCCACATTTGGGTATTTAGGTGCTTTCCACAAAGAGAATGATGAAATCCCCATTGTAAAATCAACATATCAGGTTAAGTAAGATGTAAAAATGTTATTTTCTTACAGACACTTCAACTAACCCGACAGACAAACCAACCTCTCACAACTGGGAGTTCCTGGTGGCCGTCCTGGTCACAGCCATCTCTGTCTCCATTATAATTGCCCTTCTGGCTAAATGTCAGGTGGTTCGGCGCTACCTTGCCAGCTACAGACACACACGGCTGAGTGAGACAGACACCGTTAGCCATTGTGACCCAACAGGTTTGTGTGTTATCCATTCGACATAGTGAATTATATAATGAACTTAATTTTTGTTTGCACAGTGGGCAAAGTGCTGCTACCTTTGACATTCAGCAAACATAGCCTGTTTACAATTCTGCATTTAAACCAGTAGTGCCTCACAGATGATGAACATTAATGTTTTGGAATTAGGGACATCAGTCTTAAAGTTAAAAAGTTATTTAGCACGACATAATACAGTAAATGTTGATACTTATGTTTTGCTGTTCATTTAGTTTCTAGTCCCTGAAGCTTTGACTTTAAATTTTTCCTCCTGGTTGCATAGGAAGTAATACACATTGTGTTTCACAGGAGCTCCAATATTAAGTCTGAAATAATTATTACACAATAAAAATAACAATACAAAAAACATGGCATAAAGCATTATTGCAATAGTGTGTTTAGCTACTGCTCAATTTGCAGTGGGTCAGATCAATGTGGTAAACCTACAGAGAATTATCATCTAACTGCAGTTCCTCTCAGCCTTATGGAGTGTTTAACCATCTTTTAGTTCATTGTTTTGAGCTTTACTTACTGCTTGAGCATGTAATAGACCCGAACTGTGTCAGGGTCATGTTTTGCTTTGCTCAAGCTTTAAAAGTACACACGGGTAGATGACGTCAAAGACACTGTTAAGTTGTGCATTTCAGATGTTGATGAATACATCCTAACTTGCAAGAGTGGAGACCGCTGTTCACTTCCAACCATACTGGGATCATTTTTCAAAAACTGTATCTGTGATTGTTGTGGTGTTTCTGTTGCCATGTTGATTTAGGTTGCCTAACTTTAAGGAAATAGTACCTTTAACCCACACCAGGTTTCAAGCAACCATTTAACTCAATCCATGATCTTTCCATCATTTTAACCAGGAGGTTTTTGTGCCTAAACCTAACCAGAGAGTTGTCACACCATACAACTGTTGCCCCCTATTGGTACCACAACTTCATACATGCATGTACATTTCACGCCTAGGCAAAGCCAAACGTGACACTGACACTGTGGACCAGCAGATGTGTTACACGCTTTGGTGTAGGTGTGGTACCGGGTTGTGCATTTGCAGTTTGTTGTGAATCAAGTACAGCAGGTTTATCACCAAAATAATACAATTATACGATTATCACATCAATGTAGGGGATGAGTAATGCACACTTAAGGCCTAAACTGGAACAGGAAGGAATGCACTAGTATTTCAAAATATTTATTTCCTGTGCTTAATGCGGTTTAAACCACACATAAACCAAATACTATCTGTTATGGCCTAAAACTACTGAGAACAGTGACTGCTTGTGTGCTGATAGCTACAATAAGTAAAAATTCATTTGGAAGTTAAAGTTAAGTCACATATAAGTGAGTAAATCACATAGATTCAGTTAATTCATCCTTATTAATGGTGCTCCAGGCAGTGTATCAACATGGCATGCATCTTTTCATGTCTTGTTTACATGTTGTTTTTTAAATATATTTCATGAATACGGATGACACTGTCAATCAGAATGACATATTAGGCTTACTTTTTAATGATTGTTGGTCTTGTTTCCAGGCCTAGAGGTGCAATTTGCCATGCATGAGGGACGTGGAATGAACCCTCACTGTCTCCCTCCTGTGACTGAGGAAGACGATGACGGCTTCATTGAGGACAACTACATCCCAGCCAGTGAGAGGGCGAGGGCTGAGAGAGCAGCGGAGAACATGGAGGACACAGAGGAGGAGATGGATGAAATTGAATTTACCATTGGTTAGAAGGTGTGGCGCTACTTCTCCCCTGAACCACCAATTCCACTCCCACTTTTTCTTTTTTCTTTTTGGTTGAGATTACAAAACGAGCACTTGTTAAACATTGGGTAAGTTTCAGAAAAGTATAAAGAAATGCAGATGCCATTTTTAAGAGCATTTTCATTTTAAGGACACAGAATGTTTAGAATATTCTCAGAAAAATAAATACAAATCAAGTAGGTCAAGCTTCATGCTTACTGTAGCTGACTGTTCTGACATGACTGTAATAATCATACGTTTTTTTTATTCTAAGAGATTATGAAAGCCATAAGATTTCTTCCAACAACTGTAAATATGAACCTTAAACACCTTAAAATCACCTCTGTATTTGTTGACAGTTATTTGCTTGAATTGATTATGTGGTTGATTTAATCCTTTATTATTTAGACTGAAAACCAAAATTGTGCAAAATGTAAATAGAAATCTGTCATATTTTGTTATTGAAACTTAAGCAAAGATATAGATATAGATGGATGGATGTATATTGTGACAGAAGACCATTTTTTGTGTAATTAAGAAGTCTGCACTTGTTAACTGTTGACAATTTTGAATGAAATGTCTTCTCTCAGAGTGGCTTTGTAAGAAAAAAAAATACAAAGCTTGTAAATTCTTAAATTGTACTGTTACTGTTACTGTAGATTGTGATTTCTGATCTTTTTAAAAAGCTGAGTACAACATGCTATGAAAATATTTTTCAATTAGAAATATAGAATTTGAAAAAAACCTGACTGCTACATGAAAGATATAGGCCAGAACACCAGTTCAATCATAGTAAAAGGTGTACCCTACTTGTAATTTGTTACTTTCAACTCTCAGCTGCTATTTCCAGGATAGTAACAATAGACTGGGACTCTCAAAACTTATAATGTGGTTTTATAAGTGCATAGAAGCAATTTGCAAACAGTTTGACCTCAATAAAAATCCAGTTGTAAGTGGAACTGTAACATTGTTTCTGTCTGCATGGCCCATTTTTAAATTCAAAACACGGGTGAGACTCTCCATTCAGAATATTTTCCCCACATTTTGGTCTGGTATTAAATAATCACACCCATCTTTCTTTTTAAACTTTACAACACTGGTAACAACAACGGTAATTAAGCTTGACACAGCGTCTCAGATGGAGGCCTGGAGCGTTTGGGATCCTCTGAGACCATCCAGCTGATGAGAGCGGTCTGACAGGTCTGTGTGAAGCTGTCAGGCGAGGCTTTACCCGGAAACACAGCAAGTCAATTTCACACAGACCCGCCAGAGCAAAACCAGGAAACCTAGTTATCCTGCTTTTCAAAATACATGTAAAGACTTCAACGGCTGTTGTCAATGGCTTTCTAAATTGATACAAACAATATAGAGGCTCAATTTAAGAACATTATGACATATTATTTAAAGCCCACAACCAGTGTAAACATACTATAGAGTATGTTTCATAAATGTAGGTTAAATGTACATGTTGGTTATTAATCAGTAGTGGAAGTAATATTTAGACCCTTTACTTTAGTAAAAGTACCAGTACAACTATATATAAAATACTCTTTTTCAAGTAAATGTGCATTAAATGTTTATTTAAGTAAAAGTACAGAAATATCCAGCAAAATGTATCAAACTACATATGTTGCATGTATACCTTGTTTAAAATACAAGGCTGTATTTAGAGCTGAATGATACTCAGACAGAAAATGAATTGGTAACATTTGAAAAAAAAAAAAGAATTAAAGTAACTAAACTATTAAAAAGCTCTGTTGTATTTGTGCTCATTGTAAGCTGAATGTCTTTGGGCTTTGGACTACTGGTAGGAACAAAACAAGACATTTGAAAATGTTACATGATTTGAAACTGTGATGGCTGTTATGATTTTCTGATACAAATGAACACTTTAGAAAATCTTCATAATGCACTTACAATGTAACTGATGGGGCCCAAAATCAACAAGCCTCCTTCTGTGCATTTAAAACAAGGAATTGAAGTATACATGTGGCAGATATCCACTTTATATGACTAACTTAGGATTGTGGCCACTATTGCTTACATTGAAAGCACATTTGAAGGAGATGGTTTATTGCCAATATGAACAGGAGGAATGGCAACAGTGAGGAAAACCTCTTTCAGTGTACATATGGAAACCTGACTGTTGATTTAAGACAGACTTGAAAAAGTGGTGGAAAATACATGTCTGCAATTACTGTACCTAAGTACAGTTTTTGGGTACTTTTACTTTACTTGAGCATCCATTTGTTGCTAATTTATACTTTCACTTCGGTACATTTAAGAGGGAAATACCATAAATTCTACTCTACTACATTTATGTCACAGCTATTTTACTAGCTACTTCAGATCAGTATTTACATGTAAAAATGATTTTTTTTTTTTTTTTTTTTAATTTCCATTTAATTTAGATCACTTATAGAGGTATATTTTCACCTTTACATACAAGTTTGTCAAGAAAATCTGCATTAAATCCTCTTTGATTCAACGTTATAAGGCATCAAAACATGACAAATACTGAGAGTGATGAATACGTTTTGCAAGCACTATAATAATAATGTATTATTTGCATACTTTGAATACTAAGTCTATTTTACAGCCAATATACTTTTATAGATGAATTATTACTTCTAATGCAAGACTTTTACTTGCGATGGAGTATTTTTACATGGCTGCATTGTTATTTTACTGAAGTAGCAGTTCTCAGTGCTTGTTCCACCATGCACTGTGTAAAACCAGCCCATGCAGTCTCAGCGCCTCACTACGGGAAGTGGAGTCCCCGCATTTACGGTAACTTGACGAACGGCTCCGGAAAAGCAGCGAGTTGCAGTGAAACGCAACGACTGAAGAGAGTGGAGGAGAGGAGGAAGGAGGATGATGGGAGCTAATATTATTCCATCTAAGTGACCCATATCTTAACAGTAGACCGAGAGTTATATTATCTAAGCGAGGACTTCTCCACCAAAGATGTCTGCGTCGGCGGTATTTATCCTCGACCTGAAGGGAAAGGTAAGTTTGTGGCGACTTGTTGTTGTTGTTGTTGTGGGTGGAAGTTGGCGTGAGGACTATAAATGAGGCACCTGCTGCAAGAAAAGAGTATACTGGCTCATCTTAAAGTCCAAGATTGTCAGAACATTTTTAGGTGACTCTACATTCATCGGTGTGCTGTAGGTAGTAGTACCTACACATCATAAACCAGATGTACTCTCATTTCCTCTGTATGTGTGAACTGTCACCTTCATAAAAGCCTGACAGCAATCAGGAAGAGAAACTGAACTTGTCAAACTCGTTTTACCAATATTTAGTGTACACACAGAGGACTTGTTCCTATGCCGCCCTGCAGCCTTTGTGTCTAATTTCAATGTTAAAACTTCACTCTTTGTAACATAATATTAACAGTAAATAATATGTCAATTAGAACTGCAACGATTAATCGATTAGTTGCCAACTATTGAATGAACCACCAACTATTTGGATCATTGTTTAATCGTTTTGAGTGAAAGACAGAAAGTCCAAATTCATATTATTTTAGCTCCTTAAAAGTGAAAAGCAACAAATTCTCACATTAGATGAGCTGAAGCCACAAAAGTTGATTTCCCATGATTTCATCTATAGTAACTAAGATGTCAAAAATTCACTTCTTAAATGTGAGGATTAGCTTGGATAATCCTCACATTTAAGTTAAACTTGCCTTCTAGTAACAAAAACACCCAGAGATTCTGTTTAACTCTTACCAAAGATATAGAGCAAATATTGACATACTGTATGAGATGCTTGAACTAGAGCTTAAATACTGTACATTGAATCCCTTTGAGTTTGGTGCTGTTTGTCAGAAGAAAAACAAACATTTAATGTCATCACGCTTTGGCTCTGTCTGCACATTTTACAGTATTTTTCACTGTTCTTTGACATTTCATAAACTAGAGCTGCGATGATTAGTTGATTAGTGATAAGTCGATCAACAGAATATTATCAGTAATCATCTCAGTGATCGAATAAAACGACAATTGAAGACATCACCTTAGAATGCGAGTGGTAACAATTTTCTGACATTTTGTAGAACAATCAATTCATCAGAAAAAAATATTATTTTTTATAGTATTTGAAAATGTTTTCAGTGTCCCAAATGAAATACTGTTGAAAGTCATGAGACACACAGGTAAGGCAATTCTTCCTGTTTTGTTTAATTTCCTTGTAGATCTTAACGCATGTCTTAACAATCACTGAGATGCATTTGAATTTTTATGTATGCATACTGTAATATGGGATGGATAAAAGAAGACACTGAATTTAGGTTTCTACATCAAAACCTCACATGGGTAATTTATTTGAGGGCTAGAAAGGGAATTGCTGAAGAATCCGTGTATGCTTGACAATACCGATCAGGGAAAGGGATCAGTCCCTCATAGCCTGGGTGTCTGATTGTGCAGATTAAAGGTTCTTTCTTTCTCTCTCTCCCCATCTATCTATCTCTGCCCTGGGGCAAATCAGTAGCTCTTCACCTTCAGTCCTCTTCTTCATTCTCTCCTGACCAAGCGAAGTCTCCTGTCTTCCATTATAGCAGCACAAATCAACTGTTGCACTCGTCATGTGATTAAAAATCCTTCAAATTAAAATGCATAAGAGGGTAAAAATAATCGTAGGCCTATAGAAAACCTTGTTGACACAAACGGCTCATAAGTAGACAGTAGACACACTTCTAGACACTTGAAAACACACAGGTACTACAGAAGGATTCACACCTCTGCCCTTTATCTCTCCACCCTCAGACCCTTCCCCCCCTCCCTCACTGTCATAGCTCCTGGGCACCAAGACCGCACACAGCTGGCTGTTATGTAGACTGAAATGTCAGGCTATTGAAATCAGCATGGGATCATTTGTTCCTAGTGCTTCCCCAACTGCATTTTTAATAAGTGAACATGTTCAAGTCAAAGTTTTTGGGCTGTCATGAGTAACGGCACATTTCATCAGCCTGAAGTGCAAAATTTGATCTTAAGTTTAACATTTTTAGCCACGCTAGCGGTGTGGCTCAAGGGAAGGCTAGTCCAGACTGAAATATCAACAGCTGCTTCATGATTGCAATGAAGTATTGCACATTCATTTTCCACTGAGGATGTATTTTAATAACTTGGCTGTTAATGTAGCACTGCCATGAGATTTTTGGGTTTTAGTCAAATGTCTCAGAGCTATTGGATAAATTGACATGAAGATTGACTTTTCATCTAACGCCACCAGCTTAACGTCTACTTCTGCAAAGATTAGTAATTTCATTGATTAGTTTCCAACTATTACTATTAGATACTCAATAGTTTTGAGTCATTTCTTTAGATGAAAATCTCCAAATTCTCTGATTCCAGCTTCTCACATTTGAATGTTTTCAGCTATCTTTAATATTTTACAGTAAACTGAATATATTTAATTGTGGACGGTTAAAAAACAGTTCGGGAAACACTGATTAACATTTTTTAGCATTGACATTTCATAGTCCGAATGACTAATCAACTAATCGAGAAAACGATTGGCAGATTGATTGATAATGAAAATAATAATTAGTCAGCCCTACTAATAACTAACTAAGATGGTGAACATGGTAAACCTTATACGTGTGAAACATCATCATATTAGCAATGTTATTATGAGTGAGTTAAGATTCTTATGCTAGCATTTAGCAGCTTCACAGGGCTTTTAGCGTGCCTTTGTAGTCTTAGCCTTGTTGAATAAAGAATCTTAAGCTGCAGTGAACATCTAGCTGTCGAGAACAAGAAGCACTGTGAGCCAACACAATGTTAAATGGTTTCAATTGATGGATTATCTGAGTGGCGTCTTTTAGCATTCTTCAATGTGCCATTATTTAACCTACAAGTAAACTACTGTTAACTCCTCATGGCCCTGTCAGTCTAAAATACATCTTATTCTGTGATATTTGTATCATGCTGTAAGATTTTTTTGCTATAATATAAATAGTTTTTGTGCTCCTGTTTGCCTCCGTGTTATAGACTCCAGTGAGGGTTCTCCAGTTTCCATTTGCCTTTAGAGGTCAGCAGCGAGCGGTCCCTATTGATTTGACACATTGTAAACAGTCACTGATTGCTTTGTGTGGCCCAGTAACAAACATCACCTAAATCCCTGGATGGTTTTCCCTCGATGATTTTTAAGGTCACAGTGGTTTTAAGAGTAGATCTTTTGTCAATGTAGATGTTTCTGTGAATGAACAAGAATGCTGGTATAGGTTTATTACAAAGGAAAATGCAATCTTAAATACTCAATACTTATCCATTCATTTCTGTTTTATATTATTTTTCATTTTGCCTTTTATAAATAGGTTTCTATCTCTATTATTTATCTTTCTATTTGTATTTATTCCTTTTGCTGCTAAAACTTCCTACTTTGAAAGTTCTAGTTCTACACAATGAGTTTTAATCTTTTATTATTTTTTCTTAAATGTTACGTATTTTGAGCTACATTTCATGGAGGCTCACATTTGAAGAATTACAACAGATACAGTAATATTTGTGTTGAATATTGGTAAATGCACGACTATCCAGAATATGTTTTAAAAAGACAGTATAGCGTCTTTACTTGGAAGTAACACATTCACAGTAGAATTTAATGAGACCTGGATTATTAAGCAGCTGCGCTCTGCTTTGGGGCATGAAATATGCTAACTGTTTGTGTGAGGTGAGGTGAACTGTTTGATGTGCTCTGCTACTGCTGAATATAGTTACGCTATCTGATATTTTCCTTTTCAATATGAGTTTTACTGACACACATTCGATCTGACATGACAATGATGTGATGACTCTTGAATATTGTAAAGGTGAAACATGAGCTTTTTCAGATCTGTGATTACAGCTTTGCCATAATTGTCATAGCTTCCAGTCATATATAATATGTATTGTAAAAAGGATGAAGCAGAAAGCCAGCTGCTCCCATAATATCTTACTGTGTTTTTATCCTTACACCCAGTTATGAGCTGTAGGGTTGGCAGACTGAAACAGCTTTCAAAAACAAGTGGCTGTTTGGTAAGAGGAACTTATATCCCGAGAGCCAGGAATTAAGGACCTTGTCATGGCTTGTCATCTTGACAACATGTTGGATTTAATCTCAGATAATTACAGAAACACATTGAGAATGTTACATGATGACTCATTTACAGTATTGCAGAAACTAACCCTAACCCTAACCCTTCCTTACAATGAAATCCAGTCAACATTAAACTCCACTAAAAACATGTTTTGAAAATTGTTCCATTATTTGAACGTTTGAGTTTCACTGTGCAGAGTATAGTATATGCAGAGTTTGACACAAGAAGGCTGTTTTCAGATGAATCTGCTGAAGGTGAAAAGCTTCTCTGTGATCACCTTAAATTTGAGTTCAAGGCGTGTACCTGCAAACATGATTGCAGCTAATTTGGAAGCCATTTGTGGCCTAAAATTGCAGGTTACACAAGTGTGGTGTGGTAACCTGAAGCCTCCAGAAGCACACACACACTGTGGACCTTTCTGTGAAGTAGATGTCTTGTGTCCAGTAGTTGAAATTTTGAAATGGGAGGTAAGAGTAGGAATAGATTTATATCCCCATGGCTTAAAGTGTTTTACAACAAAAGAAATTACATGCACCAAGTGTTCCATAAGGACATAAAAAGAACATTGAAGCATGTAAATCAAGATAAAATACAGTGAAAGTGTGCTAAACTGGTGGTAATTTGAGACTTAATAAACGAAAACTCAAAGTATTTCACCCTGTGTACACAATCTATAAATCGGTGCCTCGGTCTCTGAAGCCATAAGCAAACAGAACCTCCCTTTTCCCAACGGACACACCACCAATCTTGATATTATTCCAAGAAGAGTATTTTTATATAACTTAAATCATGTCTGGAGGGGATCTCGAAAGGTTTAAGAGTGTGTGCAAGTCTGAGTACTGCTAGTAATATCAAGGCACTGTTCTTTTTTTCCCGTCATAGACACCTTTATTGATGTTAGAAAGACAGGAAATCACAGGAGAGGGGGGTGTGACATGCAGCAACGGTCCACCTGCCGGGACTCAACCAGGGTCCACTGCGTTTGTGGCATGTGCTCTTAATCACTCGGCCACCTGCGCACCAAGGTGCTTTTCTTCATTGGTGGCATGATATTAGACTAGTCGATGCAGAAATATAAAGTATAGTGTCATTGAATTGGCTTTTTTAACCTTTACAATGCTTGTTAGGTTCTCATTAAGTGCAACATGGATTATAGATGTGTTTTTTGTTTTTTAGGACAATTCTTTAAAAATGCTCTATAAATAAAATGTCTTAATCTGAGTGACCCATGACAGTGTGACAGTGAGTCAGCATACACAAAACTAGGATCCTGAAACTGAAGCACTTTAATTGACCTCAGCCATCATTCATTCTGTTATTTATATCTGTGTTTTCCAGACTGTGGCATTTCAAATAGTCTTAGGTGTGAAAAGCCTATCTGCTGATCCTGAAGATTAGACTAAGTCAAAGAATATTTTTCTATCAAAATGTTCTCCCAGATGTAAAAAGGGATTTCTGCATTATTGTCCAGGGAGCTACACTATTGCAGCTTTGTTTGATACAAGGATTTGTCTACACCTCATTCTCTGTCGCCGGTGACCTCTGAACTCTTTGCTCTGTGGTTTCCTGCTCCGCTCACAGAAGCTGAGCAGTGGCCTGTTCATATCCTTTATTCTCGCCCAGATTACTTTACTTTGCTGGAATTTCCTTTTTTTCATTTCTTATTTCCTCCTGTCTTTGTTGTATCTGACCCTGTGTGACCCCTGTGCAACACAGACTCCTCTATTAAAGAGTGGGGGAAACTGTGTATGCGTGTGTATGTGTGATTGTAGATCCCTCAAGCGTAGGAGCTTTGATCTCTTTCTTCACTCTGTGTGTCCGTACTATAGCAAGACTGCTGACTCATCTTGGTGTGTGTGTGTGTGTGTGTGTGCGTTTCTATTAAAATGAGTGGGTGTGGTGCTTTCTCAGGCCTAAAGTAAGCGAATCTTGTCAGATGTTGATTAGAAATGTTGAAGCAGTGACAGATGTGAATTAAGTGCTGAAATGTCAAGTCACTACCTATTGCTGTTCATGTTTTAGTCACAGACCCTGACACTGATCACACACTGATCAGATGTTGAAAATCATTTTAAAATAGATGTTATTTTGCAATCACTTTAAATCTTTTGACATGAAATGACATGTGCTACCGCCAGTGAAATTTTGAGTTTCTGGGTCATGTTGGAAGTTTTTATTGTTGTATGGTTTTGTCTTGTTCATTTTCACACCTCATGTTTTATTTTCAATGCAACCACAATGGAGTGTGATGGCAGAAATAGTTCAGCCATATGTTCAGTAAGTGTTCCCTCAGTCCCTCAGAAGCAAAGTGACAGAGGTCGTCTTTTTCGATTCATCAATTTGTATTGATGTCAAAAACAAAGACAGGGAGAAATCTAGCAACAAAGATGCCAAAATGTCATGTTAGCGACAGCAGTCTCAAAAGACCAGTTTGTATGCAGTAAGATGTGGTATTTTTAGAAAGGGCCAAGGCTGCAATCATAGATGTCTAAATGTATTTGATTATCTAGCTTTAGTATATTTGAAGTATAAGCTCACACCCACTAATTGCAAACAGGTTCTTCTTCTTCTGGAAAAGTAGGAAATTAACTTAAATAAATGTGTACAGATACAAGTAAGGGGAAGTGTTTGCTTATGGATATTTTGCTCCTTACAGGCATCTCAGTTAACCAGTATTTGAGTTTATAAAAGGTATGCACATCCTGATAATCGTCTGAGCCTTTCAACAGCCGGCATCAGCTATAAATCATGTTTAATATCGAAAATGCGGTCATTCATCATCAGATATTAATCAATCCACTACAAAGTAGAGGACTGAGTTGGAAACGCAGTTTTAAAATTTCCTTGGGGCATGAACTCGGAGAATCATGCCCATCCAGCAGGCTTGCGATTTTATTTAGCCAGTGGTTACAGAAGAATCTTTAAGCTTGAGTGCTCAGGGTTGGTATTTCAGTCAAAAGCTATAAATATTTTATGACTGGGTAGTGCCTCCATAGTAGTGTCCTCTAACTATAAATATATATTTTTTTATGTCATGCATTCAGGTGCTGATCTGCCGTAACTACATGGGGAACATGGACATGAATGAGATTGACCACTTCATGCCCATCCTGATGAAGACAGAAGAAGAGGCTGAGATGACACCACTGGTCACCCATGGCGCCACACACTTCCTGTGGATCAAACACAGCAACCTTTACTGTATCCAAGGACAGTTCATGTGTGAATGTTATGCTTGGTTGTGTCTTGGTTGTGTCTGTTTCAATGGCTTCTTGTTGTAATATACTGAATTTGAGTATTAAGACGCTCTGAATTCACCAGTTCCAATATATTTGCATCCATACTTCCTACTTGATAGTCACAGAGCTCACATAAATCAGGGGTATTTATATTTTATATTCAGAGGAATGAGTAAGTGGGAATGTACAGCAGGAAATACACATACCTGCCTGGCTCTGTCCAGCCTGAGCAGTCTCCAGCTTTATAGGAAGTTGTGTGCTTTCGGTCTCTGGAGAAGGCATGCGTCTGAACTTCTTCCTAGATTCTGTTTCATCAAATCCTGTATCAGAGCCAGTTGAAAAATTGAACACATATTCACAGAGATGTCTTATACACTGTACTGTATATCCCTCTTTTTTCATTGTGAGACTGGGCAGTCAAACTTCCTTACCCATTATTATTTCAGCATGATAATGCAGTTATGAGTAAGTGGTATTCCCAGTGCTCTCCATTAGATAGCTGAGCTGTTTTACCTCCCTGTGGCCATGTTCTCAATTGCTTCCAAGTCTGATGCATTCTTGGTAACCTTTTATTTCATTGCATTAATCTCATAACCACTCAATATTCACTACATGTCTACATTTTGTCCATTGCTGACTCAAACAGTTTGCATGTTTTAAAATCAGATCTGTGCTTCTCATTTGTAGATGTACAGTTATTTTTTTCTTAACAGTCCTTTTTTTCAGTGGTGGCCATGACTAAGAAGAATGCCAACGCTGCACTAGTGTACTCATTCCTTTATAAAATTGTCCAGGTGCGTCTGTTTTCTGTCACATTAGTCCAAACATTTGAACATTTAGTTTCTTCCTGTTTTCAATATCTAGTATCAAACCACTCAGCCTGATTCTGTTGTAGTTTAATGATTATTAGAGCCAGGCTCTGTAGTACCAGCAATGATGCATGGCAAGGTGTCCTTATTAAAAAAAGATTCATATTTGAAGCAGAAGGGGCTTTCCTCCACCAACCGCATTACTTTCTAATTTAAGATACCTGCTTTTGATCCTCATGCCATTGCCACTTTCCTAAAGAAAAAACAAAGCTGTGTTCATATTGTCATCTATTTTTTATAGCTTGTTTACTGTCCATTTAAACCCATTAGTGATTAACTGGAAAACATAAATATTGTTTCTGTGCTTACATGCAGTTTAAACTCTTGACCAAAACTTTGTCTGAGGATGATTTTATTTGAAACCTGCCAACCAATCAGTAAATTGTATTTTTACACTTAATATGATGTTATCTGGGATTGTGGTTGGATTCTCACATGACCAGCCAGCTCTATCAAGCAACATGAGGTGCAACCACACCTCTTATTTTCATCTTCCCTATATATCTGATTTGGGGGAAAATATCTTATCTCATTGTGTTGAACACAGCCAGCAGGTGGCAGAAATATATTATGCCTACCTGTACACACTGCACAAACCTGAATAACAAAATAAGGTGTAGAATATTTACCTTGTGTACTTTAAAATACAGTATATCACATACTTTGCCCGTCTTTCTGTCTCTGTGTGTGTGTGTGTAGGTATTTAAGGAGTACTTTAAAGAGCTTGAGGAGGAGAGTATTCGTGACAACTTTGTGACAGTGTACGAGCTGATGGACGAAGTGATGGACTTTGGTTTCCCTCAGACGACGGACAGCAAGATCCTACAAGAGTAAGAAAATATTACTCAACATATGATAGTCCTCTATGCAGAAGAATACAACTGGTTTATGTTAATGTTGACTAAGCCTATGGTAAAGATATAGCTCTGGTTTTCTGAATGGTGGTAAGGTAAAGATACAAATATTAAACTCAGATGCGATATCCTACATACAGCAGCTTCAATGTTAACAAAACTTGGGTCAATTATGAATTTTGGTATTATGTTTTGGTATTCAATGACAACACTTGTGAAGACTGAGAGAATAATGTTGACGTTTCATATTGTCAAAGGCCATAATTGCTGCACCCCCATCTGATTTTAATACCACCTGGAGTAATGGTGCATCTTTTTACACATTGGCTAAAGCGGTATCTCATCTGGGAACAAAATGTGACAGTTTTTCAGTTAGAGAATAGCTTTGTAATTCATAAGGGACTAGCAGAGATTGGAATCAGAGTTCATGGTGATTCTGTTTGTTGTTTTTTATGTAATAAAGTACAGCTGGTGACTAAAGCTGCAATGAATAGAGGAGCTTTATTCAGTGAGTGAAATGAACTGAAGCAACTCTTCATGGGCTCTACAAGTGTTTTGTGTTCTCGTGGACACAGGGTTGTTTTGCTTATTCCCTCCTCTTGGCTCTTCAGAGAGACATTTGTTTCCAGGGAACGACTCTGTGTTCACTTTAAAGTCAGCCTACAGTACCACAGTTACATGGGTGCATGTGATCAGCATTGCTTTTAATTAACAGTGCACTTTACAGCAGATTGAAATGTTCAAATTTGCATGGTAGATTGTTTCTTAAATGAGATTGGGGGGTTTTCTGGTACAGTGTGACTGATGTTTCATTTCATAGGATTTGTTCTTTGTGTATCACAGTTTGGCTGAGGTTGTGTGTGTGTGTGTGTGTGTGTGTGTGTGTGTGTGTGTGTGTGTGTTAGTTCTTGGTATCTGAATACGGCTGATGATTACCAGGCTCCTATTCGCGTTCTAACACAATGACACCGTCAGCTGGACACACTCGAGGCTTTCAGACAGAAAAGCCCTGCTCTTCTCTTCTCTCTAAGCACGCACACATACTCACACACACACACACACACACACACACACACAATGTCCTAGATCACTTTTGGGGACATTACATAGACTTACATTCATTTCCTGGAGGCTTTCCCTAATCCTAACCATAACTACTAGTTTCCTAAACCTAACCCTTAACCAAATGGTAACATGGTGTTTATCCCCAACTGGACAAACCACCCCCAATCAATTGATCTTAAGTATAATATGTGTCCCTGAAAGGAGCCTATGACAGCCACACAGACACTAATGCATGCATGCACACAAACACACACAAACTCACTGTGCCTCTCTGTCTACAGGCAACTCTAGTTCACTGACCTTTTCATGCCCCAAGCACCACAAAAATACTGCTTTTCTCTTACATTGCAACATTACCTACCCTGTGAGAGTATAAACCTGTGTGTGTGTGTGTGTGTGTGTGTGTGTGTGTGTGTGTGTGTGTGTGTGTGTGTGTGTGTGTACATGTGGGTGGTTGAATGTGAGAGACTGCAGGGATGCATGTGAACATGTTCATGTATGTGTCTTCATATGAACCTTCATGCATGTGTGTGTGGGTGGATGGGTGTGTGTGTTTGTTATGATTTCTATTGTTATGCTAATCTGTCAGTTTGTTGCCAACCCCGCTTGCAGATCCTTTCATTAGCATTTCTGAGGAGAATCAGGGCAAAACTGAATAAAAAAGCAAAGCAACAAAACAACCCAACGTCGACCCCAAGCCCACTTGTCGCCGCCTTTCGTCTCTCAGCACTTTTAGACTTTGCTATGTGTCAACATGCATTCAAGACCCTCTCTAGTTGGGAGGAACTGGGGCAGAAAACTAGGGAGGAAATGTTTGCCTCAATCTGTCAATCAATCTAAAGCTTGTTTATTTAGGACTTTTTTGTTGATAGGAAATGTACAGTTGAATTGAAAACAAGATTATTCAGTGAGTGTTTGTGTGTGTATTTGTTAAATAGACTTTGACTGAGTATCCAGTCCTCATGGGTCATGACTGTTGGCCCACGCTTAAACAGTTTATTCAATTTAAAATAAGGAAACAAAAACACAAGCTGTGAGGCCTTAATTTGACAACAGTATTTAATGTAGTTTAGTCAGTGTTTTGAATTCATGTACTTTGAACAGTGAAGATTAGATTAGATTTAACACAAATTTTCCAAATTTTGGTCGACCCTTTGACCTTTAGATCCTTAGATACTCAGATATTTTTCTCTCATGTTGGTGTGAATAACTTATTTTTCAGTTTTGTTTACCAGAAGCAAAGCACAATCTGGAAAAGAGCTGGAGCAGCATTGATACATTATTAGTATCCACACTGTTTGTATAACTGACTGCTGCCTGTGTCTCGAATTACAGCCTGCAGATTTAACACACGTTATTTTTGTTGCGGTAGTAAGTAAACTGAAAGGAAATTTTACACCAAAACAAATACCAAAATTTAACTGTGCCACCTTGTTTGCATAAACACAATCTCAGCAGTACTTCACCAACCTCGTCGCAGGCAGATATGTTGGAGCTGTCTAATTTCTAAACAGACACAAACACAAAAAACTATATATAATTGTGAGTTTTGCTGCACTGCAGGCATCACAATTGTTCCCTCTGTTTTTGTTTTAAAAAAAAAATCATGTAGAACCTTATAGGTCAGTAGGTCATTGACTCTGGGGAAAATGTTCAAGCTTTTGGGAGTTGAAGAAAAGTTGAAAGACAGATGAAAATAGGAGAGGAGAACTGGGGAAGAGGAGAGGTCAGGGGAATAGACAGCGACGGAGGAATAGAGTTTGCTTGCAGGTTGGACATGTGTTCATTGTAAATCAGTGTGTGTTCTTGTTTGTGAGTGAGTATTAATCAATGTTGAAGCAGTTCACAAGTTTAATTCAAGACAAAACTCAGGCATGTGGTCGCCACTTCTCCACAGACGAGTCAAGTACAGGTCAGCAACACCAATTCCGAATGTTTTAAGTACCAAAAGCAGCGTTTGTTTTCTTGAAATCCTGCCCAGCTTAGTGTATAAATCAGTAATTTGTAGGGGAGTGACTTTTGGCTGTTTTACAAAGTGCAAAATAAAAATAAATCAGTTTACTCTGAATAAGTTTGATTCATTGTTTGTATTACACAGTCCCTTTAGCCAAGTGCCATTACGCTAGCCAAACTAAACTGAAATTGAAATATATATTTATAATATATTTATTACATATACAAATACAATTATTCATTGTTCAAATTTGAAAAGAACCAATACTCCCAACTGAAATTACTGTTTTAGAGGTCATATTCCAGGGAAAAATACAGGCCATAAATAACGAGACGGCTCCACAGTGCTAATGAGGCTAGTGAGGAGTGGGGGGCAGGTGCATAGATAAAAACAGGCCTGGTCACATGTTGTTTATTTAAGTACGGCTCCCTCTTATTCTCATGACAAGTCATTATGTCTCCCTGGACACAGTCAGGACTGTTAAAACAAACTGGCTCTCTACCTTGCACACTAAGAGACAGCCTGCAATACCGCACAGTGAATGAGGGAGTCGATTAGTGGATTCATGGATGGATAGACAAATCCTATATACATACATACAGTACTTACATATTTACATAACCATAATGGGTCAATAGAGTAAACTGCTTTGTTTTGCCACACTGAAGGCTAGACCTAAGTAAGAGGCGTATATGGCACTTATATTCATTGTTATTTAATCTATTGCTAATTTTTTAAAAGCAGCACAAATCAATATTGTTATATTAGCCACAGTTCAAGTTACTATGTGCAATGTGAAAGGAATTGCTCGTTGTGAGGAACCCACAGAGAATTATCACCTGACTCCGTTGTTCCCCCCTCGTTTAGTGGAAGTAGTGTAAGTGCTCGCATTTAAATGTCATTTAGTTCATGATTTTGGTATTAGTTTCTCAGACAATGTTAGCAGCTAGCTGGTGAACATAGCAGAGTATTTACCAAGAGCCAGATATTTCCCTTTTGAAGTTATTTGAAACCAACACAGAGATAAAAGCAGAGTGAATATGGGACTTACATTTGTCAGGTGTCCAGAAAGACAACTTCAAATACTGCTCACCTTTACCTTAAACACACTGAAAATTCTCTGACATGTCTTTGTTAATCTCTGCATTTTAACCTTAACCTCAAACACTGACATGAGAGTTTCCAGCATCATCTAAATAAATGGATTGGTATCATGTGTCTCAAAGAAATACCAACTAGTAAACCCTCAGATCCTTGGAGAATCTAAGCATATTAAAACTGGAATCTCCTGGCTGTCCAAAATCATTTTCAAGACACTTGATGCTTGGGTTTTATTTATAAAAGCTATTCTTAAAGGGTCGTACAAAAACATCTATATAGGTCAAATTATTATCCGTTGCTGCAGCCACAATAGGTTTATTTTCCAATTATATCCATGAATAATCTTCATAAAACATTATGCTAGTTTTTTTAACCACTTAACGCACGCTGTTCCGTCTACGGGACGGGACGGATGTTAGGAGGTAGCCACAAGTTCTTCTGAATGTTTTAAACACCAACCCTTAAACATATATATTCATGCCGTACATTGTTAGAAAGCTTAGATTGTCCTGATTCATTCAAGACCACTCACGACTTATATGGTTGCTCACAGTCGTAATAGTATTAGCGATTAGCTTGGCTAGCCCCTGAGCTAAGTAAGAAAAGCTATAATGCCTACATACCTTCAAAGTCTTCCCTTTATCCACAACGATCATCTTATGACTCAGCACTTTCTGTACAGCTCGCCAAATATCCATTCTTGTGAAATATGAAATCCGTTTCCATAAAACCGAAATACTTTCCTCAATATGTCCATGTATTTAGTCCAACACATAACGTAATAACACAAATAACAAACAATATACGGTCCGTTTACGTCATTTCCTGACCTGCACGTCCATCTCAGAGTACACGTGACTAGATGTTTACGACCGTGAGCCTCTTCTGCTTCTGACGACACCACACACAAGCCAATCGGTGTTTAGGATTAGGCAGTACATGTCTCCAAAGCCAATGAGGACATGTGACCGACAACAATGACGACATGGCTTTGATTGACAGCTGTTCCAGCCAATGGAAATATTCGGTGAAATGAAGTTGATAACCTTTTAGCCAATATTCAGAGGTTTCCAACGGTGTATGACACTAAGCTATTAAGTTTGGTACACGGTTGGTTCTTCTTCGACTTGACATATGACTTATACCAAAATAAACAGATAGATAGATAGATAGATATGGCCAAACAAAAAAATATGGTTAAGTCACAGAGTGTGATTAATACAAACAATACAGTCCTCAAGAGAGACTGGGTTCAAGTTGGGAGAAAAACACTCAAACTGTTAGTTGCCAGTTTAAATTTTTATTGAGAAACTTGTTTTGTTGATGAGACTAAAATAACACTAGCACTCTCTGCAGGTGTCAATCTTTAAAAAAGAGATGAGGTGAATAACTTATGTTTTAACATTGCATCCCTTTCTTCATGTTTTATTGCCAGAATGAAGAATTGGGTCTCTTTATAACCCAAAAGAACCCCTCAGAAAAACCTGTCAATATTCTTGCCAGAAGCATCAAACCAGCCTGCTTGATTAAAGACTGAAATTAGAAACTGTTTGGCAAGTGTTACAGTTTCTCTCTGCCTTTTTCTCTTCCAGGTACATCACCCAACAAGGTCATAAATTAGAAATTGGGGCTATTCGACCTCCAGCCACTGTCACCAATGCTGTGTCATGGCGGTCAGAGGGCATCAAGTACAGGAAGAATGAGGTTTTCATGGACGTCATTGAGTCAGTAAATCTGCTGGTGAGGACAATATTTAACATCATATACATCATGCAAAGTTACAGGATAAAAATATTAGTCCCCCTTGCCATTCCACCAAGAGTGAGCCATCAATTCTTTCCATAATGCCGCCTTTACTTTTGTTTTAAATCCTGCTTTTGTGTGACTTTGTTTAATATGCAGGAGCAGTTTAATCCATAAGGAGATCCAATTGTAGAAAAATGAACTTGCGATGTTACTTTGAGCACAAAGAACACTGCAAGACATAATGCTTGCTCTTGTGTTGTAATCATATTGGTTACATGCCCAATTGATATAATAATTCATATGTTCTGGGGCATATTTGTGAATTATATCAAAAATATGGTTAGGTTTCAGTAGTTTAACTCAATCTTCCACTGGTAATAATCCAACTTCCCTCATTTCCACAGGTCCTGTATGTGTCCTGGGAGGCACACTCAGCATAGATCTAATAATGTTATTCTGAGCTACCTTCAGTTTGTTTTTAAGCTTTTGGGAAAGTGAACTATACCTTGCAGAGCATGAATAGTCAAAGTCCCTGATCTAATTATCCATGAGTTACATTTACAAATGATGTTAGTAGAAAGTTTGGACAGTATCAGGTCACTTCCATTATCAAACTGAGGATTTTTTGGACCCCATTGTCCAGTCACTATGGTATTGGGAGTCACACTTAGGTATGCAGTATGTCTATGAAGGTTAATCTCAACTTGCAAATGATCTACTGCATTTTAGGGGTTGCAACTAATGATTATTTTCATTATTCATGAATATTCTCATTCTTTTTCTTGATTAATCGTTAGGTCTATGAAATGTCCGGAAATGGACAGTGTCCTAAAGACCAGGATGACATCTTCAAATGTCCACAGTCCACAGCCAAAATGTATTTAGTTTACTGTCACAGAAGAATAAATAAACCATAAAACTCACATTTAGAAACTGGAATTAGAGATTTGGATACTGTGTATTTTCTTAAATACTGACTTGAAACATGAATCATGATCAGAATAGGTGGCAATTGAGTAGTTGTTGCAGCTCTACTAAATTTACACTCAGATTGAATTATACACCTCATTATAGTAGATTTTGCACACAGTTGCATGCTGCATATAGTATTGCATAGCTGAAGCATACTGTAGATAATTGTTGCAGCATGTTTTATTTGTCTAAACATTAAAAAGGACATTATTGATCCAGTGAATGTCATGCCAGGATGTATTAGTCTGATACTCACATAAACAGACCAGGACATCTATTTTTAATACCAATATGCAGCATTATTAATTCATTTAAGACATAATTGCCAATGCTGATACTCTTCATCCTCTGCTATGAATCATACAGCATTGTTAAAAGCTGTACAGTGGCACAGTTGATGTTAAGTGATGATTTATGAGGAACTTAACCATCACAGGTCAAAAATGTGCTCTGTGATCCCAATATGTAGCTTTAAGCCTGGACAGCACAGATTGATAGCTCCAACAAGCCATATTACTCAGTTTAAACATAGTATCATTTGTTCTTCTTTATCCATCATCATCCATTGTTTTATCCATCATCTGAAGAGGACTAATTCTCTACAGTGGCACTGTTTAAAATAGATGGTGAAAGTGTTTCCTTGAGGCTTAGTGGGTGTGTCAGGGCTAAAATCATCACTGTCAAAACCCTGGCATGTTTTGACTCCTCCAAACCGTTGTTCTCTTTCCTTGAATTGAATTGCTGAGGAAATGGTCTCTATTTTCTCAACAATCCTGGATTCTAAATATATCTATATATTTTTGTGTTATTTAGATTTCTGCATTGTCTGCTCTAAGAAGTGATAGTTTTTTTCAGTCTGAATACACAATATATTTTTGATCTTGAGTATTCCTACACAACTTTTGTCACGATCTCTACCTACAGTACTAATAATGAACTAATGGCTGCAATACTGTATTAACTGATATAAATGTAGCAAACTTTCCCCTTGTATTTGTTAAGAATTTAATTCATTGGTAGGAAAGTGACAATTACAATCGGTTAAATTGCTCAATTAAGAAGGTCAGAATGTTCCACTAATTATATTGACTCATAGTATAATAATTTGAGTAATTCTTTACAGCTATTACATTTCAGCTACTTTACTACTCGCAGAGTTAAAGTCACTGATCAGTGTGACAATTTAATGTTATTAGGCTAGGTGGTAAATCCAGAACTTTTTTATATTCCTCACAGATTTTAACAAGCTGCTTTTTTAAACCTATAAAGAAGAGAAATGACTCTCATCTTGAATTCGTTGTCCTTGAAGCAACGCCTCAAGGACACCATGACACACAGTTGCAGGCTTTTATGAGTCAAAAGGAAATTATGTGACGTAGGTATTAAACCACTATTACAGTGCTGCAGCTGCCACTTCCTTTTCTGTGACCGGGGATTTTTTTAAATGTTTTTTGAGCTTCTTCATCCTCTTTAACGTCAATGCCTTACTTACACTTTACAGTCTTGTGCAAATTTATCAGCAGGAGTCTTTCTGTAATTCAGTTACTTAAATCATCTGTATAGTACAATATTATCTATTATAGTCCACACTAATAAGCATTTGTCAAATAATACAGTTCTGGAAAGATTTGACAGTACAGCTGATATTAGGCCCACTTAAAGTATTGTCTAATGTAATGTTTTGCTGTTTTGTTCTTCCTGCAGGTGAGTGCAAATGGCAGCGTCCTGCGCAGTGAAATAGTGGGCAGCATTAAGCTCAAAGTGGTCCTGTCGGGGATGCCTGAACTCAGACTGGGCCTCAATGACAAAGTGCTGTTTGAAATCACAGGCAGTAAGTCCCAATGAATCAGTCTAATAACCTTCATGTATTCATATATGTGTAGGTGCTTTTATGAGGAAGCAATATAGTCACATTTGAAGTGAGTTTGATGTTAGTCAGATGCAACAAGACAAGGTCAAACCCTTGGATATGGCTGGACTGTGTATGAAACACTAGAGGGATTTTAATTCGAAACAACAGATACAGGATGTGGCAACACCTGGTCGAGGCGAGTGTTACAGTGTGTACTGCAGTGTGAAAGGATTCTATGAACTCAAGCTGCCAATTTGTTAATCACTTTAAAACAACTAAAGTTGACCAAATGCTGTACAAAAGAATAAATAAGACATCATAAATAAAAGACATAACACAAACACAAGATGTATTTTAAAATATTTCACCCCACCGATGTTTCAAAAAACCTGCCTGAACAAAGCTTAAATACCTTTGAAAATAGGCTACTGGTTGGGGGAGGAGCAGTTTGCTGTTCACACTCACACCTTGAACTCACCCTCACACTTTTACATTTACCTCCTCTTTCTGTCTAAACACCCAACTTCTACGATCCCACACTTAGCTTAGCTTTCATCCTTCCCCTTTCTTTTCCCCTCCCCCATTTTCCCAATTTTCCTTCAATGTCTCCCACTGCTACATCTTACCCTTTCCTGCATCCTGCACCTTCCCCTCTCCCCCCCCTTCTCCTCCCTCTCGTTTCCTTATTCCTCTCCTACTCTTCTTCCCCGCCTACTGATCCTTACTGAAGGGGAAAGGCTCCATCACTGTCTAGCCTTTTTGCCTGCGAGTTAATCCTCACCCCAGGCTACAACCCCACAGATGAAAGGTGAGAGTCCATGGATATCCTGTATATGCAGCCCACAATCCCCCTGCTGTGTGTAGCAGTCTGGGAAATAACATATCCTCAGAAATAATGATCAGAAATAATGATCAAACAAACACACTGATAGACATAGAAATACACACTCACACTGCATGGGTATACAAATATTAAAATGTGTTTTTTTTTCTTTCATCATCAGAAGTTACACTCTTTAAAATATCATTTCATAGCCATTTGGTGATTATCATGTTTGCATGAGCTGCACTTTTTTATCTCAGCTGGATGCAGCTAAAATAAAAGAAAGCATAATTCACTTAACACTGCCCTCTGCTGGCAGAGGCTCAGAATACAGGGGACAGAGATCAATGTCATAGCACATGCTTTATTGTTTGTTCAAATAACTGAAATGTGATTTTAAATTGGTACTTTTAGAAACATACTGTAGCTCACAAAAGCAATTTCTCAGCTCCTGTGTGAATAAAATTAATGATATCTACTTAAGATCAGATGACTTGTGTGTTATAGTTTCAAAAGGTCAGTTGTGGGTTTGTGGTTGTGGAAACATTTTTTTCCCCAAAGATGATAGAGCGGCATATTCAAAAGGTTCTCTGGCTGTATGAGTTGGAGTGAGATATCAGGCTATGTACATATTATCTGTCTCCAACCTCCAAATGCTAAGAATTCTTTGTTAAATTGTCCCTTTGGCCACACATTTTATTCCTCTTACAGCCTCTAAAACCTATAAAACATTTTCATGGGTTGTTGTTGTTGTTTTTACTGTACAACAGCAGACAGAAAATAGATTAGGTTCTCCCTCTCTGCTGCTGTGTATTAAAAGCACGGAAACAGGTGAGAGCAGCCTTAAAGGTGAACCACAGGGGACACTGCTGCATCTTCAATCCTCCCCTGACATGTAGACATACTCGCACGCACAAACACCTGTCTCTTCCTCTGGTCCCTCAGGTCCTTACGATGTCCCACATGACCTTTCCTCCTTGTCTTCATAATAATACTGCATGCATGCATGTATCTGTGTGTGTGTGTGTGTCTGTGTGTGTGTGAGTCAGTGACATGGAAACAAACATAAGGAGAGAAGCTGTTTTAAGCGCTCCCCTGCTTTGCCTGTCCAGGAGTGATGTGCTCTCCTCAGACCTGACCTCAGCCAGTTCCCACTCATACATGCATGCACACACACACACACACACACACACACACACACACACGTTTGTATAACTATTTTAGTGGGGACATTCATTGACATAATGTATTCCCTAGCCCCTAACCGTAACCATCACAACTAAAAGCCCAACCTAAACCCAATTCACCCTAAAACCAAGACTGTCCAAAATGTCCACACTTTCCTAAAACATTCTCACTTTCCTAAAATGTCCTCACTTCCCAGGGATAAAACTCAGTTTGTTTCTCCATACAAATACATGTACACACAAATGTACACACACACAAAATCAATACAGAAGCACAGGCATGTATAAACCTACGCACGTACACACACTCAAGAGAGGGAACAATGCACAAGGAAGCTGCATACCCAAATACACACGTACATAAATACATACACACACACACACACATTCTCTTAGACAGACATTAGTGCTGGTCCAGGGTTGCATTCAGAGCAGGTGGAGCAGGCTTTAGCCGACTGTTGAATGGAGGATTTAGCTGAAGGCCCACAGGCCCACACTCATTACAGCAGTTTTCCACCACTCAGCACCCTCCATTAACCACAGAGGAGGAGAACAGTGGGCTTCCTCCCACAGATTACAGGTGCAACCATTAAAGAGGTTGCACTTTTAACTGTCTATTGCGGTGACGCTGCACTCTTGCGCCACCCTTGAGATGCGTTTTCTGGAAAAATCTTAATTTTATTCACAAAGAAAATGGGAGAGTGCACACCTGCTGATTTTTGTCTGTTGCAGCCTCAGTAGTATTTCTATTAGTTATTAGAGATACTGCCCATGTTAAAAGGTTTATTTTAATCTGCAATTCTCAGTCAGAACTCCAACAGTGCTGAATTGATCACAGGAAATGAATCATCATTTTTTATCAAGCAAAATGCCAAACATATTCAGATTTTCTCAGTTTTACATCACATTAAATGTATCATGTTTGGGTTTTTGGACCATAGTTGGAACAAAACCAGCAATTTTAACATGTCACACAATGCTCTGGGTAGTTGTAATACGCAGTAGACTAAATCATTACCTGTAATTCACTAACTGTAAAATTAATCACAGAATAGTTAGTTATGTGCAGCCCTACTCTACATTTAATTTGTGCCCACTGAATGAGTGGTGGTCTTTTCTGGAAATATGATTCTCTTGAATATCTTTGAATCATTATCTCCAGAAGATCTCCTCCCGAGCTTACCTGCGTCTGGCACACTGGCATAAATGGTTGTGTACTTTTTTCAGTCCCATTATCAGTGATTTACTGTAGTAGGAAACATCCCCCACTGATATACTTCCTTGTAGATGTGCTTCCTGAAATAGGCTCATAATAAAGACCTTTGTTTGCATCATAGTTGTTTTGATTTAACAAACAGTAAATTAGTGAGCTGAGCTTTGACAACAAAATAGGTGGTGATATTTTTTGGCACAGTAAGAACTCTTCTTAAAGGCAGTCAAACTCTCAGTGACAGATGTGCACTTTTGTAACAAGTATTCTTTAGGCTGATAATAGGATATTTATTTATTTAGTTATTTGTGTATCCAGGTGTGTGTGTGCGTGTGTGTGTGTGTAAATGCAGGTGTGGGTGCATTTTTATGAGGCAGCTGAATGAGCTTCAGTGGGGGAGAAGATGATGGCAGTAGGTTTTGAAAGCATGCTGCGTGTGTGCGTCTGTGTGTATGTGTTTGTGTGTAGCAGCTAAATAATTGTACAGTGGGGGACAAGAGGAGGACAGATGGATTCGGTAGCACACTGTGTGTATGTGTGTGTGTGTGCGTGTTTGTGTGGGTGAGAAAGACTGAGTGAATGTTTGTCCGTCATCATTACCTTGACCTTGATTTCCCCAAGGCTGAGTGGAAAGCTCTCAATCTTTCTTGTGTTTTTCTGTTTGTGTGTGTGTGTGTCTGTGTGTGTGTGTGTGTGTGTGTGTGTGTGTGTGTGTGTGTGTGTGTGTGTGTGTGTGTGTGTCAGGAGAGAAGAGTAAGACAGTGGAGCTGGAGGATGTGAAGTTTCATCAGTGTGTCCGTCTGTCACGCTTCGAAAACGACCGCACCATCTCTTTCATCCCTCCCGATGGCGAGAGCGAGCTCATGTCCTACCGCCTCAACACTACAGTGAGCAGGACACAAAAACAAATCTAAATCACACACGCACACACATACACACACATACCACATTAACCAATAACATACTTCTTATTTTTCTCACATTAAGTTGTATACTACCAGTCAAACGTTTTATAGCCTGACAGAAATATTGGCAAATAATGAACCACGTTTGCTTATCAAATATATATCAGCATCAGTGCATATACCGGCAGATATGCAAATATAAATTGCAGTATATAAATATTTTGTATAAATGCATTTTTACATTTCTTATGTAACGTTTGAACTAGTTTCGTTCCATTTTGTGCATTTGTTGTTGATTAAAATTCATCTAAAAAAATGACTTAACTTCAGGTAAAGTTTACTGTTGAAGTTTATGTTTTCCTGCCATAGCATAGACTTATATACTTCTTTTATATAATGTATTGTCACCCCATTTTAAACTCTCAAATATCAATCAATTAATATGAATAAATCCCATATCAGTATCTTGTAACTGTGTAGTAAATGAGGTGATGTTGATAGTAAATGTAGTAGTGGCTATGATCAAGCTGTAATAGTTAAAGTGTTAGCTGTAGTAATAATATTTAAAAGTTAGATAGACATGTGAAGGCACAGTATAGAAGCACTGTGTCTCCAGTACACAAACACATTGTCTCCTCCTCATGTCCGCTGTGTGTCACATCGGTAAAGAATGTTGCAGTGATGAACTTCTGCTCTGTGCTCGCCCCTCTGACCTTGTCCACTCTTTCTTTCCCTCTGACAGGTGAAGCCTCTCATATGGATCGAGAGCGTGATTGAGAAGTTCTCTCACAGTCGCGTGGAGATCAAGGTGAAGGTAATGACGAGTGACACGCAAACATAGACACACACACACACATGCAGAGTACCATGTCCTTACATCTGCGGTAGTCCCTGACCTGAATCATGTTTAGTATTTGTGACACATACTGCATATCTCAGCTGGATTACCACAAACCATCTGTTAGATGCAGTGAAAGCCATACACGCTCAAAATAACAAGCTGCTGTGTGCACAATCATGAAGACCTCTGGGACTTAAATTTTGATTTGACTGCTTTTCTTTATTGTAAAGGTCTCTGATGACATTTGAACTCTTGTCTTCTGTCAGGCTCGGAGTCAGTTTAAAAGCCGGTCTACTGCCAACAATGTGTCCATTCTAGTGCCGGTGCCCAGCGATGCTGACTCACCCAAGTTCAAGACCAGCACAGGCAGCGCCAAGTGGGTGCCCGAGAAGAACGTGGTGCAGTGGAACATCAAGTCTTTCCCTGTTAGTGTGGAGCGTCAACACAATATCAGACTTTATAACCCAAAATACAGTTGGTACATTTTGCTGCTGCAGAACAGTGTGGTTAGGGTTAGGGTTAGGGTCTTTTTCTACCGAGTTTCAAGTCTTGGCATCAGAAAAATAAGGTTGCGTTTTTACTATGATGGATTTAAGACAGCAGCCATTTCCAACATTATGATCGACCTTCCACATACATTTAAAACTGACACAATCACATCTCATTTGGCCATTTTTTTGCTGCTCCTTCCCGCCAGAAAGAAAACTTGATTGCATTTAAAAAAACTTATCGAGCCATAATTCAGTTGAGGTTCCCTATATCTGTCAAATTCTACTATCTCCTCAGTAATTCATTGTACGTCCAGCCTGCCAAGAAGCATTAAGAATTGCTCTTACTAGTGACATATTGTTATCCAGCCCCTGTGTGACTCAGCAGCCTTTGAATGCTGTAAAAATTGCAAATTCTCACAGGAAACCATATTTAACTTGTAATGTTTGATAGAGGTTCGAGTATAAAAACATGTAGCAGTGGCTTGTTGTGATAAAGTATTGATAAAACCAGCTCATCCAGAGTCCACCAGCCTTCAGCTTTTTACAACCCTATTCTAAGACATTACACTCGCTAAGAAGGAAAAGTTTTCAGAGCTGTGTAGATATATGCAATGTTGTCACTGTTTCCATAAACTATTGTTTTGAGGACCTTTATTTGTTATTGGTATGTTTTTCTTTCTGTCTTGTGCTCTGCAGTCAGTAAAGATAGGGATAATACAGTTTTCCATATCAACTGTTAGTTGCAAGTAAAACTTGATTTATACTTTATTTCAGTATTTATTTATTTTTAAATGAAAGTAATATTTACTTTTTTTAGTTTAGTAACTTATTTCCAACCAGTAAAGCTAAAGTGCAAACATGGAAACTTACTGCTCAGGTGACATTTGCTTGCCTGAACAATGATTAACCAGTGTTATGTTTATATTGCTAAGATGTGTTTGGCGTGGGTTAGGCAGATGATAGTTGATATCTGATTCACCTTGATATGACATGGGAATTATCTCATGTTGCTATGAATATAAAGTTTGTTTTGTTTTCTGACAAAACAAACTTGTATTAATTGGAGTCTGACACTTGGGAACAAAATTCATCAGGCAAACTAAACTGTCTCATCTGAAAGGCTTTGTGAACATCACTCTGAATGTAATGGTTGGTGGATGCAGTAACTGATCTTTATTTGTGTGTGTGTGTGTGTGTGTGTGTGTGTGTGTGTGTGTGTGTGTAGGGTGGCAAGGAGTACATGATGCGGGCACACTTCGGGCTACCCAGTGTGGAGAGTGATGAACTAGAGGGAAAGAGACCGATCACAGTTAACTTTGAAATCCCATATTTTACTGTGTCTGGGATTCAGGTACAGTAGGTCCCTTTGCTTCCAGTCTGTCATTAAGCCTACTTCCTTGTTTTTATCTACACTTTCAACAATGCATTGTTTCACATTCACACAAGTGCAACTGCAATGGGGATGCAAATGGCCATTACTAATAATAGTCTCAATGAATACAGTAACTCATTAAGTCTGTTCACAATCCTGGAGGTTATTTCAAATCTCCTCATACACTTTGTCACAGTTCACTGTCCACTGAGAGCTGCAGCACACTGTGAATCTGATGATGATGAAGGAGAATTGCCATAAAATGATAGTGACGGAATTTTACAGCAAATCTGCGTAAATTGTTCTGTTTTGCATTTATATTTTCTGTGAGTGCTACTATGAATCCAGTGAAGCACACAGACTATGCACTGTTCAGTAGATATTAGTGTGTGTTTGTGAGTGAGTGAAATAATTATATTTAACATGTCTGCGTTCCCTAGGTGCGCTACCTGAAGATCATAGAGAAGAGTGGTTACCAGGCATTGCCATGGGTACGCTACATCACACAAAGTGGAGGTGAGAAAACAATACACTGAAATACTGTATGCTCACACACCCATAACCCCAGCCACACAAACACACGCACACACACACACGCGCACACACACACACACACACACTGCTGATTTGGAACTGGTTTTAAATAGAGATGCAACAGTTCCACTTTTTTTTCTCCCGAAAACCAAATACGATATGCCAGTACCATGTACTAATCCAATACCAGTGCACTGTAACATGAGGTCAATGATTTAGGTGCCAGAAACAGCCTGTATTTTATAATGACTTTAACAAAGAAATAATATGTAATATTAATTGGTCATGTTGTTGCATGTTTTATTTTAATGCCCCAGAAAAACTTGCTGTCAGATAGGTATTTTTCTTAAATAAGTTTGGAGAGAGAAAAAAAAAACTTAAGGTATTATTTATCAAGATCTAAGCGCTCAAAAACATATTTCTAGTCTTCTTCATCAGAGCTGTGTGAGTGTGGTTTGATCAGATTTGATTAATTAATAATGTAACAGTGCTCATATTGTGTAAGACTACTTGAATTACAAGTTTATGTCCCTAAAAGCAGGATTGCTTGAAGATCAAACCTATTAGCAACTGTGAGGTTACACTGGGATTAAATAGTTTTCCTCATGAGATCAGTGGCAGAATTGGTCTTTCTGCATCACTATACAGTTTGTGCCCGAGGAATGAACTCAGCTGCATAACATTCATCATCTCCATTACCTGGCTCTATCACCATGAGCCATGGCCTCAGGGGCTTAGAATGACACCCCGGCAAGGAGAGAAACTCTACTAGCCTGCTAGCTTGTGACATATTGTATTAGTTCCTTTTTCAGGCTCTCAGTTGTCCAACCACAAATTTGAACAGGGCTGGTGTAAAGTCATGAAAAGAAAGTAAACTCTGTTCATTCAAGCTGGCACCTGAGATCTGTAGATCTAATCGCTGCCCTGGGAATGAACTCGTCTGCATCACTTCAGTCATAATCCAGGATGACACCAACCAGGGGAGACAAGAACTAAGGAGTGTTTCAGTGCTTGTAATCTTTAAAGGAATCTGAATTTTAGCTTTTAAAACACTTAAAATAGTCAAGGAGCTACATATCTACCTTAAATACATGCAAGATGTTTGGACAGATCGCACATCATCACATATATCCACATTACAGCCACCTTATATTGATGAAAAATACTTACCATCTCACTAGTCTGAATGGAGCGCAAATGGTAATGATATGGAGATTGAAGCCCAATACCTCCACTGGACCACTGCCAGAAATCCTTAAGTTTCATACCTGCCATCCGCCCTAGGAATGAACCTAACTCTGTTACATCAATCATGTCCATTACCTGGCTATGTCAGGTCCGAGTCAGGAGCTGCAGAGATTGAATGATGCCACAGGAGGCTCCCAGGGTGGCACTCAGCGAATACCAAGGTTACTATCGCCTTGCTGTAACATCAGCAGAAGTGAAGGAGGAAGGGGGAGAGGAAGAAAGAACATGAGTGAGAGTGAGGAGAAGAAGAGTGCTGAAGTTAAGGGGGGCTGGAGTGAAGGCTATCACCTTTCTCTTACTGTTACCATCAGCAACCAGGGGAGGGAGGGGAGAGCAGACAGTAATGATCGCATTTCACTCAGCACTACACGCAGACACTCTCACACTGATTAAACAATGCCTTGATACTGTAGACTTACTGTGCTGACTTATTAATGAGTGATGAACAAGCATTGAGCATGCAGCACAAGCATTTTCTGGCTGGTTCGAATATGATCAGGCAGCGTCAGACTTTAGACTATAACGTTTAAGGTGACACGTCATTAATACTGGCTGTCATATAACCCCTGAATGGGCATGCTGTTCCTCATATTTCCTGATATTAAAATGTAGACTTCGACTTCTCAAGCAGCAATGTGTATGTGTTAAAACAATGCTTTGAGACACGCAGCACATATAGTATCCATATGTGATTATAGAACATCTTAATCTACTTCATTCTTTTGGGAAGATGTTCCTCAAAAGTAGTTGTGAAATAAGACTTGTCTCATAGTTGGTGTGCTAGTTCATCTCAAAGATGTTGGATAGAGTTGAGGTCAGAGCTTTGTGCGACCATTTCTTTGTTAGAGAGCTGAAGTTGTAATGTCACCCCCAGGACAGCTTCTATTCCATTGGCCTCTGTAACTCTATCTGTGCTCTTGTTGACATTACTTTCATCAGTCTTTTTGAAAAAGTAAGACATGTTTTGGATGGTTTGCTGTCTATATTCTAAAACTAAATTGGCATCCACTACTGCACTTGCTATTAGAAGTTGAAGCCTTTGTGTTTTGAACAAAGTGAAAAACATCATTAAGTTGTCAGCGTACAAAAAAGACTGCAGCTCTCACAAACCAGCAGTAGCGCAGGTACTTACATCATAATAAATTGGGGTCATCTATAAACACAACATACTCTATCTTCTAAAGTTATTTTTTCAATTTTTGAGCTGTTATCTCTACTGTCTAAATGATTTTACGCAATTCAATCATCTCTGTCCTGCTGTTGTTGTTAGTATAGACATGTCTGAACTAACTGCAGCTCCTTAACATACCCAGGGACTCATTTTCAATCAATATATATATTGATTGATATTAGTTCCGGCCATTGACAAGAGAGGACCATCCCAAAATCAAAAAGTTGGAAATTGTATTATCTAAAATATAATTGTTTGCTGTAGCATTACCATTTTACCATAGTGGAATAACGGAGTCAAATCGTGAAAAACAGACCCAGACCAAAAGTAAAAAGTGTCCACAAACTTTTGACCATGTAATATTATGTGCATGTGATAATACAGTACATCAGATTTAGCTAATTAAAGATTGAGATAATGCTAATATTAATTGTATTTGTTAGATTTGATGATTTTCTTTTGGCGAGAGACTCTCTCCAGCAAGTTAAACCTTCTTCTAAGAAGTATTGGTAATATGATCTAGCAGAGCAGTACTACAGCTAATATTAGTGCAAATTTTGTTTAGGGATTTAATGGGGCTTATACTGGCAGTGATGTGATGTGCAGGGGTGATGAGGGGAAGAAAGCTGTGTGTTAATGCTCTGCTGTTACATTTCTTGGCAGATTACCAGCTCCGGACAAACTAAAGGGCACAGATGCTGCTAGACGAAAGGATATTTTCTCTCTCTGTCTGTCTTCCCTTCCTCTCCTCTCCACTCCTCTCTCTGTTTCTCCCTGTCTGCACGGGACAGCAGAGGACAAGTGCAGGAGGACACAGGAAATTTCCCCCCTCTCTGAACAGAAACAAGACATTATCTTTTTCTCCAAGACATGCTCACCTCTGACGGGAAAGGCTGTTATATCACCTCTGACCTGTGATTTTTATTTTTTTTTAAGGGTTCCTCAGGACTCCAGTGTAACATTTTAATATGTGAATAATGAACTGATAACTTTGTGACACTGTCTGGTTTTGGCAAGCTCTCATTTTCTCACTTTGAATGCAATATCCCTCAAGGTTAATTCGGAGCAGAATTTGGGGAACAAAACCTAATTTTAAATCTCATTTTCCTCAGAGAGAGAAAACCTTGAAATATTCATATAGAAAATTTGAGGAATTATCTATTTTGGGTATTTGTCCAATGAGTTGTGTGATTTTCTAATGTGTAACATGTAAACCAAACATACCATACAGTTTAGTGCCAATATACAGTAACTTTGATGAGTCAATGTCAGTTTTTATTTCTCAAAACAATATAATTTGCACACATAAAATCATTATTTTCTCAAATTTGGCAAAAGCAATTTTTCGAAACCACTACACCACATTCCTTAGTCTTCATGTTTTGTCCTTAATATCCATTCTATTATATGTATGCATTTTAAGTCAGCTGATCTTCATCCCTCTCAGAGGCATATGTTTTACTCAAACCTCTATATTGTACAGTCATTGCCTTAAAGAATTGCTTATGTATCATTACCTTTAGCACTGTGAACATAATCCCCAGTGCGCTGAAACTAACACGAGCGACCAGATCAATGATTAATAAGGCACAATATTGTCTGAGGCGTTCACAGTGTAACATAATACCGTCGACACACTCTCATGGGGCCTGTAACCTTGTCCTTGTGCTTGAAATCAGCTTGCAGCGTTGAGACAGAGACTGAAGGAATGAGCATGGTGCAGAATTTTTTTTCATATTTTTGCCTGTTGTTTATACTGTACTAGTTAGTCCCTTGTGGAAAATGCTTCAAAGGACAAGGAGAGACAGTTGAGGAGGGGAGGGGAGGGGTGGTGGGAAAGGACAAAGGTAAAATAACCTGAAGGGATTTCTTTTCAGAATCTGAGAATATTGACAATATGTTGAGGTAGTTGTTTTTCCATGACTCTTTATTTTTTATGTCAACCTCTGCAGGCCTCTATACTTCTTCAAAGCAATTTGTGGTGTAATTTACTTCCTTTCTTGTGCGTGCATTGCACCACTCACACATCAGTTCACCTGCATTGCCAACAGCACTGACCATAATTGATTTATTGCATCTCTGCTGTTAAATACAAAACTATTACAATCATTCCATTATCTTGTGTGGAGACATATTTCAAACACAAATGAGGTTTTTAATAATTTTGTGTTGTGTGTTTTCATTAATTTATCAACTATTGTTTGTCTACAGGAAGCAAAGGGATATATTTGGAAATAAAACATTTTTTGTATCTTGTTTTGGAATTCTGAGTTGACTTTTTTTGTAATATCAAGACTGTTTCACCACACTGTAGTAGGTGTTGCTCTGAAATGTAGAATGTGAACAATATAATTTGACAGATCTTACATGAGCTCTAAAATTATAAAAACCCAATTGGAGCCTATTACTACACTGGGTTTGATTAAAAACTATTAACCCTGCAGCCACACTAAAGCTAACATGCTCACAATGACAATGATAACATTTTAATGTTTAGTAGGTATATTTACTATGCTTATCATCTTAATTTGGCATTTAGCATTCCAACAGAAATTAGCAGCATAGGAATATCATTATTTGATTATAAATTAAAGAAAATATTCTGATGATGGCACTATGAAAAATCAAGAGATCACCAAAGTAATTACATTTCCTCCTGGGGGGTCATGAATGGCCTAACAATGTCATGTCGATGCCAAGGTATTAACCACAAATGTCAACCTCAAGGTAGCACTTTAAAATTAAGAGGATCACCACAGTCAGTAGGATTTATCCTCTGGACGCTGTGGAGCTCTGTACCAAATTTCATGGCAAGCTGTTTTGGGATATTCTGTCTGGAGAAAAGTCATGTGCTGCCAGACCAGACCATTTACATTAGTATTAGACTAAAAACATAAAATGACAAATGGATCATATCATAGGATTTCTAATATTTACTTAAAAAGTTGTGAAACAATTGTGATGCTTTGGAGTTCAATACCATTAAATAATGGTTGCTCGATTTTCACTTGACTTCACACACAGACTGGATATTAAATATAGCCTATATTTTTGATTGCAAACAAATTCCTGAACAATACATCGTCCCAATTAAAGGTTGAATATGTAGAATATTTATTAAAAGCTATATATTTTTTTAAATAATACAGCCACAGGGCGTTTTGAGGGGTACAGAATGAAAGTATTGCTTTTCCATAAAAAAAAAATTTTAGTCTGAATTAATATTTTTAAAATGTTTTGACGGTTCGACAATGACGTTCTGACACGTTCTGTGTACATTGTACCAGCCATTTAGCGGCCGGAATTGCGGGTTGCCAGGGTTGTCTGTTGTTCCGGTGCAGCTACTGTAGGCTGGCACTGGGTGAAATGGAGTTGTAAACAAACACGGCTGTGTTGGACTTACTAAAACCAGCGTTTTTTGCTCTCAAGTACAACTTTTCATCACAAAACTTCGAAGGTAAGACAGAATATCTGTTAGTCGCTGTAAATAAGTGGTTGTTTACCTTTGTATGCTGCTGGTTCACTGAGTTTTTAGCGCAATAGTGGTACTGTTGAACTCGCCAGGGTCTTAGCTTTCATATGAGATGCTATTTGTTTGTGTACCATGAAGTATCAAAACGGTAGCAATGGAAATGTGGAGAGTGGGTTGACTTTCTGACGCTATTCGGATTTTGATATTTAGTAGGGAGGTTTAGTGACTTTTGACTTCAAGTCATGATGCAAAGGTCCCCTTTGGTATGGAAGTACCTTAGGGTCATACAAATAAATTTATCCAAAGACACAAGTGAGATCACACTTTGTATCGGAAATACGCACATTTTTAAAAAATGCCCACCGACCATACTTGAGAGGCCCATATCTTTGTTTCTGTTATAGATATAATGACACATTTGGTGTCAAAGTGTACATTTGTGGGGTCAAGGAATCCAATAAAATAGGTTTCAAGACTAAAAAAACAATAATGTTCTCCTTACCATGACAATTGGAGGTAAAATATGCATTTTTTTAATTAAAAAAACACACGCCAAAAACACATTCCATTCAAAACTTAATAATAATTTAATAAATAACAACTAAAAGAGGAACTGATTAGTGGGACAACAAGTTCATAACTATATTCACAGATTAGAAGTACATCAATACATCACTAAGAGGATTTTCTATCCTGCATGTCTGCGCTACTGTGGGAACATGAGCCATAACATCCACAGAGAGACATGCAAGGAAGCCTCTGCATGCAGCATTTGCAAGGTGCCTTACAGTCAGTCTTACACTTGCAAATGACAAGTTCTGGCAAGTCTTTTGATATAGTGGCAGTTGTGGTGTAGACAGGAGTTGGAGGAGAGTCTGGGGAATCCTGCTGCCATCCCCATAGAGATGGTGAGACTGTTGCCTGGTGTTTGATAAGGGTATTGCCCCATACATGTCCACTCTAAAGAGAAACATGATTAGTGATACAAAGGCCCTCCATTATTCTTAGCTATATTTATATTAATATTTATTTATATTAAAGTTGTTTTACCTGATAAGCTACTCGAAGGAGGTGCTGATGAAGTGCATCACTGCTTGGTGGCATGTGGTCAAAGTTTTTTCCTTTGTGAAAGAAGAGGAAGAATCTTGCAGCATCCACAGTTGTGACGTTGTCCTCAGATACACCATAGAGCATCAGGACAAATCTCTGGAGCATGGGTGTGTGTGTTCTGATCATCTCAGTGGTGGGGGCAGGGCCAGAGAGCACCTGAAGTGGTACGGTGAGCTCAGGCAGGGACTGCCACACGGACCAGGCTGTCTTCTTGCCTTTGCCGAAGAATGCCGAGGTAGTGTCGCACCCCGTTAGGGCATGAAATGCTGGCAGTGCCATTGCCTTGGATGGTCCGAGAGTGTGAGCGATGGCATGTGCTGGAATGTACCTGATGATCAGGGGAAAAATAGTTATTGATTGGTCTACTGGAATAAGAGCTGATAGATAAATACATCTCAGTGAAATGATCTATACCTGAAGTGGCGCCGTACACCAAAGGCAATCCAGAGTTCGTCGATCTTCTGTCCAAGGGCCACAAAGGTGGCAATGGCTAGAACTACAATATCACTATCACTGCTGCGGACAATCACTCGACGATGTCCAGCAACAGTAGCTGCAGCCACATGCAGGAAAATTCGTGTATCAGCTTCCTCATGTGTGCAAGGGGCCAGTGCATCAGTGTCAATGCCAGCTGGTGAACTTACACAGTCCTCAAGTAGAGTGGTGAAGAGTTCCTTGCCCTGGAACAAGAAAGATAGGATATCTGAGTGTAACTGAGGATATGCCAGTGAAGTTAGTTTTATTGACTACAGCAACAGAACAATTCAAGAAATACATTATTAATTTCTACACCAATACCTGTGGAAGTGTCATGAGCTTCAAGCTTTTGGCCAGCTCCATGAACAACTCCTGTTTGTTCAAATCCACTCGTAGGAAGGAAGCCCAGTTGCCAGGAACTTTGGTTAAGAGGGTAACCCTCCTTCTTGCACCAGTGCCTCTTTGCTCCCGAGTTCCAGACTTCAAGCTTGTCTTCGAGTAGACATCCCAGACAATGTCAATGCGGTCATTTTTTTCAAACCAGAAAAGGATGTATGGTGCAAACACATCTGTGAAATATTGTCCAATGGTCACAGCACTTCCAGGACGAAGCATTTGAACAAGGACAGCACCATCTAGCACAGCTGCAGTTGTCACTGGTCTGTGGTTGTCAAAATCTCTGGGGACAATGCAATCTAGAATCTCGCTCTTGTTTCCATGATACATTTTTCCTTTCCGAGTGAGTGAAGGTGGATGGGGAGAACTTTCATGTGAGAACACTCTCTCATCAATTTTGCGACCAGAATGAACAGCCAGCAAAAGTTGGGTCACTTTTGCTTGTTGGTCCTTGACAATAGCCACCTCTGATTTGTTGCATCGTTGGGAAAGCGGAGCCTTGAACAACTTCAGCCTGGTGAGTGGTATTGGAGCTGTGAATGCTTCTTCCTGTGACCTGACTCGCTTGTCAACAAATACTGTGTATCTTTTCATTCCAATGTTCTTCACTTCTCTTACACTGTCTACCACATCTGGGGGCATGACGATTGATTCATCTAAGTCCAGCAGATCCCCACTATCCTCCATGAAGGGATTTCCCAGATCCTCAAAGGCATCCACTAGTGCCAGTACATCAGTCTGAGAATAAAAAGATTTTAAAAAAAAAATTACAAATCATATACTACTGAAATGCATAGTTATCTCTCAATTTGCAACAGAAATGTACCTTATAGTCAACTTGAAATTTGGGGTACTGTTCATGGTGCCTCCGTTCATCTGATTCCTTTGATCCCTCGAATTCTCGGACTAAACGTGCCAGCTCAGGGCGAACAACCTGCTCTCTGCGAACTGTGTCAGGGTCATCAAGGTTCTCTATGACACCACCATGATTCTTGAGCCAATCAATTAGTTGCTCATGCACCTGGTCATGGGGGATCTTGGAGAATGCTCGCCTCGACTTCTGCCCCATGAAATGACCACTTTGGAACTCTACAAACAGAGCAGGATGTCTTTCTTCTAGTGTAGCCATATCACGGAGATGGATGGGTAGGTTCCGGGCATAGTGTGTATGGTCCAGTGCAAATACCCATGGCATCAGAGAGTCAAGTGTCTCCATGTAGAGGGAGAAGTCAGCTGAGCGACAGGACTTGACAAACTGAAAAAACAAATAATATTTATATGAAATACTTTAATCTTGATTTAAGAATATGAATTGGATAAAGGAGTGAATGAGACACAGGATTTGAACATATCTTACCTGAAGAATGAGAAGATCCAGCTCCATGGACTTGAACCAGAAATCTGCTTGTGGTTGTGAGGCACACAGCATTTTGATCCATTCATCAAAAGGCTGAGGAATGAGATCGCTTGGCTCATCATTGTTATTTATTGCCTTCTCCATGTACTTATTATACGCCTTCTTCATGAGCACATAGAGAGCAGCTACAGACACCTGATGCATGTATCGTGTTCTGCAGATGTGGTGAACACTAATGAAAGCCTGAGCTTTGCCACTTGTTGAGATACCACTATTGGTCAGAGCTGTGGTCCACCCGCTCCCATCCAGCCAGTCACCAGACACACTCCACAGCATCTTCTCCGTATGCATTGGCCCCAATGTTACCAGGAAGGAATCCTCGCCAAGCTCTGTCTGGGGAAACTTCCACTGAAGTTTCTTGGACAGTGTAAAGAGTGGTTGATCAGCTACCATGACTGGTGTCTGACCTGGATTAAGGTAGCTGATTGTTTGTCTGAGGACTTTCATTGTATGCCAAGCCATAGTGGGGCTGGTAGGGGACTCAGTGAACAGTGGCAACATGTATGATTTGGATGGGGGGCATGAGGCAGCCTCTGTGATGCTGGCATAATATGCAGCCCATGAGATCCATTCTCCGGCTTCAAGGTTCTCGTTCACAAGAAGGTTTCTGACTCTCTCTAACCACTGGTAGCCTTCTTCAATTACATTGATGAGAGGACGGGAGGCTGGATGAGGATGACTGTTGGTATTCAGGGCAGGAACATACAAGACCTCATCAGGTGGCAGTGACACATCCAGATCCATGGTTGTGTAGTGAGGTGGCAAGGATTTCACATGCTTCTTCCCCATTTCAGCTGGATCTAGGATGTCAGTCAGATTCTCAGTCTGTTGGCTTTCTGAAGAGAAGTGCTGTTGGATGCTGATGCATGTTCCATGGAGGGCCGATGTTGCTATTGTTGATGATGGGTTGTGGTCAATGTTATCAAAACCACCAATGGTGAAGACACCCTTGACTGCCTGAGGTGGGACCACAATACCAAGCCTCTCCCAGTGACTGATCACTGAATTCGCAATATCTATGCCAAGTGTTTTCAAGCGGTCATATGACACACATATTCCTCTTCTATGAATGGCCTCCACCAGATATCTACTACCACTTTGCTGGTGTAGTTTCATTGCCAGATATAATGAAGCTGGTGTTTCCCTCTCTCTTATATGACGAGGAACACTGCCATGTTTCTTTGATCTGCATCTCACAGAGTTGAAGATTATTTGCTGCCCAATGGATGTTGCTGCCTGGGACTTCTCAGGTCCAGGAGGTGGCTGATCAATACCTGATCCATCAAGAAGCATGTGTAAGAAAGATCTCAGCATGGGAGGGATAGAATCAGCTTCACAGGAAGTTGAGAAGGAACCTGTAAAAGCATGTTTCATGGGGAGATACTCCTGCCGAAGGATTTTGGCTGCTTTGAAGATGATGGAGACATCAGTAGATGTGTTGTTTTTCATGTCAACAACAGCTTTGCTCAGGTCATCATCAAATACAAGGGACCAGACACGATTTATTTGTACTGATCTGATATCAGGAATCAGGCGTTCAATTTCCTCCCGAAGGCGTGTAGTGTTGCATTTGATGTTTGGAAATCCCAGATCAGCAATGCGCTCGTCATAGAGGGCTGTCAAGTCAGACATTGCTAGTGATTCCCCTGAGCAGCGATAGCCCTCGATGTACTCAAGCAACTCATTGAGTACATGTGCTCTGATGACCTGAGTTGCATTGCTTTCAGTTGAGTCACATCCAACAGTTTCAGCTTTTCTATAGAGCCTAGTCAGGCATGCACGATGATATACAGCATTAATAGCAACCATGTCACCAGCAGCTAGTTCAATCAATACATGCCTGTCACCCACCACCCGAGCACATTCTTTTACTTTTTTATCTAAGCCAAGGGTGGCAGCCCTCCTCAGTTCCTTTTTGTTGCCCACTTCACCACAGAAGAGACAAGGTTTATGGAATGGTTCACATGATGATGTTGAGGGTGTAGGTAAAGTCGGTGTGGTGGACTCATCACTCATGCGCCGTGTTTTTACTGGGCTCACAGACTCTTCATGATTTTTTCTTTTTCTTGCTCTCTCAACTTTTTGTTTATCGATAGCATTTCTGCAGCTTTTGTGCCACACCACATGATTTTGAATCATCAGCTGAAGTACATCCTGACTGCCACCACTAATGTCCACTATAAACTCAGGCAGATCCCCTAATGCCTTCAACTCCTGGATGTTGTCTACAGCTTCTTTGTAACATGACTTTGAATTTTTCAGGATTGTTTCTCAGTTTGACTGATGACGAGGGATCTAATGTTTTTTCCATCTGTAGACTGGACTGACATAGGAAGCATAAACTCCAGTCATGGCATTCCATTATTGCTAATCTGAAATAAGAAATAAAGTTGCTTAAACATCATGAGATAGTAGATAAGATGAACAAGCATTCACAAAAGTAAAGGTTTATCAAATAATGAAGCTAACTAACTAGGCAGCACCATGTAGCCTATGTACTGGCTTCAATAATAATGGCTAACTAGTTAAACTAGTTATTAGGTAGTTAATGAAGTTAAGTAGTTACTAGCTAGCTAGTTATTAGTTATCTAACAAACATTTTTCTATTCAATGAGAAAGTCATACAAACCTCAAAGTGTCACCTCTGACCTTCAACAGCTGTCACGGCTGTCACAGTCCCTGGTGCAGATGGGACTAACTTCAATCCAGCAAGAAAATGAATCTGCTCCAATTTTTCAATTTATCAAATAGTTTTTGTTGTACGTTTAACTCCCGACTGTTACTTTGCTCCCGTAACTGCTACACTGTTGCTAAGTAACGTTGCCCTAGTAACCACCTTAGAACTCCCTCAGAGCAGAGCCATGGAGATAGAACTATATCTCCATGGCTCTGCCTCAGGGACTCCCCTTACACATCACATCACATTCACATTACAACACATAGGCTACTCCTGACTGGTCGAAATCTCGTGCTACTTAGGACAAATATAATGCAATGAAGTAGCTGCACTGCTTAAATAAAAAAATAAACTTTTTGAAGGAAAAGAAAAACAAGTTAAGTCACTCTGATGACACATTTTTTTATGTGAAATGTGCCTATTAACCCCCAATTATCATGGTAGCAGAAAACTGTTGGTTTTTTTAGTCTTGAAACCTATTTTATTGGATTCCTTGACCCCAAAAATGTACACTTTGACACCAAATGTGTCATTATATCTATAACAGAAACAAAGATATGGGCCTCTCAAGTATGGTCGGTGGGCATTTTTTAAAAATGTGCGTATTTCCGATACAAAGTGTGATCTCACTTGTGTCTTTGGATAAATTTATTTGTATGACCCTAAGGTACTTCCATACCAAAGGGGACCTTTGCATCATGACTTGAAGTCAAAGGCCTATTTTTTGGGCTTAACCTCCCTACTAATTTGATCATTAACCTCTTAACGCACGCTGTTCCGTTCACGGGACGGGACGGATGTTAGGAGGTAGCCACACGTTCTTCTGAATGTTTTAAACACCAACCCTTAAACATATATACTCATGCCGTACATTGTTTGGAAAGCTTAGATTGTTCTGATTCATTCAAGACCACTCACGACTTATATGGTTGCTCACAGCCGTAATAGTATTAGCGATTAGCTTGGCTAGCCACTCAGCTAAGTGAGAAAAGCTATAATGCCTACATACCTTCAAAGTCTTCCCTTTATCCACAACGATCATCTTATGACACAGGACTTTATGTACAGCTCGCCAAGTATCCATTCTTGTGAAATATGAAATCCGTTTCCATAAAACCGGAATATTTTCCTCAATATGTCCATGTATTTAGACACAACCCAAATAACAACCCATATACGGTCTGTTTACGTCATTTCCTGACCTGCGCGTCCATCTCAGAGTACACGTGACTAGATGTTTACGACCGTGAGCCTCTTCTGCTTCTGACGACACCACACACAAACCAATCGGTGCTTAGGATTAGGCAGTACATGCAGAGACATTGCTGCTACATCGGGTAGTGACAGCGACTCACATCGGGTAGTGACACTCCCACTGGCGTGTTACAATGTAATGTACCTCGGTGGTTTCAAGTCAGTTACAGCGAGGGTACGTTCGCTTCCTGTTTTCAAAATAAAAGCACCAATTCTATCGTTATGGTTTTCTTAATAATAAAAGGCAACGGGTGTTTTATTTTGTGAAAATGACCGGAAGTGCGTTACTCGCTACGGCTAACTTGAGTGGCTCCGAATTCGCAGGAACAAAACTTTAAGCAGATGTTATTTGGACAAATTAGCGTCACATTGATGATCTAAAGGGCTACTTTCTCGCCTAAAAAGGTTAGACATGTGGATAAAGTGGTATATTTACAGAGTTAGAGCTAAAATAAAATCCGGCACCGGACCTGGCAACCCGACTGCTGGAATTACTTTTTGGTTGTTGCGACTACGATCTCGAGACATTAGATGGCGTTGTTCTGCTCATTCTACATATTCTACCTTTAAGTTTGAGTGTGAACAGAATCACATTTGCAAAAACTCTTTTCAAATCTATATTTATAAGAGAGATTACTTATGCTAAATTGTGTAATATCAAATAGTGTTGTACTGGTGCAGATCAGAACATGTTTCATATGCACTGTATTTTAATGTGACTTAATGAAGCACTTTACATGTGTAGGCTACCTTTTTTTAAGACTACACCTACAGAAGATAAACTAAACTGAGCTTTGATATTCTGTTGAACACAAAAGCACAGAAATGCCAAAATCCTTCACAACTGTGATATGGGTTGAAATATACACATTTCACATCCTAAAGATAGACATTTTCAGTGGGGAAAATATGTGAATTCTTCTTTTGGGCTTACAATAAGTTGGCAAAACACATTCGGCTGGTTTTATTGCCCAAGCTTTTTTGTGTTCACATCACATTTTCTCTCTTTTGGCCTGACAGAAACGCTTTGAATCCTCACCTCCCACACTTCTCTCTACTCAGTATCAAACCTGCTTTTCTCTTTGCTCTGCTCGCCTCCTCTTGCTGTCATGCATGGGTACACAACCTGCCATTGCTACTGTACACTGTAGGTCAAAAGACAGACTCATGTAAGTGAGGATTATAGGATTTCTGTGTTGTTAAAATGCAGCGTGAGCCTTGCTTTTTTATCTGTGTGTGTGAGAGACTGGTGCTAGTCTATGCCAGCCCCTGCAGAACACTGCCTTGTGCACCGCTTCTCCAGTTTGCTGTCTGTCATCACACCAACAATGGTTAACTGTTTGACCCCTTTTGTCTCAAGGCAATAGGCTGTGCGTATGTGCAGGCTGATAAAAAGACGTGACTGACTCAAACACACACACAAATGCAACACAATGCAAGACCTTTTTCTGAGGTTTGGCAATGTGAAGGGTGACTCCCAAAAGCGTTGGAAACAAATTACAAATATGAGCAACCTTCACTTTTCACCTTTTAGATTCATTATTCCATCAGAAAGGGACCCTTTTTCTTCCTGTTTTTAAAAAGAATGTTTCAACACCTCTGGAAACTAATGAGACAGCAGTGTCAGCATCCTGTGGATCCATGTAAGTCAGTAAAAGATGATTAAGCGTATTGACAACCCCTCAAACCTTTGCAAATGCATTGAAATTCTATGACAGGTCATGTTGATAAAATGGTTTTAATTTCACTATTTATTTTTTCCACAACAGTTACTTATCTTTCTCTGCTTGGTCGGGACTGATAATGAACTGTTATCTGGGTCAAAAAAATGCATCTAATATATCAAATGTGCCAGGACTGTCACCTCCAGCTACAGCTGATGCACATTTTTGTAAACTAAGAGCCATTTTAAAGAAGAAGATTTGTTTATCCTTATATAAACTAAATTAAATAGCAATACAATTTGCTTCAGGGATTTATATAAATTGAAGTTACACTTTAAAAAACGCACAAAAATAACATAAAATGCTATTTGTTATGATGCTAATCCTTTCATCCTACTACTCTTTCATAAAATTTGGCCGTCATTTTAGATCTCCCCCTGATCATCATGTAAAAGGATGTCATTTTCTTAATGCACAATATGTTAAAAAAACAAGAACAACAACTATATAAAGCTATTCAAAATTTGTCATAACTAGATCATGACAGTCCTTCATTTTGCACTCTCGCTAACATGCTTAAAAATGCATAATTTTTAGCCACTAGGGGGCAGAAAAACAATCTCTGATACACAGCAACATTACCAACCTGTTATCCACATTTTGGACAGTAATTATTGGTTAGCAAACATAACACTGGCAGTGGTTCATTAAAACAGTTTGATGTCAACCTGTTCATTTTAATCCTCCAACTTCAATCCAGAGTGCACCGAGGACAGTTACGGATGTGGTAACTATGACAACAGCAATCACCAAAGTTGTGCAGAATTTGTGGCCACAATTTCAGTACATCATAAACCACATGAACTAAAATAAATTAAAAGGAGCCTTGCATTGAGTATATAAAAACCTGCCGCTATAGCTGGTTAGCTCAGTTGCTAGCTTGTGCTACTTACCATTGGACAAGGTCAGGTTTAGAAGTCTTTGCCCTTGAAAATGCTACCTCTGCAGAGGAATAGTTCAACATTTTAGGAGATACACTTGTTTGCTTTTTACAGCTGTCAGCTGCTTGCATGTAACCTGTGCAGCTCTGTCTCTTTGTGTCTTGTTAGGAAGCACCGGTGCCACCGTTCTTTTTGAAATGACATGAGTGGATTGACGTGTCCATGAACTTTCTTTTTCACTGTGGGGAGCAAACTAGATGACATCAAACTGTCTACTACACAAAAGTTTTGTTCCTGCCCATCTGACAAATACAAGCCCAAATTTATTCTATGTGTAGCTCTTACCCATCAACAAAATGTCAGCTAACAGGATGCTTGAGTTTATCCGTCACTTATAACTTTAACTCTTTGTAACCCTTTGTCTGTTTGCCAGTAAGGTACCTGGTGTACAGAGGGTTCATCAGAGCTTTTTAGCTTGCAATGTCTGCCCTAATGTAAAAAAAAGGAGCAAAGAAGCTTGCAAGCCCTTTAGAACCTTATTGTCAGTGAGTTTTACATTTTTAAATTTTAGCAAATGTTTCACATTACAAGGTCCTTTGATTCACTGCTCAAAGTGAATATAGATTATAGCAGGTTTAAGGAAAATAATGTGCTGCAAGATTCACAGTGAAGACTACTGTGTTGGTGCACAAAAAACACATACAAATAATCCATACATTCAAAGTGCTGTGATATAATTCTCCAACAATCATGTTGTCTTATGTGTACAGGCAGCAAAATGTTACAGTGAAGTATAGACAAGGTCTGTCACAAACATAGTACTACTGCATGAATCACGTTAAATTATAGTTAAACTTGAGAAACAAAATCAAATCACAGGGTAAAGTAATTTCAATCAGTGAGAGCCTCTCACTCATCAACCATCCTCAGTTTGAACCACAGTCAAATCATTGGCTGAATATCTTCATACCCTCATGTGAATATGGCCAGAGTGAAGGTGACACGTGAATCATAAAGAAAATTTTAAGGGATTGATTTTTTTTCATATTTATGTTTTTCCATCATTCTGTAACTGTCAGTTACATTTAAGCCATTCAACTAGTTTTCTTATCCATAACACTTACAACCATTAAACAGGTAGTGGTCAGATATGTGGCCAAAGGACACTTTGATAGGAAACATATTTTATAACATACAATAATTTTTAAAGTACGACCTTACAATTTGTAAATGCCCCCTTTAACCAACACTGTATGTCACTTTTGACAAGACAAGTTTTCTGTCTCCTCAGATTTGTAGGTTTAAGAGTCTCATAACTTATTTAAACATCACTTGGAGAGAAAATAGCTATATACTGTAAATGAAATTTCATTGAGGGCTATGCTCACACCACAGACTGCTGAACCCATCTAATAACAACATTAAAAAGGTGTTTTTGAACTAAAACTTGTACTTATTTTCCATTGTTGGTGCTGCTTTGAGCTTTAAAATAAAAGTTACATAATTCTTTACCACAGCATATGATTTTGTACCTGGTCACATGAAGAAACAAATCTGAACTGGGACACTTTGAGCTGCAGTGTGAGCATTGCCATGTAGTAATCAATTCTTAATCAGTATGCTACTCTTCAGTCTTGATTGAGATTTTACTTCTTATTGCTAATGCGTTTGTCAAGCAGATATTACAATTCCACTCCTTTTGCTTCATACACACTCTAATCAGCTGGTGAAAAAGCTAGAACACATAAGGGATGACTTTTTCATTTTAGTCAGATTTCTCCTTAAGTTTGGGCATGAAGCCAACTTAGGTGAGGTCTAATGTTCTGACGTGAAGAGCTAAGGGCCAAAATACCCAACCTTGGTGTGGTTACATCTCATATGAGATTAGCCAGACTGGAGGTAGTCTCTCTGCGAGCCTGGCGGTCCATGTGTCCAGACACAGTGAAAATATTCAAAACCTGATCCACAAACCGTCGTCCGTGCCTTGTCCTCTCAAGGAGGACCACCACAACTGAGTATATTCCAACGCCCAAAACTGCAGCCCCCCCTCCAGCCAGCAAGACTACTCCAGAGATGTACATGTCATTAAGGGCTTGGCCAGGCTTTGGCATGTGGTTAGCCAGGGCCAGATGTAGTAGAACCCCTCCACAAATCAACAGTGACAGTCCGGTAATCAAAACCACAAGGAGATCCGATAAACCTCCGCTTTTTAGCATGTCAATGCGCTGCCGGCTTCGAACACAATTCATGTCCTGCACAGCTGAGCTGAGCAGTTGTTTAAGTAGGACCCCCAGGGCTAGCAGGCAGAGGGCTGTGCCTGCGCCAAGCCGCCATTCGCTTGAAACGCTGGTGGTGGTGGAGAGAAGGCCGACTCCTCCAAGCCCGCAGCCCAGAATTAGAAATACAGCAACGCAGTAGCAGAGCAGAGACTTCCCTGGATCTCTGAACCACCACAGCTCCACCTGCTCCTCCAGTATGCTGTGCTGAATCTGAGCTGGGTCAACATGACCATTGAGGCCCAGTTCAGGGCCTCTATGTCCCCTCAGGGGGGGAAAGTTGTCCAGTTCAGGCATCCTGCTGCCACTCCCAGCCTGCTGAAAAAAGCCGCCACCACCACAGAAGAAGCAGGATCCACTTAGGAATCTAGAAGTCTTTATTTCATTCAGAAACTCAGGTCAGGTCCAGCAGACAATTTCATTGGTTTGTGTCGTATGTTATCTTGAAAATCCGAAAGATGGCTTGATATGGTGGCAATGAATATAATGCAACTAAATTACTTGATTCAGCTGTGCATCATAGTTTTATCCACCGCGGTTTGTATACAAAGTGTCCACAACTTCAATTCAGGTCTCTTTTCAAGTCTTGCGTACAGAGACGGATCCAAATTGTCTTTACTGATCCAACATCCAAAGCAAATCAAAACATCCACAAAATTTCCAATCTTGAATTTGCAAAGTGGCAGCAGTTACCTAGAAGAGAAGACACATGTGAAGACTGGTTTTACATTAGCACTTCAATTTGAACTTTTAACCTTTTTGTTCTAACAGTTCAAGGCTTTCCAAAAAAGAATGCACTTCAAAAGATCTGATCTTTGCAAGGTGAGTTGAAGAGTAACTTAATAGCCAGTGGTTGATGTTCTTGTCTTGCTGTAGCAATGTAGAAATGCACCCATAGGGGATAGGGTTTGGTTATAGGTGCAGCAGAGCACAAACCTGACCTCACCTAACTATGATGCATGGTGTGGCCAGACATTCAACAGACTTGAAGTCAAAAGAATCCGCTTTTGGTGTTGAGTTTCTCTAAAAGTAAACCTAAGTTTGTGTATCTTTGCAGTTAGTGGGTGATAAAAATCCATCAAATTAAAAGATGCACACACGCAGCCACACAGAGGGACAGAATTTTGTAATTTCTCTGATCATCCATATTTGCTGTTTTGACAGTGTAAAAAAAAACTTGGTGTGCTGACACTGGCAACCTTTTCTATTTCTCATTATCACTATGGTAATGAGTTGCCACAACAGAGGCGGCTGGATAAAACAAGAACTGGCTACTGATAGAATAAACAGTGGAGATCCACACAAACACACAATCAAACAGCTAATGCACAGATGTAAATTATCTCTCATCCTCCGAAACACACACCCACACTACCTCACTGGATCTCCCATTTGAATTCTCCAGTGGCTAAAGTCCAGTTAATCTTCGTTCCTCTCTTGTTTGTGTATGTGAGATGTACTGTACTGTTGTCTATAATGTTGTGTTTTACAACATATTCTACCAGATAAAGGCTCATTGCACCTGACAAATTTATTATTTTCTATTATGCCCTGTTCAATTCACCCTCCTCTCTTCCCTCAATCTTTGTCTTACCTCAGCATATTCAGCCCCCTACTACAGTTTGTACCCTCATCACACCCCCATAAAACAAAACATATACAGCACACATACACACACACAAACAAACATCCTCAAGGTTATGGCTGGCGACAGCTTGTCTTTAAAAACCTGTCAGCTGCTTTATTTCTATCAAAGTCAGCAGTGCGCGGGACAAGCCCACACACCCAACACAAGCTGACAGGAGCAGCTTGTCCTTACCGGCCGTGGATTTCACTAACACAAACACCGCTCTGCAAAATGAAAAAATATGTCAGTCCGAACATGGATAACACGATCACGCTTCAAATTCTAAAATCTTTTTCTATTTAAACTTGTGATGCCTCTACAAACCAGACCAAAAGACATATTTCTTTCTTTCCCGTGTTTATAAAAGACTATAAACTAACATTCAAGATCATATTTCTTATTAGTGTGGACAGGTATCGCCTTGCACAGAGACAGAGCAGCAACACCTTGACACGGGGAGATATGAGGTGCATACTCTAGGTGTGAAATGAAGAGTGAGGTAATTACAGCAGAGGACGAGGGGTGTTTATTGGCAACATGCTGTTCTGGAAGCTTTTCATATCCTGTATAATTGCATGTGTGCTTGTGTGTGTATGTGTGTTTTTTTACAAGCATGGAAAGTTAGAAAACAAGTACCAAATGGTGAAGATATGAAAAGTGGTTGTGTGTTGGCATGAGTGTTTATGACATGTTTGTGTATATTTCACTCAAAAAGACAGAGATGATAGTGTGTGTGTGTGTGTGCGTTTGTGTCAGCCCCTGCATGCGTGCACATGTGTTTATTGAGTCACTAATTAATCCCAGCTGGTTTGAGCTCAATGTCACAGACAGGTAGCGCCACAGAAATAGTAATTAAGGTGTGTGTCTGTATGTTATTTTGTGTGTGAGGTTGAAGCGCCAAAGGTGTTAAGGTGAGAAAAACAATTTACGTGATACACCACCAACATCTGACCCTTTGTCTTTTAAAGGTTTTGAAAATATTGCCTCCCTTTATATAGCGCAAGTTTATGAAAGATTACTTTCTGATTCATTAAATAACACACAGTAAAGTGTAGCAGGGAGGCAACTGGGTGATAGAGCCAGAAGCGATGGCACGCAACAAATATCATAAGATGAAATCCAACTTTAAACGACACAAATATATCTTCCTCCATGTTGTGTTTCTCACAATCTGACGTCCACTGACACGAGCACACACAGAACTGCTGGACTGTGGCTGCCTTTCTTTTTTTATCACTTATATGACCTCTAGACTCTATCATATCAGCCGTGTCATATTGGCCTCATAAATATCTTTACAACAGCACTGACTCACTGCTTCACTCTCCACTGGCCTCTTTTTTAAGTAATAGTAGACAGGTACTCAGGCACAAACAACTTACAAAACATCACAACTCAGTTTTTCCAATCGTTTGGTCATCTAAAATTAAAATCACTGCATCAGGAATGAGAAATGTTTAGTCCTCCAGCACATTGCACGTCTAACAACCAATTTTCACACCTTAGTTGTGGATTTCACACAACTCTAACAATGCTCTTTGTATAGTTATACAAAACAATTACCTGCAGATGTGTACGCATACTGTATCAGACAACAGTCAACACCATTATACCATTTTTGATTATCCACTTTATGTTTTAATTTGGACCAATTAGGAAGTTTTGAATGGACTCTAAATTTAAGAGTATGGTTTCTCATCAAAAATTGAGGATTAGACATAGTAAAATATGTTCAGAAGCTATATAAAAGCTGCACCAGGGATCATTATCACAATTTCTTTCAAACAGACACTATAGATGACAAAGATTCTAAAAGTATTTCTTTTAAGTGACAGGAATAGATAGTAAGTATGTCCTGGACGCTCAGCCCAGCAGAGAAAACTGAAATGACTGAAGACAGGCTGACACTAACAGTCCAAACAGTCTCTGTTATGCTAATGCTCTTAGAGTAATGATGAAAAATTCCAAAGATTATCATAAACCTCGGACATAGAGTATTTCTCTCTATATTTCTCTAAATCTGCCTCTTCTAAGTTTTCAGCGTGCAAGGTCACAAGAGGAGCTGTGCTTTGGAGTAAAAAACACTATACTGCACTCCAATTACCTGGGAAGCTTTGGGACTCAGGTATTCCCCCCTCTGTTATGTCGGCCCGCTGAATTCATTTCACTGGCCATTAGTGTCTCATTTTATTGTTGATGCGTGGTTCTTTTAAAATTGGTTGTCTGGCATTATATGCTAATCAGAATGCCAGTCAGTAGAGGTTAGAAGACAGCAAAAACATCAAATGACCATAGAGTAGCCACTTTCTTGCTTCTTGTAAAATTTGCAGGGATTTTCAGGCAAAAGAGTGCAACAGCAAATTCCTTGACACAAAATGGATGTTGACAAGTGCAGAGGTGTAATGTGGTGTAGACTCTGGCACACACGCACATCTATGGAAGCTCTGACTGGAGTACCGCATGTATGCTTTTTTTTCTGTCAGGGAAAAGCTTATTTTATTTTATTCAAGTGGAAAGCACAATGAAAAGAAGTGTCTTGCTTACTGTAAAAAAAGAAATCCTTCCCATGTGTCGATTTGCATTTTAAAAAAGCAATATTCTTGCCAGGCAATTGCAGCTTTTCTTAGGCCAGGGGTGGAAAAGAAGTGTAGCCCAGACCCAGAAAGAAACTTCTGTGGTGTTCAGTAAAACTTCACCAACACTTAAGGAGCTGGCTTTCCTTTGGCATTTTTAGACATGATCTTCTTGTGTTTTCCAGCTTCTTTCAAATAATGTCTCCTATATTTAGAATTTTATCAGTGTTCATATCTCCTCTCTACGAGTACAGAACAAGATAGCTCCACCAGATCATCAAAGTAAAAAATATGTCAGGCACAATTTAGAGGAAAAACAACCAGAAGTCCTTCTGGTCCTGCTGTTGAATTTCCTGCTGTGTGCGTTTTTATCCGAGGGCCTTGGGTTGGGCTGAAGGGGAGTCCACGGGAGGCTGGGCAATGTGTTGCCTTGGTGACAAAGCAATACTCTCCTCTTTGCCTTCCTGTCTCCCCGCTCCACACTCACACAACCCCCCCTCCTCTAGTCAGGCGTTGATTCTCTTGGCGTCCCCACTGGTGAGGAGAGGGGTCAGGGTTGGCTCCATCTGTCTATGTGATGGGCATTGGTGCCAAGCGCCATGGGGGCTGGAGAGAGAGGAAAGAAGGCTCGTGTAGAGTGGGAGGGTAACGGATGTTTCTGAGCTGTCATCTGGGACTCCGTATGGGGCAGAAGCTGAGGGTGAACCTGAGGCAGTGGAGTGGGAGGGGGCCGAGGGAATGGGATAGGAATGAGGAGGTAGAGAGACGGGGCTGAGGGTGGAGAAAAAGGCTTGGGGCTAGGGATAGTGCTGAGACTTCAGTGCTGTTCTAGGGGTTGCAAATGTGGCTGGCAAAAATAAATGATGCTGAATAGGTCTTTATGCAGACAAGCTGGATCTTTCTTTCTTCTCTACAGTCACAATGGACAGCCGAGGCAGCCAGGGAGCCACGCTCTGTCCAGAAACAGTGAGGAGACAATGGCCGAGTCACTGTCACAGTGTCACTGTCCTCGCACTGCCAGGGCTCGCAGGGGGAAATCTAAGACAAGAGAGAAAGAAAGAACTCTTTATCAGCTCTACATGCTGCACTGTAAACTCTCCTCTATATCTCACCTTAGCAAGAATTACCTATTATTCCCCTGTACTGCCATTGAATTACAGCTTATACCTCTCTGACAGCAACTGCAGCTCTAGAAACAGATGTGTGATTATCATCCTGATTTACAAGCTTAATCAAAATGAGCTGCTTATACATCAAGGAGGGAAAGGATTCACAGATGTGCTGCTCAACTGAAGTTAAATAGATGCAGTTATCTTTCCTCACAAACCAGTGCTTTCTTTTTAGCTGTGCCAGCCATGTCTAGCTCCAGGGACGGCAATGTCGGTCAGTCCACCACTTTGGTTTTTTGGTCCAGATTGATATCGCAACACCATGACATTTTGCTTTTGTTAATCCTTTATTCTGTCAGTTTTAATTTAACACCATCAGCAGGTCAAAGTCCTTACATATCCAATGAAATATCTCAACTTTACTTTTTTGGATTGATACAAACTTTTGTACAAATTTATTGTTCCCAATTGATGTATCCTGACTTTGGAGTTCCCCTGACCATTCCTCTGCTGTAACCATGATATTAATATATGTGGTTCTGAATTAAATGTCTTGACAACTATTGGATAGTTTGCCATGAAATTTGGTACACACATTCATCGATTTGGTGATCCTCTGACTTTTCATCGAGCATTATCAGGTCAGAGTTCAGTTCGTCCTGCAAAACGAATAATATTCTCATCAGCCTCACTTTTACTTTGTGTTTGGCACTAATTAGCCAATGTTAGCATGCTTACACTGTAAAGTAACATACTTAACAAAGTGAACATTATTTTCCCAGCTAAACATCAGCGTGTTAGCATTGTTATTGCAAGCATGTTAGTATCCTGGTGTTGCATTTAGCAGCCTCACAGAGCTGCTAACCTGGCTGTAGACTGTAGAAGTCTTACAGATAGTGATATCACTAGAGACTTGAAAACAGATCCCGCCTATTTCATCATCATCCTCTTACTCTCTGGCTCCTCTTAGATGGTTTAATTCCACTCTTTCTGAGCGAGCTAATTTCTCAGCTTATGGCACAGCATCACCCTGACCGGCACAACCAGCCAAGACCTGCCCCCCTGACACCTTATCCAAACGCAAACACACTCTCATCTCCATCTGTTTTTCCTCTTACCCTTATCTCTCCAGCCCTTCCACACCTTTCTTTTCTTCTCTGCACCTCACTACTCTCCTCCTCTGTCTCACCACCAATGCACTTTATCGCCCTAAGTTCATATCTCTCCTGTCTTCTGTCTGCTCTGGCGTTTTGGTGTCGGGGAGAGAGATGTGTGTATGGGGTGGGGTTACTTGTCTTTGCCACAGTTCTGTCTCTGGCTCCAGGTAATACTGTCTGGCTCAAAGCCCCTGTGGCATAACACATACACACACACATACACACACACACACACATACACAGTGAGCTGCATCTGTTTTCATGTTATTGTGTTTACATTGTTGAGAATCTGGTGTTGTTATCCCCTCATACCATGCTGTATCCACTTCCTATCATTCTTAAGCATCCACCTATCAATCAGCTTCAGCCTTTTTTTTAACATTGTTAAACATATTACACAAAATAGGAACACTTTCAATCTGTTATCTAATATGGCATATGGCATTTCCGTCTTTTTAAGTAGTACTTCCTCCTCCTGGTGGTACACACTGCTGCTGCTGACAAAAATGAAGCCCAGCCCACAGGCTCTGGACCCTATTCAGCCACTTTTCTACAACAGGAGCAAAATGAGGCTCTCAAATGCTGGGTCCAATTCAAAATGGCTTGGACATGTCCACTTCTGTGAAACAATCTCTATTAAACGTTGATTTTGTTGGGCTAGGTTGAAGAAATTAACTGAGTGATGTGCGTAATGACTAAGCTCTGTACTATAAGCTCCTTGGTCCCTGCATTGGAGTGATTGCTGATTACAAAAAAAAAAAAACCTCTGGGCAGCCGGTTGCTTTTCTCTGTCGTGCACAGCTGCAATATTAAAACGCTAATCAAATCAGCAATTAACATGCTGGTCCCCTTCTGCTTCACTCCTGCTGACGACGGGAAAGAGGCTACCTTTTCTTTTTTTTTCTTCAGTCTTTGTTTTTTTAACCCTCCTTTCCTCCACTTGTGGGTTCAGAGGTGATATTCATCATATTCTAATTTGATATTGGCCGTCTAGCAATAATGATTGTAATGAATGAGAGGCTGGCTCAATATCTGGCTGTCTATCTTGTTTGCTGACTACCTGAAGTGACAGACTGCAGCAGCACCTTACCTGTAAGGCAGAGAAACTGGTGTATTTCTAGCAACTGACGGATTGCCAAGAAAGTTTGTGTAGACATTCCCCACTAGATGAATCTTAGTGACTTTCGTTAACCCCTCACTTTTCTTCTGGCACTACCATGATGTTGGCACTTTTTTTATTTTAATGAATGGTCTTGACAAATATTGGATGGAATGCCATGACATTTTATACAGACATTAATGTCAACTTTAATGATCTCTTAAGTTTTCCTGTACTGCCATCACCTACTCAAAATACCTGCAAAACTAATGGTGTTTCTATCAGACTCAGCTGTACTTTCTGTTAACATGTTTAATTATAATGTTGGGTTTCAATTAGAAAATGGTGAATGTTAATTAAAATTAAACCTGCTAAAAATCAGCATGTTATCATTGTCACTATGGGCATGTAAGTATACTGACCTTAGCATTTAGCTCAGTTCACTGCTGGAACATCTCACAGAGCTGATAGTGTGGCTAGGCTCTTTGTCTTGTTATGAAAAACCTTGTGTAGAGCAGATTTAAGGATATGGTTGGTGATCTTTGTTGTTGTCGTTCAAAAATTGTTATGAACACTTCAGTGAACCACACCGTTGCAGCAGGTGTGATGTCCCTTTACCACAAAGCTCAAAATACCCTTTGAGCTCTGAGAGGTGCTACAGTTTTCCTTTGGCAACCAGGAATATTTATAAGAAGTATTTTATTCAAAGGGCAATTCATATTTTAATCACTTCCAAATGATCAATACACAATACGCACACAGGAACTGATATGCACCTTACATATGTTAGGAATTTATGTATTTTGTGTATTTTAAGATTTTCTGGAGTTTATAGATTCTATGGTTTTTATGTCATTTCTTTCTTTGTATGTCTGTTATTGGTGAGCCAAAGACAATTTTCCACCATGGTGGACAGTAAAGTTTTATTCTATTTTATTCTATTCTATGGTGATGGTAGTCTGTTTAAAAATAACAGTACATATCTGTTTCTTAACACGCTATTGTCACCACCACCATGTGGCTCACTGATGTATTTTTAATAGTTTTTGGACAACACCAAAGGTCTACAGCACAGCAGAATAAGATATATCATAGTTTGGATATACACACGGTACTTGAAAGTATGATGAGTTCCCTGTTGGTTTGGCTCTGCACATGAGATTTGTTAACAATTAGAAAAATGTAGAAAAGAGCCTTGACCTTTAACTTCTAATTAGCAATTGCAGATGGCCTCGAGAGACTTTCCTCAACACAAAAATAGATAATATAATCTCCCTCCATATCTAAATTGAACTGCTTAAATTGGATTGATTATCTTATAGGTGAATGCATATTAAGGCCAGAGACAGAGGTGGACGAACAGCTGCTATTGACGACACACTACATGTCTGACTCTGTTATCTGCTGACTGTGAAACAAAATGCCTCTTGGGGATATTTAAGATTCTGCCCTACTCTCTACTCCACTCTGTCTGGCATCCGTGTCACACACACACACTAACACACACCTCACCTATCCAGAGCTCATATAACTCCACCAACTCTCGACCACTTTGAACAATCAAGAACAAGATCATCTACAGACTCAATCACCAACTCACTTTGTTTTTCTCCTCCTGTTCTTTCATCCTGCACTCTGTTGACTTGAGGCTCTTTTCTAATGAGGTCTCTATCACATGTTGTTCTGCCTGACTTGTTTTTAAGTACTAGACATCATGCTAAAAGATCTTTAAAGTATTTTCAGTATAGTGAAAAAGACAGCATATAACCTCATTGAGATGGCCTGCCATGATTCATGTTTAGTCTTGAATTAGTTCTAGCAGATCTATATGAACAAAGTGGCACAAGGGGTCATGCCCGGATAATGTATTGATCTATTCCAATCACAATACTCTGAATACAGCATCAACAACACTTCCTCTCTCTATGGTTTATGGATTTTCCACAATGCAGCAAAACTGACCTCTAGGTAGACAGTACCTAGAGTACTGTAGATCATAGGACAGTAGCCCTATGATCTACAGTGCAGATGAGGCCATTGGTGTTTTGTGCACTTGGTGACTCTGGGCCATCCCACTGGTGCAAAGGTTAGGGTGTGATATAACGTAAACATGTTTTACTTCCTTGTTTTGGATGGAAACTAAATAGGCAACTTCTTTCGGGAAGTCCAGACCACACAAACACGATAATTACTTCTACTGGGCAAAGAGTGGCAGCATAACCCACTTTCCTATTATTTATCATTTTTATTTGGAAGTCATAATTAAATTAATAAAGGATAGATGTCTTTGAATGCACCATCTTGTCTGCAAATATATTATTTTATTAGGAATTAATATCCAATTGCAGGTAGAAATGCTGGACATTGTGTACTCTGTGAACAATATATAACTTTTGCATTTGAAAATTCTATCAATAATTATTTTAGTTTGGCTGTCTAGCAAGTGCTAACAGCTGCTGTTCATTTAAACACTTGTGATGAGTTTGAAGATCATTACAGGAGTATACCAAATACCAAGATTAATTAACTAACTAATAATATGACATGAAATACTACATGGAATTAAGCAATATGTAACCAATGACTTCTTGTTATTTTAGTGTGTCATTTCTTAATCTCTAGAATTATGAATGGCAGCTTCTTAGTCAAAACAAAAAAAGAAAACAAATACTAACCTACCACATTAAATCATCTTCATATTCTTATATTGACCTTGGTTTTTAAAAAAAAGAAGAAAGGTGATGGACTAACACTAACACATACTGAGCAGAAGGTAGGTTCATATTTCTAAGTAGTATTATCTTGTCATGGTAGCTTAAATAACTAAAAACACCATGCAGAATTTACTTTTACAGGTATGAATTCAATTTAAACTCACTAGATTATTGAATACCAAACATGTGCTACATGAATTCATACAATAATATATATATTTATTTTTAATATATTTAAGGGCATTAAATCTTTATCATAGTGACAGTGGAGAGGTTGAACAGAAGGCGCCGCAGACACTGCTGTTATGTGCCATGTTTCTTAACCAGTGTGTTACCGAGGCGCGCCAGTCATTTTCACTATTCTATTATTGGGCTATTTGATGTTGGTTAGTTTTTGTCATTGGGGAGTAACGTAGATATGGATAATTTATCATCTAAAAATCCTCATAAATAAGTTTAAAATTCAAATAAGAAAAGAAATGAAAAAGCAGTTTTAAAAAAAAGTTGTAATGGGGCAGCTGCTGTCTTTAAATCATGTTTATCAGGAGCCTTTCTTACCTGTGCGCTCAGCTGCTCTGAGTCGGTCTCTTCTATCTACCGGCCAGGTCCGTTTCGTCTTTAATCCATATTTCCAGCTTGTGTCGACGGTTTTAAAGTGTCAGTGCCACCAGTCGGTGCAAGCCATCATGTCTTCACCCCCCCTTGGATCACAGTGTCCGGGGTCCAAAGCAATGCGATGGAGGCTGCTAGAGGTGCTTCGCTTTCTGTCTCCGCTCTCTAAAGCCCCACAGTCTCTCTGCTTCTCCACCGGACGGACTTTCCCCGTTTAATGCAGGTGTGGTCGCGCACGGTGGCAGGGGACGCCGGTGGGAGGGGACAGAGAGTCGGTGGATCGACCTCTGCACCGCCGTGGGTCCCCCGTGGGGAACCGCAGCACATGACACGGGGTGTGACAGCACTAATAAATAAAAGTAATTCTGTGATTGCGATATCAACCGATGAGCTGAAAAACTGAAGTGGTTTAACCCACCCAGTCCCTAAGGAGAAAAAAAAAGCAATTTGTCTTTGTCCTAAATTCATCAATAACGGTCATCATTTAATAATTGTCATAATTGATTACCAATAAGGTCATTGCATCAAGTGACCTTAATGTTTTTCCTCTATCTATCACTTAAAAGTCACATTAACTTTATTTGAAATGTTTGCTATTAAAAGTTCATTTTTGACCTTGAAAACAGTAGTTGACAAAACAATATGACCACGAGGTCTATTAGGGTAGCTGTTCTGGGAATTTCGATTAGATCACGTGATCTTCCACAGCAGATGGAGTTTGCCTAGTTGTCATGGAGATGTAGATGATCAATTACCCATTTTTATGGGCACTAGAGGTTTTTTACTCAATTGTGTTTGTGAGCTATTTTTGAGACAAATTAATATTATGTGTGTGAATACCCCCCCCACACACACACACATACACACATAAGCACACACATAATATGCAATATGTGTTTTCATCATACATTCAATCATGCATGTTTCCACTAACTAACCAGCTTGATAAAAAAGCAATGTGAGATTAAAGACAGATCAAACTTTAATAATTATATTCGTATACTGTAGATCTAATTTAGTTGTCATCTTGCCTACATTATAAGCAAAATTCATCAGTGATTTTGAAAAACTGTAACTGAAAGACTTACTTTTTAGCACTGAAAAGTAATTTTAGCCATTATTTATCCATATTTGCAGGGGTCCCGACTCATATTGATTAGTGGTGATTCCTTGGCCCTTCCTCTGACTGATAGATATATTATTATGACATTGACGCATCAGTGTATTAGCAGCATGTTGCTGTTGTCACTGCTGGAAGTGGAGCTAGTTTGAACTATACTTTACATACAGTTAGCTATAGTCCAGTAGTTCCCAACCTAAGAGTCGGGCCCCTGCAAAGGGTCACCAGATAAACTGTTTATTGTTCTTTAATATTTAATTAATAAAAGTTGGGAGTTAGATAGATTTATTTGACAACAATGAAAGTACATACAAGACTGTGGTCACTCAGTCCTGACATACAATTAAAATATCGAGGATAAAAAGAACCATAAACGTAAAAGCTTATTTCCATTGTGCTCCTCTAAGGGGAAAAGGGGTAAGATGACAGATATTCAAGTCAGGTAACACTAGTTTAAAAAAAAAAACATGAAAAACACATGATACACACTCAGTCAAAACAAAAGACAAAAAGTGTGTTGTTGGTTGCAGTAAGCGATTCATCTGTTGATTCTTCAAAATCTGGATCATGTTTAATATTGTCTTCTATTTCAGCAGGCTGTTTCCTTCACCACTTCTTCAGGTTCGATATTTTCATTCTTATCAGGGCCACGATCCAAAATTAGATCAAATGCTTCATTCATATTTAGTCACTCGCTTGTTGAGGTGCTACCACAGACTGGCATGTGCAGACAGAGAAGTCTTATTTATAGAACAAAGGCACAAAAACTGATTGGTGTAGTTGTGTTGGTTGGATGCACAATTATATATATGTGAGAGAAAAGTGTGAACATAGCTTGATGTTTTTAGATGTTTTTTTAATGTACATATGAATTTTAGGTTGTGTAGCCAGCGCTTAGTTTACAAACCTTCTCAATTTGGGAGACATAATGCCTTCACAGTTATTTGCTTCTAAAAAATAGCCTCCCTGTGGCATAACACATCAATCAATTTATGTAGTTTAAAATGATGGTAACCTGAAGGAAGGAACATATCTCCCAGTGCAATGGCGTGACTCATTGATGTGTTTAAAAAAACAAAAAAAAGGACATTAACGCAGCTCTACAGCATAGAGGAAAATGACATATCAGGCTTTGGATGCACTTGCAATACTTGTAAATAGGATCAGTTCATTGTTGGTTTGACTCTGCACATACAATTTGTTGACAGTAATGTACATTTTATGGCTTATAAAGCATGTGGTGTTCCTTATGTTGTAATTTGATAGTGGTTTGTTTTGTCCACAAGGGGCACTCTTGGGTCATTGTTGTAGTAAGCTTGAAAAACATCAAGACTAGCGTTGCCAGATGTGCGACAATTATTGTATTTTTAATTATTTTGTCCTCTATATGAGGTATGATTAAAAAAAACAAAAGTCCCACAGTGTACAATGATTTGATCAAATTTTGTGACAATTGGTATGCATACAGGTTAACCTATTCATGCCACATCCCACAAGTTGCTCCAATTGCTGCCTTCCAGTGCTGTGGGAAATTAAAAACTCACACCTACAGTACAGAGGAAAGACACAACAAATTGAACAGTAGCCTAGATGTCTAAAGCAACATCTTAATATCATGCAGTCTAAATAGAGTCTAACATGCATGTTTTCTTCTCTTCTTCTATGTTTTTCTGCCTCCTTTGACAAGATATTTTACATTAGTAGTTTAGAAATGTCTTTCAAAACCTATTTGTGATTTTGCATCTTCAAAGTTCATCTGTAAAGTGGATGCAGCACATGTTGCAGCCAGGCACTGGCAGTGGCAGCAGACTGTGTATTCTGAAATTAGCAACACATTTACACATTTGTTCTGCTGATTGTGACTCGCATGCAATATTTTTTCTCAGAGTATGATCATTCTAAGCCTATGGTAAAAATAATTTAAATGTCCCATCTGGCAATGCTTGAGACTTTTGGCGCCAACAGACTGCAGTAGCTAAAAGAGACCTAACCCTAACCCTAATCCAACGCTTGAGTAAAACAAGGACATTTTGGAAAATGCTGTCACTCTAAACGGCCACAAAGTGACATCAGAGGTTGATATAAAGTGCATTATGTACACACCAGTGGAAACAGTGGTGTAACATCTCAAGCAACAAGTAATGCAGACAGAGTCCTCTGAGGAGTATCTTTACAAAGTTTCCCAACGAAAAGCAAAGATAAAGGTTTGTGACTGAAATACAAAGTGATGCTTGATACAGGGGCAACTGCGAATACCACTGATGAAACAACTTATCAGGGATTGAGATATAAGCCCTCACTCACCAAATGCATGGTTCCCATCTTTCCTTATCATTCACTGCCTGTAATTGGAAAATTAAGCTCAGTGATGGAATCCAAGACACAGTTTGCTAATGAAACATCCCATGTGCTACAAGGAAGTAATGGCAGTTTATTTGACTATGGCATTACCAGTCAACAGGGACTAATCAATGTTGCTAACATACTTCGTATATCTCCACAATAACCAGTGCAGCCCATGACAACCTCCAACCAGACAGAAATGAAAGCAGCATGATTTCCTCACTATGTATGCTGACCTCTTTGCATATCAGCAAAGATATTCCTCCAGTCACACAACCTCACAGAAGAGTACCGTTTTAATGTAAGGGAGTGAATTGAGGCAGAACATTTGAAATACTGCTTTGCTGTGAGTTTGATTCCTGGAACTTAACAAATCAGAAAAAACTAGAAAATTGCCACCCATATCCTTTAAGTTCATGTCATTGGCTGCAAGCTGGAAAGTGAGTTTTGCAAAACGTTCATCCTGCACAGCGTATCCACTGGTAATTAATTTGTCATAACAGAGAGTCCGTTCTATCAGTCTGTGTCTGAGATGTCAGTTCATTGCCTGTTGTGCTGCACATGGTTATTGAATGTTTTGGGGAACCTATGAAGAGCTGCTTCCTGCTCTGAATAAGACTTAGTAGCAAGGCTTGTGTTGATGGAGTGTGTTAAGGAGTATCAGGTAAGATCCCTTTTCAAATAAAGTCAATGTTTTGAGTCATGTTGGAAAAATAGTCCGATATACAATTGTATGCACAAGATTTGTTTGAAAAGTGAGAATTCAAACTGTTTCACTGGAGCTGGATGGGGCCCTTCAGCTTCTCTTCTGTTGTTCCAGCCAGAACACTCTCTCAGGATGTGGAGAGCTGTTTGGAGGGGTGACGGTGACAAAAACAAAAGGTAGACAGTTGTTTGGTTACATCAGTAATTTACTTGTTGGTTTGCTTTTTGTGCTTTTTTTTTAACCTGTTCATTCCAGTTGCATAATATACCCCCCTACTGAACAAATAACAGCAATGACTGAATTCAAAGTGGCTACCTTACAATGGGCCCAAAGAGGGGGGCTAAAACATCACTGGGAAGCGAAATGGTACTGGTGTGTTCTCTCAGCAGTACATTTTATTCAAATTGAAATGACATCACAAAAAGCACCAGACAGTGGTGCCAGTAAAATGTTGAGATAAAAATGCATTGAAACGGAAGGCAAATATGTGACTTATGTAAAGCTGTATCAAAAAGAGCTATTCACTGTCGCCTACACAGTGCCCAACTGCAAAGAGGCAGACGTTCTATGAGTCTCAATGACTTTTTTTTTATCATGTTCCTGTTCAAAGCCGCCATGTTTCTCCCCAGGTGATCCCTCTGGCAAGAAGACTCCATCTGTGTTTATTATACCTCTAGCTCCACCTGGGAGAAAAGGGGAATACTCTTGTGAACAGATATATGACAATTTGTTAATACTAATTCCTAAAATGTGAGGAGAAAATCTATTCTCATCTTACAATATAATCAAGTAGTCCTTTATTTTAAGCATATATAAATCACAGTTGTAGTGTAGTGTGCATCTTAAGCTTTTAGACAATTGGAGGAATGTTTTGCATCAGAGGGTTATTTGGTTTATCTTAACTTTGTTTAGCAGATTATATGGGTGCGGAGAAATTAAAACAGAGGAGAGGAGAGTACAGGAGAAGGGTGGAGAGGAAAGGAAAGGAGAGGATGACCTGGGACATTACCACTGATATATGGAAGCAGTTAGTGATGCACGCAGGAATAAATACAGTCACTTCAATAACTCTTCATTTCACACACATGAATGCACAAAGGCCCAGATTCATACCCACACACCTGCACACACTTTACAGTTTCTGGCAAGTGAAAAGGTGTATGACTATAACACACACACACACACACACAGAAAATCATTTTTATCACTTAAGTGGACATTGCATTGCCTTACATTCATTCCCTGGAAACTAACCTTAACCACATCTACATCACTACAACACTCACCTTAAATCTAAAATGCAATGCTTTACATTACCTGCATCTGCTTTAGTTCTCCAAAAGGCACAAGCACACATCTCATCTTTTATCATCTCACCTCATCTGCACCTACCTGGTGTTGGGTGTAAATTTAATGTTTTTCTGCAGCCTTTTTCTTGATTACTTTATTGATTTCACAGATAACTTTTTTTAAATGTAACGGCCAATGGATAAGCGGAAGAAGGCGGTACGGTACAGCTAACGTGCTCTCTGACACCATATTTTGACTGAAATACACGACCACCTCAAACCTTAACTTGAAATCCTTTCAATCTTTAACCCTCAAAAGGTCTTTTCAAAATGCCCTCACTTCCTGAGACTGCTCCCATTCTCAAGTTGTAAAACTCACAAAGATAAAGTACAAGAACACTCATACACACATACACACACACTCACTCTCTCTCTCTCTCTCTCTCTCTCTCTCTCTCTTTCTCTCTTTCTCTCTCTCACACTCACACACACACACACACACACACACACACACACACACACACACACACACACACACACACATGAAGGAGAGGCTGATCTAGCACTGACCATGCACCTGATCCTCGATCTATAAGGACCAGTGTCTCATTTCCATTTAAATTAAAGATACCATAAGTTGGCAGGACGATACAAACTATCACCAGGGGGGAGAAACATTTTTTGCAAATATCAGCTGCAAAATGAGCTCTTTTAATCAATAATAGTTTGTTTTACCTTGATTTAATGATCTGACACATGTTTGCCAAGAATCTAGATCTTTTTCAGTGGTGGGAATGAAAATATTTTTTCAAAATGAATCTAAATTACATCAACCATATCGACTTTTCTGTAATTTGCTTTCTTTTATAATGTCAGATGTCTTCTAAAGCTTGAGGTGAATGTATGTAAAAAATAAATAAATAAATAAAAAAGACTCTTGAAAGTCAAAAGGACAGATCTCAAGCTTCTCTGAATGCTCCATTAGCAAAGATAACTTCCCCATCAAACTGACATCAGATTATTTGTGTGTACCCACAAACAGCTGTCCGTTCTGTACCCTTTGTTTCTAAGTTTGTTCCATGGGTCATTCACATTGTCAACTCGCATTTTTCATTTGATCTGATTCAGGCTTGAACATGTTTGGATATATTTGAGAAGTTTTAATTTCAGATGAAGAATGAGGACAAGAGACAATATCCAACCACCATTGCAGCACAAGGGAAAGAGCCAGTCTAGCTCTAGCCAAAGGTTTAGGGACAAAAAGTCTTTTTAGCCTTTTAAAGCTCACTAAGTGTGAGAGGTGTAAAAATGAAAAGCTGTGGTTTTAGCAGCGGTTGACAAAAACGTGAAAAACCATACTTCCTTGAATTTTTAACTCTTCCTTTAAGGAACATTGGAGATTACAGCCTTTCACTTAAATTTCAGATTGATAAAAACTTAATGTCCAAAACTGACTTGCATTAAGTAGAAACTGTGTATTTTTTAAATCTCTGTGATGTAATTCTCGTGGGTGTTTTGTACAGTCTCTCATTGTTGCACTCTGAGACAGCCTTGAGATTCTAGCTCCATTTTCTTTTATAATGACTCATCACATCATTCCTCGCCTGTACACAGGAATCATCCAAGATAAACTCATTTTTGAAATACCCACTTTGTAAATGTGCACATAACCATTTGTATGATTTGAGCTTTTATCCTGTCTGTGGTATTTTAGTTATTTTAGAAAGATGGAGTTACAAACATTAAGTCAAGATAATGCTGGAAAATTCCTCCATTTACTGTACAAAATGTTCATTTAAGCTGCTTAACTGTGTATTCTTTTGTGCATCACTCTATTCAAAGTTCAGTTGTGTTTTTGGTGCTTTTTCTACAGATAGAAGACTTTGATATGGCATGAAAGAGAATTATTATCACTTCTGTTTTACCAGCACAGCTCTCGGCAGGTACAAATCCAGTGCTATGATCAAATGAAATTGAAATGTAAGCAGTACTGTTCAAATGGATTATAATTAGAGAGAGCCACAAACCAATCTGACAACAGAGCATGTGAGCAGCAGCTGCTGCACTCCAAGCAAATCTTTATTCATGAATGGGTGATAAATGTACAAACACACTAACACACTCATAAACACTCACACAAACAGACACTCACACACACTCACACACACACAAAAACACCTCTTCGTATTCAAAACAGAAAGTCAAATGTGTTTTTTTTTTTGTCTAATTAGTTCTGAGATACAGAGCCTCACTGTTGAGCTAATCTTATCATAGTCAGCATCTGTGACATTTACACAAAAAAACAACTTATCAATGACCCCTCACACCACCCTCTACCCTCTCCGGCTTACAAAGGAAACCACAGACACACAGGGACCGCAGACAGGATGTAAATTTCTGTCCATCAGTTGGACTGTACTGTGGTGGTGATGAAATATGGCCGTGCTCTTTCCTGGGAGGGCAAATGCCAGACTGTCACACACACTGCTGAGACAGACAGTAGCAAGCTTTGTTACACAGGATCTGATTTCGACAAAGCTTGTGATGAATGGGTAAAGTTTTAGGACAATATTAATGAGATGTATCGAGCAAGGAGTCTGCACAACACCATCACATTGCTTAAAGAGGTTGATTAAATGGACTTCTTGATGCCAGAATCAATTTTAACCTTTTCAGTGTTTTTTTTTTTTTTTTTGTCTCTCTCTCTTTAAAAAAAAAAATCCCATGAAGTCAGATATTCTTTTTCACTATCACACCACAGATGCCATTTGGAACATACAGTATTTGGCCACTAAAGATTAAGCATGTGCACTCTTTCTTGATCCATGACAAATGTAAGAAGGTGCACCTCCGAAAAGAGCATTTTTTCCCCCACTTCTGTGTGCATGTCTTTGTTTTTGTGAGATGAGTCAGTGTGATCATTCCTGATCCAGACTGCAGCTCAGTCACCTTGCCCACTGTGATGTATGTGACTGTGGCTCATTGAGCACAAACAAGGAGAAAACTTTATGGAGAATTTAGGAAGGCTTGTGCAAATGTGATTGATGATGAGATGATCCAATGAGATGAGATGAGATCCTTCTTTCCAGTTATCTGTTTCAGAAATGATGGCTTGCATCTCAAGCAACTTCATCAAACAGATAAGAGTTAGAAAATGACCTTGATTATCATTCCTTTGATTATGATTCTTTCTCAAGAAAAAAAGAAAATAAGTGTCACCTTAACAGTGACACTGCACTTTACAGGCGTTGTACACCATGCAGGTGTCCAGGTAGGTAATACTAAAAGTTCAGAAACTTTGTCACATAAATGCCTCATCTGCCTCAGTGATTTTTTTTTTTTTTTGCAGAGTCTGGTACTCCTCTCCAGAGACTGTCTGATATTTTGCTGCTCAGCTTCATCTTGTCTCCTTGTTTCGATCCTCTGTGTCCTTCTTCATGATGCTGACCTGCAGCATGAACAGAGCTCATGTCAATATGTTTCAGGCTGAGAAATGTGGCTGGTGACTAAAGAACAAAAGTTCTAGTCATTTTAGGTTAAAATAAGAACACTTCATTTTTTTCTTTTCTTTTTTGTTAAAAGGTATTCACATACATATAGACTGAAAATAACTAATTTAGTCTTCTTTTTTTATCAAATGGCTCTCTCTATCTTCATATGGAGTTCCAGTATTTCTAAGTCAGGGTCACTTATCTGAAGAAAATTGTTTTTTTCATTAGCACCACAGCTGGCACTGTCTAGCATTCGCCTAGAACTGATAATTACAGATATGTATTTTCTGCAACAGATTAATGTTCATTTGCACTTTTTGGAACATCTCTTGGCATTTGATGCACATAGCGTGAAGCAGCTGAAGTCCTCCTTTAAAACACATAAAAAAGTATATTAAGTACTGTGGATTTGTCCTTTTCTGTCTGGTGTGTTTTACAGAACTTGTAAGAACAGAACTTGGTGTGTTATTTGACACCATTGTGTCTGCTTCTTTAGCGAAAAAGCCCATCCTCACATTCACTGTCTTATAAATGATATGGACGAATTCCAAAGGTTGGTCATGTAACAGTGCAGAAAATATTCACTTTTCTAACTTTTCCCTGATTCATACCAAAAAGGGATAACTTCCAAAGGGACTCACATAACATTGTTAAACTCTGTGTGTCTGTCAGTAAACAAAATAGAGGCAAACCCTCTATTATTGGCCAAGTCAAACAACAATGGAACACTGGAGAGCTCATTTCCAGTTTAAATACTGTGCCATTTTTTTCATACACTGCTACATTAGTAGCTGAACAGCCCTGAATGCTGCTGAATAAATATATAGCGTAATTACCACATTGTGTCACTTTAATTGGCTAAAAAGTGGCTGAAAAGCAGACACATTATTTAAAGTTTTCTGTCCACGCAACAGGTTAGGCTACTAAGTAAAGTGACAGTACCTTGTTATTTTAAAGGAACTGTGCACTAAGGTGTTCTCTGTTATCCTGCATAAATAGTCCTCTGCTTGGGTTGAAGATAGGAATATCATGAAAATGTGAGTTCTCCAAACTTAAAAAAACTAATAGGAATGATGTAATGAAGGTAATCAAGGTGTAAATTTTCTCACACTGCCCGAGGGGCAACAGAACTAACAGGGCAGCCAAGAAGATGCCAATCAAGTCTGTACCTGACCAAATAATCCTTAGGTGGTCTAGTCACATAAGTAAGGACGCCTGTTTGAGTACATTGGGGATGTGAAGAGTCTAAAAAAACAACAGTGCTAAACCTTAGGTGATTTGAGCATGTCTATGTGCTCACAGGAAGATTTATTGTTTATTGTTGTGTTTATTAAATGATACCAAAATAATGCCATTTATTTAGTCAGTAATATTCTTGTAAGTAAGCTGCACACATTTTAAAAGCATGCACAATAGGTGATACACATTTGGTTTTAATTATAGATAGAAAATACCTTATCATGTATTAGCTAGATACACTTTATGTAGAAAAGTGAAATTGTGAAATGACATCTATTTGAATCAAAAGTGAAGATGGAAATAGTACGATTACGAGTAAGATTTCAAATGTCTGTATGTCTGAAGAATAAGGTAATTATAACTCTATTATTGTGAGGATTGGCAGGTAGTTTTATTGCTATGCCAGTAATGATTCTATATGCAATGCAAATGTCTACATTTTACAAAACATACAATTATATAACAATACATCTCTTCAGGTTATATGTAATAATCACATAAAAATGAATGAATATTACATAAAAACAGCTGAATGGACATAATTCAAAATGTTTTACCTGTAAAGTCTGGAAGCCACACAACAATAGAATAGAGAAGGTGCAAGAGGCTGTAGGTATGACACGTAGGGATGGAGATTTGCAGAGTGGTAATCAGAAGGACAGGGTGAGTGGAGATAAATGAGTGAACAATGAGTCAGTGAGGAAGGCAATTATTTAGAGGGAGGAACATGCTGAAAGGAGGAGAGATGGGACGCAGAAGAGAGGGCAAGGAGAGAGTGACAGGACAGAGACAAAGAGAGGCACAGAGAGGGTGAAAACAAATACAGAAAAAAGGCAAGGAGGGGACAAAAGGAGGGATAAATGAGAGGTGCACGTAAAAAGAGAATGTCATCTGTCATCTCCCATAATTCACACTGTCAATTAGTGCTCCACGTACAGTATTAGATTCATATTTCATTCTGATCTGCAATAAACACCTCATGCATATACAATATTAATGGTAGAAACTAGGCTACTGATGGCAGAAACACCAAATGACTGAGAATGAAGAGTGCAGAGTGGAAAACACAAAGAAAAGCACACACACTTTCCAATTAGTGTTCATGTGGAGTGTCAGGTACCTATGTGTGTGTGTCAAATTTGCTGCCAGGACATTCATTCAAGTTATTCCCCATCAATAAAAACGACCTATTAGGCTGTTGTGAGAGAGTTAGCGGAGCACAGAAGGCCTAAGTATGGCCAGATGGACTAACTGGCTGGTTGGCAAAAAGTAACAGGCTGTACGCTTCTTTTTGATTGGCTCTAATTATGATCTACTGCCGTGCCTCCTAGAGAATCGCTGACTGGGTGATGTGTGTGTTGTGTGAGCGCACACACTTGTCTGAGGTTAAACCAGAGTTTTCAGAGGGAAAAGAGGATAAAAGTTAAAGGTTAAAATGTTAAGCGGGTAGGAAGAAGAAGTGGCCGTGTGGTAATGCAACTGTCTGAAGTATTGTCTGTAAGTTTATTTTTACAGGCACACCATTGTCTAGAGTTCAACAACTCCAGGGAGCCAAAATAAGACAGAATAAGATCATATTCTTCTTACCAGCTCTGTCTTTCTGTGTTCAGGTGTCTGCGTGAGTCAGTGTGCCCATTAACTACTGTTGACCTCTTAAATCTCACTGACAGAGTCATGAGCTAGTTAGTACAAACTCAAGCCGTGCATTCAAACACAGAACTCTAAATTCTAGTGGAGATCCAAACATTTTCAAAAATACTGAACATGTCAGGCTGAGTTTTAGAGAAAAGTGAATCAAATTATGTGGAATAAATGTGGTAGAGTGGTGCTGCAAACTGGATCTGGTCTTGTGTTTGAATATTTCACTCAAAGTGAACATCATGTAGCTTTAATGAAGAGGTGGAGCAAGCAGATGCTGCATACTGCATATATACTGCTGTAAGCCACTGTGGAATATGACATTTTCTTTCTAATTATGAAGCTACTTAAGTTAGGTGAACAAACTGCCACAAACACAGCACACTCAGCTAAATGATATAACCATCAACACTTGTCTTGATTGCACCAAATACTTTAACAGAACAATGAAAGTTATGTATGGAGAATCCTTCTTCTTATTAGAAAAAACTTGACTGAAACTGACTTTGTATTCAGGGAGATAAGTGTCCCACATGAAGTATAAATCTGTTTTAGAACCAGTGTTCAACTGTAATCAGAAGAACTGCATCTTAATTCACTTAATGATTGTATTTCACAGTTCATTCTTAACCTTTACAACAGCAGTTGATCAAACACTCAAAGTACATTTAGTAGCATTTTGAAGCTTTTGGAGCTTTATCGGACCACACAATTTATTCCCCAGTTCCAACTAATTCTTCCTCAGCTTTGATTCTTGACTTATTATTCACCTGGGCATCTCCATCTCCTGAGCATGAATGTGTGATATGATCAACAGCTCCTAATTGGTCCTTAAAATGAGATTATTTTATCAACCACTTTCTCATTGGCCTCATCATTTGGCTGGTGATGGCTGTGGACAAAATAAAGTGATATTACTAATAAAAAATACAATTAATAAAATTATAAAAAATGCAATTAAAACAAATATACTTGTTTTGCTCTCTGTATGATTGCCTCCTCTTGCTCTTTCTTGTCTCCTTCCTCCTTTGCTTATTGTGACTTATTTCTTTTCCTCTTCTCCCTCTCTCATTCTCCCTTTCTCTCCTTTCTTCCTTCCTTCCTTCCTTCCTTCCTTCCTTCTTCTTCTCTCTGCCCAGTCCTGCTCTTCCTTCCCCTGCCACTCCTCTTTCGTCCTCTTTCAGTGGGAGCTGCTCTACATGCGAGGCCTCTCCCCTTGCCTTCTCTTCTCCTCCAAACTCTAATCAGATCAATTCACTATTCCATTCACTGGGATATAATAAGGTGATTATGCATGGGCCCCGAGCTGCTCCTACCCACACTTTCACTTGCACACTAACACACACACGCACCCTGCCCCTTTAGCGCTGGTGGAAGTTGACGTCGCATTTCCCTTAAAAATTCTGTGGATGTCCTCCATCAGAGAAAGCTGGCAACCTGGTGCCCCCCCTCCCAACTCCAAATTAATTTGTCTCTTCACTTCTAATCAGTGTCAGGATAGAGGAAGGACGCAGAGATGGCAGAAAGAGGGAGAGTTATAGGAAGTCAGAGCAGGAGTGAGGAAAGCAAGGAAGGAAGTGAGGAGTGGAGGAAGATGCAAATGTGCATCTAAACGTTTGATTAGAGTACACCAAGAGACCTCTTTGATTAAATCTCAAAAGCTCAACACACAGATGTTTTCTAACAGGGATGACCTCTACTGTTGTAGTGCAGCAGCCAACGCAGTCTGTGCTTCTTTAACCACCTGTTAAACGTTCATCTTAAAAGAATACACCAAGTTTGGTCAGACTGGTGTTACCTGTGGGGCATTTATAACAAAATAATACCTGTATCACAAGCTGATAGATCCATGTTATAGCATAGACCAATGTTGTATATTGTATTGACATAAAGTCCATGTTGAATGATAGAAGTTTTGTTAAAAGTAATAAATGCATTGTTTCTTCTTTTTAAACTGGGTTTTTATACATCATTTTATTTTTGTGTAATATGCTACAGTAACTGTCCTCGAGACTTTTATACAAAAATGCATAAGAACATTGTTGTATTTGATACATAATATATGATGATATCTGTAGTATTTGTATAATTTGTGTTATATTTAAATGTTATTGAACGGTACATTTTCACTATACATGACCAATAAACCAATCTCCGATAATGTAAAGCCCTCAGTAAAAAAACACATTTACCAAAAATCTGTTTGTTTGTGACAAAAGAAAGCAGAAAGGCACACAGTGACAGTGAGGAAAAGCAACAGACACAGAGTACAATAGCTTACTATTGAGACAGAGAGAGTGGGTGTTATTTTGTACAATGTCCTAGTCTGGGATACACCAGGATACACCTCAATGCAAGTATGCAATTTTCAGTTCATTTAGACAAGGGAAAAACAGAGAATGAGAGGAAAGCAAATTAAAAAGTCACAGAGAAGTGCTGATGCATAAAATGCCTCAGTAGGGTGATAGAACACCTGGCCATATGGGGGAATAACACACTGATTGGCTGGAAAGTCAAGCACTCCCATGAAAGCTAACCATGCAACCTTATGAAGCCTATTTTTTTCTCCCCCTGTGTAGTTATGTTACAGCTCATCTAAAGTATTAGAGGAGGAAGATGGTGGGCACATGATATATGATCACATAAAATATGTTTTAATGATCTTAACATTACTTCAGGATAATAATATTAGATTAGATAAAAGGAATCGAAAAAGCCACAAGGACAGATTGTCTATTTCACAAAAATTGATGTTAAAACACAATTTTGCCACTTGTTGGTGAACATGTGAAACATGTATCAATTCCAGGTAAGTTATTATGAAAGTAGAAGCAGCAAAATCATCATGTTCATTTAATATTGTAGGTTGTGATATGCACTGCAGCCTCTAGGGGCTGCTACTGCACCTTAAGAATTCTTATCTTGATAAACCACAGGTTCTTTTTTTATCAAGGAAAAGTGGTTCTTCTAGTGTGTGCATGTTGTATGCAACTCACTGGCAGTGGCCAGCTTGCATTTCCATTATTGATTTAAAGGACCTCTTATCAGACCCAGCTTCAGAAGAAGAGTACACCATTAGCATACAATAAAAAGGCACCGAGAGGCTCACACAGGCCTCACGTGTCAAACACATCAGACCAGTGCAGTTTAGTAATGAAATGTTAGTAGGAAGGTCATGAAACGACTGATTTATTTTACATATTTTAAACTTCACTTGCAACTCTGCAAATGCAGAAACTTCATAAAGACAAGACTCCAGACTCTAGACCATAGATTGTTTCCACCAATGGCACTGTAAAATGCTTTGACTAAAAGATTCAAGAGGAGAGATGGGGAATGGTGGCGTAGAACAGGAAATTCACAAAAAACTTACTGTTTACAATTCCACTGCTGGTACTGGTTGCTAGATCCAGGGATTTTCTCATTGAATACAGCCTCATAATAGATTTTCTATGAAGAGCGGACTGATTTTACAGCCAGAGAATCTGCACAAAATGCCAAAAAGGAGACCATCTGGAGAACCCTTGATTAAAAAATTATGTCTCTTGTGATTTGCCTGTAGTTAATGCATAAATTAATTTCTCCCCCAATTATAAGAATTACATGATGTCTATCTATTGACTACTGTCGTTTCCCCACTACACCAGCCCCACAGTATGTTCTTTATGTATGAGTGTTTAATGTTTTAGATTAAAACAGTGGGCTTTTCTGTAGTGAATTGCTTGTGATTTGTTGCTCATCATAGCATATCCTCATGTCTCTTTTTCACCCTGATCAGTTATTCTCATTCAGCATCTTGGCTGCACAGCTGGTCTCTGGGTATCAGGCAGAGGCTGGGCTAAAGGAGGTTGTGAATCATGCCGGGATAAAACATTTGACTGCGTGAAGGTGTGTTTAATTCTATAGACTGAATTATGAAACACCAATTCATCTGGCCAGAGTTCATTATATTAATACAAGGAAAATTACTTTGGTGCTTGGACAAGTTATTATCTTTTCACAAATGCACCTTGTATTCCCTGACTTGCCACCAACTGATCTATTGGCTTAATTTGAGGGTAAGTAATGTCATAATAGCATTTTGGGTAAAGCTTAATATCATCTCATTATCAGACACAAAATCTCACAAATATCGTCATCGTAAATATTTTTTGTCAGGTCTCTACAGACTACATATTCCATTTATGGACTACTTGTTTTAGTCAAAGAAACAAAATCAAAGAGAAGTATCTCACACACTAATCAGACAAAACTGCAGTATGGTCCTAGTGGCAGATCAATGATTGCATGCCCTTTACCATACCAGAACCGGCCAAAAAATGTAAGTACAATCAGAAACTCCAAGGGAAGACCAGGAATGCCATTCCTCAGTTCTACCTACTCTTGACTGTGTGGTAAAAGCAATAAGGCTAAATTACACATTATCCCTCAGAGCTAAAGTGTATACTTTGTAAAAGCCAAAGGTCTCAGCATGCAATGACAAATTAAGCCAGTTTTTGCCTCAAGGCTGGAGACAAGAAGACTATGCTTTTGTATTCTGCTGGTTTGAAAAACAGAGAAAAAGAGAAAAAAAACATCTTACATATAAACATTCTCGGAGTGTCAAAACATGCCAATTATATGTCAATTATACCAATCTGAATTGTAGCGTTTCAAGGTAGCACACATAATATTAAAATGCCTATCATAAAAACCTTGGTGTCAGGCCTGATGATACTCAACCGAGGCCATGGAGGGAGTAATAGCTCTGTGTGTGGCAGAGGAGGTCCTGGCACACAACACATACACATACTGTCGGCCTAATCTTCAGCATTCATGTCACGGTTGATTTGATGGAGGGAAAGGGAACGAGCAGCTACTCAAAACAGAACAAATCAGGACAAGAAAATAACCTATAATTGTATTCCCGGTTATCTATTGTTTACTTGCCAAATCACCATATCTCTTGAAACTGATTGAATGGCATAGGAGGTAAACCACTCATCCAACTTAGACCCAGACATTCATGAATGCATTCTTTTTTCGTCCCAAACTCCAGCAGCCAGGAATAACTTTTAGAGAGGAGCTTGAGAGAGAGAATCCAACTTATTTTCAATCTGCTGTCATTCTGAGATGAGGAGTGACAGTGCAATATGAATTCAATGGAACTGCATTTCTGTCTGGTTCAAGCAATTATAATGACAGAGATGGAAATGATAGTGTTTTGCCTTTTGAAGACGTCTCATAGTGGGAATCTGACCACACAGAGGATGGAGGATTTAAGGGCAGTATACAAATCGTAAACATTGATTTTCATCAGAATACAGCGAAAGTCACTTTCATGGGGATCAGTCAGTTTCTGCTTTTGAGGACTAGGAGGATAAGCCACTGAAAGAGACTGATTAAATCTCAAATCAACAGTGGTTGTCATCACAGAAATCCCCAGACTTCTGTCTATCTGGTGTATATCTGATATTAGTGTTTGACTTACTTTGGATTACTTTCTTTGGAATAATCCTGGAAAGAAGTAAAACGATATGATATATTATATATTATATATATTTCTCTCTGTGTATCTTGAAACACTGGAAAATAAAAAAGTACTAGCATAAATCTCTATCATAAATGGTTTAATTCATGTTATAATCAATGACTATTGATGTTGCTCATTACAGGCGATGACTGTTAATGTTGTGTGTAGATGTTAAGACTATTTAACTCCAATCTGCTGAGGAGCAAATCAAATGAATGTGAGAATAAAATGAAAACTGGGCTTTACAATACAACTAAGAATTCATGGTAAAATGGGTCTACCATAATGAAGGTAGTGATAAAGAGCAGCTTTATACTTTCTGGTCAAGGTGCCTCTGACCATCCTGCAGTGAATGATAACTGAAAACCAGCCATGAAATAGAGGATGAATCAAAGTGTTAATAAAACAGATATAAGAGCATCCGAGCTTGGTGTAGGAGGAAAAGGGGGAAATGAGTGAAAGGAATGAGTGAAATGTAACAATAGAACACATTTTTGCAGGATGAAACTTCTGATTCTCCATGCATCTATTTGATGAGAAACTCTAGATGCTGTGTACTTTTTTGTACAACAAAAAATCATGATAGTACAAGACATGATACTGTATCACAGTATGAGAGAAGTACTGTAGCACTTCATAAAGCAGATTTGTGATTTATGCCTACAGGCGAGATAACAAACACCTCTTGTATTTTTGTCAAAATTGTCTGCACTTTGAGAGAATGGTCTATCTGAATTTTAAACACCAGCAATTTGTCTCAGTGGGCGACTGCCAAGATAAACATCGACAACAAGTAGAACAATGCAAAATGGGGTATTGTTGTACGATGCCAACTGAGGCTGACTTTCTCCTTTTTGGTTGAAACCATTACATTTTAAATATTGTTATCCACCATTATAGTCTTGGGTTGAAATGCTTTGACGTCCAGGGGTTACAGTTTTATATATTATATGTGTTCATGTCTGTTCTCTAGTATTACAGATAACATTTAACTGTGGTTACTGTCTGTGTATAACTAAAAATCATTCTTAATACCTCCGATGATTACCTTTTGTCTGTCTAAAAATCTAATAATTAACTGTAAATGACCTCTTAGTCAGATAGTCAAAGCTTCATCACGCTGCCGTGTGTGTCGTTGTCTTGCATTACATGATATGTCAAAAATGTCCAACCCCAACACTATGTCTGGATATATGTGTAATATAATGGTTGACGGCTCTTAATACAAGGCCTTGGTAGGGTTAAGATCCTTGCTTGAGCGCTTGAGATAAATCCTTTTCAACTGACATTTTGAGTAAGATAAAGTTACTTTCATGGTCACTGGCCAAAGCACACCATTAGCATTCAGCGTGTGCACAGCCTGCCTCTAACTGCAAGCCCTCCACTCATGACTGCTGCGTGACTACAAAGGATAAATACAAACTCTCTTTATGCAACATAAAAGTGAAAGATTGCAATTCCTACATGTCTCTTGCTACTGTGCACAGTGACAATGCTGCAGGTTGTACACAATAACATGACCTTCTTACTCCGACTGATGGCCTTCGCATGCATTCCTTTATTTCAGTGTAATCAAAATATGTGTAAGGTGTAGGGATATCTGCGCAAGGTTACAACAGATTACAATAGGAGGTGATCAGTTTGTAGACATAAAAGTTAAAAGTAAAAAACATGAAACGTTGAAGTATGAAAGTATAAAAAAGAGAAAGAGGGTTTGAAGGCAAATACAGAACCAGACAAAAATTGCACATAACTCATGGCCAGTCTGCACCTTGAGAGAAGTGGACATATCCTTTACCTTTATGTGACGAACTCTAATAAATGTATGCAAAGATGACTGTTAGTCAAAGGAGCTCACGTTACAGGACACTCCTGCCAAATCTGTTGTGACACTGGGCCAACACTGCAGACATTTGTCTCAATCGCACTGTGTCAAAGTGACAGAAACGGGCTTGGGGAGAGAGCTATGGTAAAGTGATGCCAATAATTTCTTTCATGATGAGGTGGCAAGTTAAAGTCATGAGCATACTGTTAATGATTTAAAGCAGATTCTTGAAGATAATTGATTCTAGGCTTGGCCTTGATCTACACAAGTTATTGGCTTGTTGACTCATTGATCCTATATTGGACCTATCTATCTATCTATCTATCTATTAGCCTGCTTGTTGCCTACTAATTGTAACAGACAGGGTTTTGTGGTACTTCTTTGCCTACAATCTGCTCAGGTGCGCAACAGCACCATCAGATGGTTTCCCTCAGCATTACATGCTGGATATGTTAATTTCACAAATGAAGATATACATTAATTACCAATGTTTGTCTGCAACAATATTTAGCCTATTGTGTTGAAGAAAGGCCCATTTCCGCTGATGAAAAAAAGTTCCTGTAAGTCAATATAATGAGAAACTTTCTCAAAATAGTTACTTAGTATCTCAAAATAATGAGATACTAATAAGTCATGAGATAAGTCATTATTTTGAGACAGTTTCTCATTATTTTGAGTTACTAATTATTTTGAGAAGGTTCTCATTATAATGACTTCGCTGAATTTAATACATCGGAAAGTTAAAAGGTAAAGTATTTACATAAATATCTGTTTGAGGTCTTAAAGTTGCGTTAATGAGTATATACGTTCTATTTTTATCATAAGATTTATTTACACTGATGTCGGTAAACTACTACGGCATCAATAGATTTTCTAACTAGTAGGAACCTTTGGTCAGACACATTTGTTTTCCGTCGACGCACTGAGCCAGTCAGACATTCAACACGAGCATTTCCTCCCCACGTGAAAAGCTCCGTACATGTGAGGAGCAGCAGTACATCAACAGCGACGTTATTTACACTATAAAAGGCCAACCGGGCTCATATTTTCTATCTTATGATTATCGATAGTGCGACCATGGAGTTAGTGGAGGAGGACGATATGCTCAGCGAGGAGTCAGAGGAGGAAAACAGTGAATTATCAGACAGTGAGGTAAGTTCAAGTCAACACTGGCTAATGTTAGCTAGCCAGTTGCCTGTGGCTTAAAACACGCATTTAATCATGCAAGAGACGAATAATATCTCGGTCAAGTTGTACATAAAGTAGGAAAGAGACATATTTGCATTAATAAGAGGAATCGACGTGTTAACTGTTTCAAAGGTTATGTTGACAATGTTTTAAGTCTTAAAATAAGTCAGGTGCGCATGTGGACACTCAAAATAATCATTCCTCCTGATCATACGGACTATTCAAATATCCTCTTCAAATGTGCTTTCAATGTAAGTGGTGGGATACAAAATCCACAATGTGTCCACATAGTCATTTTGTCCAAAAATATATTTAAAAGTTTATCTGAGGCTCACATGGGGCTTCATTAGAGTTAATCACATCAAGTTTATATCTTTCACATTTACAACGATTTTAGAATCTTTTTTTTTATGCAATACTGTGTCTTCTATTAAAATGACACTGTGAAAATATTGTTGTGGCAGTATGTTTGTTTGGTTGCAATACATGATGTGGGTGAGTATGTCTCATTATTTTTATTGTTTTCTTCAGCTCCAAGAAGCTTTCTCTAAAGGGGCGTTGAAACCTGGGATGAATGTTATGGTGAACAAACCCAAAAAGTTCATCAATAATGTGGTGAGTGAGATGACATCAACAAACCTGAAAGGTGAAACAAGTAACATGACTTGACATTTAATAACACACTATCACATGTGTTTCCAATGTAGGATGGTTTGAAGCAGTGCCTTGCTGACTTCAGAAGAGACCTCCCCTGGGTGGAGAGGCTGGACATGACCAACCTGCCGGCTGAAGACATTATCGCCAAGGCTGAAGGAAAAGTCCCAAGTGCGACTAACGGAGACGTCAATGCAGAGGATGATTTTCAGAGGGAGATGTTCTTGTGAGTGTCTGTCACCTGCTGCAGTTAACAATCTGTATTATCTGAAGAGTATTTTAGCAACAGTTTTAAGTTGAACTAGATCATTAATTTAGTCTGCATTTCATGGATTACCATATCTTATTTTGGTGTTGAAAAGCAATATAAAAATGATACTGTTTGATAAATCATGCTTTCTGGGATAACAACAAAATCTATGTAACATCAGTTTACAGGTTGCAAGTTTGCTGCTTTATTCTTTTGGTAAAATACATCCAACTCCACAGAATGAACCCTCTAACCCCCTCATGATAAATTTGTTTAACTCGCAGCTATCGTCAAGCTCAAGCTACAGTTCTTGCAGCGCTGCCCCTCCTAAACAAGCACGGCATATCCACCAAGAGGCCCGAGGATTACTTTGCAGAGATGGCCAAATCAGATCAGCACATGCAGAAGGTAAGCAGTTTGTTCATCATAAGGGTTTGGTCTCTTACATGGTGACACAGGTGTAGTTAACTCATACTTTATTAAAATTGGTAGTAGTTTTCTAACTTCAAACGCTACAGTCGTTCAAATTTGTACCTAATCATGGGCACAGTTGCACCCCCTCAGCATCACATTTTAAATAATAAAAATGTTTTTCTTTTCCACCGTCCAGATCAGGAAAAAGCTGATTTCAAAACAGGCGATACTGGAGAAGTCAGAAAAGGCCAAGAAACTACGCGAGCAAAGGAAGTTTGGCAAAAAGGTTGGTCCCTGTTTAAAATGGCTCTTTATGTATATTCCATGTTATTTTACTTCATCTAATAAGAAGTAGCTGCAAACATGGAGGGTAGAAACTATAGTGTCTACATTAGATCATCCTTGTACAATCTAAAAAATACCTTTTTGCATGCCAGGTCCAAATTGAAGTGATCCAGAAGAGACAGAAGGAGAAGAAGGCCATGATGACGGCTGTAAAGAAATACCAGAAAGGTGGGTTCATATCCGTTTTGAAAATCGTGATAATTTCCAAACTGAGTTGCTGCTATTTGTTCTGCAATGATAAAAAAAGCAGCTACCAGTGTTCATGGTTATTAATGCAGAATAACATACAGCTGTTTACCTGCTGTTCCCTAAAATGTGTGATTATGTTTTCAAATTCAAGCCGGAGTTTAATATTTCTGATCATCCCCGTTCTTAGGAATGACTGACAAACTGGATTTCTTGGAAGGAGACCAAAAACAAAAGGCTGGTAAAGACTCTTCTCAGGGCCCCAAGAAGACAGTAAGCAAGAAGGGGTAAGTTGTTCAGTTTTGGCTGTGTGCAGCACTGAACCTCAAATTTGATGTTTGGGTCTTCTTTTTCTTGTTATGTTTGAGGCATTTTCTCAAAACCTTTAACATGACTGTTACTTCAACAGCCCCAACTCAAAGAGAAAATATAAGGACCAGAGGTTTGGCTTCGGAGGCAAGAAAAGTGGAAAGAAGTGGAACACCAAAGAGAGCCACAACGATGTTTCGAGTTTCCGTGCCAAAGTGGCTAACGCAAGGGGCGGAAAGGGAGGAAAGAAAGGCAAAGCGGGGAATAAAAATGTGAGTCACACACGCACAAACACTGCTGACTGATTTAAGAAACTCAGAAATCTTTCTCAAGGGAACTGGTATAGTTGTATGTATAAATAGAGGACTTAGAACATTTGAGTTGTCATGCGTTTTTTTTTTTTTTTTTTTGTAAATATGGAAATAAGGTTAAATTAATCTTATTCTCAACTAATTACTTCACTGTTCTGATATATTTAAATATGTTAAAACTAGACATGATTACCACACTGTATTTATACAGTTTTCTTTCGGACAGACTGAAGCAAAGTTTATAAATGTGCATGTTAACTCTAACAAACACAAAGTTAATAGTAGTTCAAAATGTAACTTAATTAATTAGATTTTTAATTTATTATTAGAGCTACACAAACTCTGTCACATTATCCTTTGGTTTGAAATATTCTTAGTGGTTAAATATGCACCCTGTTGCACCAGTGGATTGGTTGGGTGTCAGCTTTCCACACACACACACATACATACACTATCTTATAATAAATTATTACATTATCCTCAATTGTAGTTGTTGCAGACACCAAATAGTGCTGCACTAGAGTCAGTGCCTTACTGCATCCACCCTAAAAATAGCCAGGTCTATTTTTTTAAATGGGTAAAGTGGAACAGTGAATAATCTCAAAAACTTTAATTAAGTGTGCCGGTGGGTTGTGGATTTGTTCAGGCACAAAGGATCAGGGTCGCTCTTGTGTGGCTGTTTAAATACAGACAACAGGAGAGAACCTGATTGTCCTCTGCAGAGATGACTGAGTGATTCAGAAAATAGACAGAAAGTAGGACTCTGCATCTGAGCCCTGATGGTTCCTCCAGTGACATACCAATGACGGACAAAAAGAAAAAGATGGAGACAGAGAGGTGTACTAGCATATACTCTGGCCATTAGAGGCTGCTGAGTCACCTTTCAAAACAATACAGTGATTCCAGATTAACACGTTGAAAATCTTGACATTTGAATCTGTAACCATGATTACAACCTAATCTGTCAGACTGTCAAACAATAAAAACAAACAATAAGGTCAAGGTCATCGAATGTATAATGAGGTTTTAGTGAAGGCTGATATAGTTAATAGAAAACTGCTCTGTACTGTTGAGAAGCTGATTTTTAATAATAACGTTTTCTTTCAGAAACGCCCGGGCAAGACTGTACGGAGGAAGATGAAGTCTCGATCTTAAAAAGAGACAGAGGCCAGTCAACAGGCTGGACTTTGGACTTTGCTTCTAGACAGGAACGTGGACTCTTCTTCTTCACTTTTGGAATAATATGCCTTCCATAAAATGTGTATGGATTGATATGGAGGACTATTTTTACCCCCTTCAAGCTACACACAGAAATGGAGAGAGAGAGAGAAATCCTGTCATATTGCTGAGGAAGTCTTTTGATGGACATGGTTGCAGAAATGGTAAACCCAAGACTGGACTGTGTAGACCTACCCAATATACAACATTGTACCCCTATAAGTAGTTTTCCCAAGGTTCGTAAAAAAATTGAGAGAATGTAATGGAGAAGAAGTTGTCTTTTTCTTTATTGTGTGTCGATTACTGTCTATGTGCCTATTTGATAAGATGGTTTAAAGCCACTTTCTGTGATTACACCTCTAAATGTACACCAACCTACTTGCCATATAATCCTCTGAGTGTGTGCTCAGTGGAGTTTGGTATATACTCAGTTTTAGTTATTCAGTTTTATTTTTTTCTAACTCAGCTCCTTGACATGATTGATTCTCTCCCATGTGACGTGACATTTTATAATATTGAGCAGCTGTCAGTTTTGCCCTTTCCTATTCATTAATATGATTAGTACGTGATGGCCGAGTGTGCTTTGTGTAGACCTGTGCAAATGTTTCCCCCTGAAATTGTTTTTCTTAGGTTTGCAAAAATGGAAAGAGTGAAAGGGCAGCTTCTGGTGATGACAACTGTATGTTTGTATGATAAACAAATAAATCCGAACAGAGGTGTTCACTTTATGGAGATCTCCAATCTATTGTTCATGGTTTAACTTGATGCACGCAGGGCAGATTCCTTGTGTTTGGTGACGTCTGTGCTGTATCGGTAGTAATTGAATCTCTTGTCGTGGCGGGTGGATGGTACCTGGGAGGGGGGGGGGGGGTTGGACAGGTTTGAGTAAGAGCTAGAGATAAAGTGGATTCAAAGGTACATTATACACTCACTACCACTTTAAGTACACCAGTGCAATCAAATACAACTGATTGACATCAGAAATGTGATAATTATAGTCTAGTGATTGTTATTTAGGTCCTAGTGAGTGGTGATGGTATACAGGATTGTATTGTGTAGTGTTCCCAATATTGTAAGACAAGAAAACCCCTGCATATGCTCGTGTTTTTCCCTTTTGGATTCCCTTTTTTGGGTTTGGGTCTGCCAATGTAAAACACTGAAATATTAAAAATTACAAAGGCAACATAGGTGGTTTTGGTCAAAAATCCAACACTAATACATTTTGTTTCATACCATGCACAATTTGAAATAGAATCAATAGAAATAAAAATAACCATGAATGTAGTACTCAACATTTTAAGACTCATTTACAGCAGTTTAATGTCTCAGTTATACTATTTTGCAGTTGGACTAGCCAACTGTAATGTGAATTTATTTATTTATTGCCTGTTTACAGTCCTATGGCAAAAATACATTAAACAATAAGGAGGCAGTGAGGCAACAGTGAAAAAAAAAACAGGACTCTTAAAAACGAATGAAATCTCCTCATGTTATTTTTACATGACTTTTTGTAACATCCTTGATATTTACACAGATTTGGCTCCCAAGTCCATAAAGTAACAATTTCTAGACATCACATTTGATTCAAAATGTTACCATAAAGCAGAGATTGAAGGATTTGTATATGAATTCAGGTCCTTCAACTGAAAAACATACTCTGCTCATCCTGATACTTTGCAGTTTGATCATTAATGCTGAAGAAATTTTTAACTCACCAGTGCGGTGGACACCCATCCAATTTCCTGACTCTCAGTCATTGGCATTGTATATTTCTTGGTGGGTTCCTGACGAGCCTCGTGGAAAGCATTGATGAAGTCCACTACAAAAGAGGAAAGTGCACAAACAGGCATTTATTCTCTTCAACTCCATTCTGATCCAGGACTATAGAGAGACAAAGTGACATTTGACACACAAGATAGATCACAATAAAGAAACAACACACAAAGTATCCAATCAATGAACCTGTATCACTAGAATACATGAGTACTGTGATTTAGCAAGTACAAATGTGAAATGAAATATTTCATGAATTGACAAAATATAAAATGTGAAACATTTTAAGCAGATGGAGACACTAATAAATTAGATGTAGATGTCGACAGTGCTGTGTCTTAAAAGTAGGTATCGAGCATTTATCCCCCTTCAGTTTCAAGAGTAAACTTACAGTTTTCTGCAATCATTTCTGATGGTTTCCTGGACATGGGTTTGTCAGGCAGGACATTTACTAAGAAGCAGTGGAGACACATTGTGGATAAAGAGAAGAAAATTGTGATTAAATGCAATGTAACAACCTATAGGCTACAGGTGCCACAATCCCTCAAAAGCACACAGAGGCCTAAGATTTCTAAGCTGTCTTTATATAAGCAAATGTTCACTTTTTTTTAGGAAAGAGCTGTAAATGTCTTATATTGCGTTTGCATTTCTATCACAAATTATACCTTTAAAAGACATACCAAAGCAATATAGTCCCATTAAAAAGTACTGATGGTGATTTGAATCATCCAGAGTATATGAACATGGTTTCTGAAAATTACACATTGCTGTTTAGTTCTTTGAAGTTACATAATATCTAACTAGGAGGAACAAGCAAGTATCTGTTTTGTTGTGGGTTAAATAAAGACAAAGAGGTGAAGAGCTCACGTTTCCTGAATGGATTGATGCTGAACTCGGTGTGGAGTTTCTGGTGTCTTTGCTCTTTCCGGATCGTCTCGATATGAATCGCGTTTTGGTGAACCACATCGATTTTCTCTCTTCCAGCCATGGTGTAAAACAACAAACAACACTGACACTGAGAGACTTGATTTAAAATTAAGAGGTTTTCGACGTGGTGTAGGACTTTACGGTTGATTTATGTGCGTGTTACCCAGCAACAGTAAACAGTACGGCCTCCAGCTGCAGTACCGAGATTCAACCACTTGATGGCGCAACACGCTCAGCTTTGTTTCATGATGGAGCGACACAGCTGCTCCTCATGGTGCTCATACCATACAGTCTATGGCTCATACACACACCTGAGCTACAGTAAGAGAGAAAAAACGAACATTGCGTAAAACTAAAAACTAAACTAAAAATCTAAGTAAAGATTGTAATGGGCCTATAATTCTAATTTGTCATAACATCACAGAAATAATGAAGTTGCCATACAGAAGCTGTGTCTCCCATTTGAAGAAAGATTAGCTACTATCTTGCTTAGACTGATACTTTTATACCTTTGAATTAATTTCTGCTCTTAAATTAATGTAATTCTTAGCAAGTTTTTCCACATCAAGTAAACCTAAACTGACACAAATTAGAAATAAATAGAAATTAGAAAGTGTATGAAACCCATGACAAAAACAGTCACAAAATACATTCCATCATTGTGTTATTTATAGATGGAAATATAGTGTGTTTGTGTGTGTGTGTGTGTGTGTGTGTGTGTGTGTGTGTGTGTGTGTAGTGCATTTACCTATGCTGTTACAATAATAACAGAATAATTATACAATAAAGTTGATCTCCACACACACAATCATATGGCATAATAATAATAAAATGAAAACTGTAAAAGTCAGCTAGTAACAAATATGGGACAGATGAAACAATAAAACCAAAAATCTGACCAAAATAAAATACAAAATACATAGTTTAAGTACACATGGTATAAATATATACAGTACATATGTAACCTACATGCAAAGAGATACGCAACCCCACACACATGCACAAGTTTTCCTGATTAAATAGGAAGAACACCTCACAGTAAAAGTGACATAAAAGAAGACTTATTTTGCAGGTTTGAGTTCCTCAGGCAGGTCAAGATGCCCTGAAAGCTCGGTGCCCTTAATCTAGTCCTCAACGTGGCCTTTAGAACAGCCAGGAGGTTCCTGCTCAGCAAATTGTTATATGTATGTTACAAATGTTAATCTCCTAATTCTATGAAGAGTTGGGCACTTTGCTCTCTTTGCTAATAGAAAATAGATTTTATATATAAATACTTACAAATCACTTACAAATGAAAGTATTAGGCAAATTATATTTTTTCATTCAGAATCTTTAATTTTCTTCTTATTTTGTATTTGAACTGCTTGTCAAAACAGGGATTCAGACTGTATTCTTGGTCAACCCTATTAAAAAGTCATTACAGGATTATTATTGCTGCACGTTCAATTTTAAATACATTTCTTTAACTTTGCTTTACTGTGTTCTGCAACTAACAAATTGTTTAGTAATAAATTCAGTGTTAATTTCTACAAATCATGCAACCTTTGAACTCAAAAATTGGGAACTGATGGACTATAAATGTTCTCATCAACAATCTGGGCATGTAATCTCTCAGAACATTGCATGCCTCCCAGGGACCCGGGAGCCATTTGTTCATCCCGATACACACTGTCTTTCACTCAAGCCACTACTGTTTTGTGCCGTGTTGGGTTTATTTGCTCCAGGCAAACAAACCCAACAGAATGTAGTGGAAGAGCGCTGAATGAATGAATGCGTATGTCCAGTCTGCATGAAAATGTAGCTGGCCTGAGTACAGTGTGATTTTTGTTTTTGCTTGCATATGTTCTCTTGAAGGGTGACAGATGACAGTTGAGGCATTTTTCTCAGTTCACTCACCAGGACTGCCTGCTGTAAGTCTGAATTCTGCACACACTGACACTTTCACTTCATGTGCACAATCCTATGGTGTCTGCTCGCTTAATTTAATAGCTTAGAGCACTTCACACTAACAAGAAACTAACTTTTAAAGAGTAAGAAGAACTACCCAGAAGACAAGTGACCTTGTGACAATGCAGTGTGTGTAAAAAACAGTGGAGTGGCATTTCTTCACATTGTCTTGGGGTACACTTGACTTCCCCAGCACTCTACGGTCTCATGGATCACACGTAAATAACAGTACTTTCACATTTTGTAAATAGTACTTATGGTTGGTTGGTTGCTGTGGCACACTTTCAAGGCTGCAGTGACAATAGCTGGCTGCCTGCTGACTTCTCACCACTTGTCTACTCACATAAGGATATCTTATTTCATTTCCCGTTCATTCGGTTTCCCCCTTCTCCGCCAGCATTCCTCCCTCCACATTGTCCCATCTGTTCTTCCCGGATGTAATCATTTTGTTTTTACGCTCCCCTGTTCCTGTCTTTGTCGGTCATGTGAACTTCTGTTTGATTGGGTATATTACTGTGCATGCTTCCTCTCACAGTAACAGACAGCTTAATAAAGGTTGAGATGTTCAGCTCTTAGGTTCGCTTCTCATAACCTGGTTTCAAGCTTTATTGGCCCTACATGAAAAATATAATAGAAACAGGTAATAATTCCGAGACTGGAAGGGCTGAGGAGGGGGAAGACTTCAGCATGGATGGGTGACAAGTCCCCTGTAGTGTTTGTGTTTGTGTGTGAGGAGGAGTGAGCAATATGTATTATGGGAGGAGGGGAGGGCTTGTGGTGTCAAGCTTTGTTCCCAGGCTCCTGTCACAGTGTCGGACTGTGTTATCATCAAGACAGCTTTAGAGTTCCCCAGGCTGGGAATAGTTAAAGGCCAGTTTGTGAGTTTGTTCAAACTCCACAGACAAGGGAAACAATTACAGATGGTGTGTGAGTTGACTAAATAAGACAAGGTTTCAGCATACTCTTTTCCATTCCTAACATCTATAATTAAAGAGGAGGTGTTTTATGCCATATTATATATTGTAATGTGCAATATGTGATAACAAGGATGGATTAATCTCCATCATCCCTTGACTGTTAGTAGGAAGGAAGCATTGTTTGGTTTTAATATGGCTGGGAGGACTTATTAATGATTGACTAATGTGAGGTTAAGTGTGGTAAACGCAGCCTTTGAGAGGGTGGTTACAGTTTTTTTTTAAATTATTGGTTAAATGCATGGTTCAGTACTGAGTATGCACCTTCAAAACATTTCATGCAGTCAATACAACAGCAACAATTACTGACCAAACTGTGATGACATTTGCATTACATTCACACAAAAAAGCATTCAGTGACTACACCCCTTCAAATTTCCTGAATACGTTTCTCATTCAAACACAAACTCCCAATAATGCTCTGCAGACTATTTTGCAAATGCATACTCACAAAACTCTTTGACAAAAAATTGTCAAAACTAGGCCCATTGAAACAAACACTGTACATCCTGCATTGTATAATGAATTATATGTTTCCTGTTTATATTGTTTATTATAATCCTTCTTTTTCATTACTTTTCCTCTACATTTTATATTGTCTTTGTGTTGTGGATCACAGTTAAAGTAATAGGCAATTTTACTCAGTAATTGTTATTGCACTGTGTAATCATTATTTTATGTAATTATTTTCTTGCTAATTGTTGATTGAATGATTCAAAACAGACAACAAGTGTGCATGCCAGGGAGAGAATATTATTTTTTTCTCAAAGTAGAAGAGGTAATATACAATCACAGCAGTCAACACTTCAAAACATAACTTACCCTTTGAGTCTGCACCTCCATTTGGATATGGCACACCTGCTAGGGATTAGGTCGCAGCCATGATTGGCTTGCTGTTAAACATTACTTGTGCACTGAGGAAAGCCTGTGGCTGAAGCACATCAAAAACTCTACTCTAATTTAACATGAAGCGGTACAGACACTGACCACTTTGATTTTGTGCCACCTTTTTTGGCTTTGAGTGTTGATTGCATGATGTGCCCTTTAAACAGAGAACTCACATGCTCTGATAAAGGTTTCACACCACATTTTTGTGTATAAAAAAGTATTTATATCTTCATAATAGGTTTGGGGAAAGCAAACATACTGAAATTCTTGCAGTTTAGATTAGTTTTATAGAAAATGAGAGGGCAGTAGATATGGATACTCTTGGCTAAAAGTCCAAGAGCAAAGACAACCGTAATGAGGTTACATTTGAGAAGAACACTTTGATCACACTATCAAAGCTTTTTGTCATGACAGAAATCCTTTTTAATTTTAACAGATCATCCATAAAATATGAATGGAAGAAAGACCTGTTTAGAAAAGTACATAAGATTGGACTAATAATTTGAGTGCTCATGCCTTTTCCCAGGATCCTGTATTACCCCTGGCGACCACTTGCACTCTCTCAAGCTCACTCCATGCCACACTACCAACTGAAATCTGACCTTTCCAAACACAACTCTGTTTTAATTACCATGTGCCCTCCAGCGCTTGCTAATTAAAACACCATGTCATGTATTATTCAGCCATTTTCTCCACCATTGCTCTAATATAAAACAAACGAGAGGTGCACACTTTCCCCCGTCACACTTCATCTAATCTGCTAACATATGTATGATGGCTAATGAAAGCTGCTGATATTTTCTAAGAGGAGGAAATGTTTGCTGAGGTTCTTAACCTTAATGAAATCCCTTTGTAGTTTTTCTTTTCCATTTCTGTAGCTGCTGACCTTTGCCTGGAGTGTCTGTGACTGATTTCAAAGGAGGGTGTACCATTTTCAATCAAGCACCACTTAATGAAAGTGTAAATTGATTTTCTTTTGCATAAACGGAGTCTTGAATTAAATTTTAAAGAACTGCTTTAATTGAAAATGCATCAGTCATCAATCAATCAATCTTTATTTGTATAGCGCCAACTCACAACAAAATAATCTCAAGGCACTTTACACATAGAGTAGGTCTAAACATAGTCTTCAAGTTTAATTTTAAAGAGACTCAACATTCCCACATGAGCAAGCACTTGGCGACAGTGGCAAGGAAAAACACAATTTTAACGTGAAGAAACTACAGGCAGAAACAGGCTCAAAGTGGGCGGCAATCTGCCATGACTGGTTGGGGTCAAGGCAGTATAACCAGTGATAAGAACATTACAGGAGTGTATGGTGACTTCTAAAAGTAAAATAGGCACGGTGTATATTATATGTATTTAGGGTAAATCCATACTACACACTAATAACAGCAATCGTGTTGTCAGTCTCTGTTAACAGAATCAGATTGTGCAGTGGCTGCCTTACAAGGAACTACTCTCTGGAGACTGAAAACTTGATCATTAAATCCATTTAAAGTCATTTCTAAACAAAGTAATGTTCTCTATGGGGTGAAGGAACATGTCACACAGGATTCATTCATTGTTAGTTTGGCTCTGCCCATTAGATGTATTGACAATAAGAAAGACATAGAAAATTGCTAGCCATATCCTTTAAACCGAGGGGGCTCTGTTGCCTTTACCTAACCACATGTGGTATATGGCATGGTGCCTCCCAGTCTTCAGTATCACATCCCTATGACTTGTGTGCAGCACTGCTGAACTTAATAAAGGCAGGATCGCATTTTCTGCTATATATATAACATAACAAATTGGTATATAAATGTTATTTTGAAAAGAGAGGGTTGCCAGTGAAACCACTTGGATTAGTCTAAAGGAAAGATTTTTGTCATGGTAGGAAATGTTTACCACAGTCTCCAGTGTCAAAGTCACACTTTGTATGCCCGGTCTCCACCATAAAAATCAATCAAATTATACCATGGTGCCATATGACCCTTAAAATTAGGAAAAAAATGTTGGTTTGCACACACTTATGAAATTAAAGTTCCTCACCAGACAATAAGGATTTCAAACTTTACTCAAAAGTATCACATTAAGCTGTGCAGTGATCTTCAGTGAAGACCGTGAGAAAGTGGTTTTGTGGTTTGGCTCAGGACCCCCGTGTCTGCTCTGTCTGTGGCTGCCAGTCAACCAGAACACTAATCTAACAGCAGATAGAATCCCACCCATCTCAGCCCTTTGTCTCCTCACGTACTGCGATAATAATTTATCTCAGTTTTTTATCTGATCATTTTTGTTTGTGACCCCAGTAGAGGGACTGTGGTGTTTACTTATCAGATTATGGATTTTGAGTCTCCTCTCGTTTTAAACAACACATGTTTGGAGAAGCGGGGCACCTTTATGCAGGAGCATACACACATACACATTACTCACACACCTTTGCATTGTGACTGTTCTGGCTGTTCACCATATGCTGAAAACAACAGGTGGTAGCAGACCATATGTACTGGTACATGAACAAACACACACATACATACTGTATACACACACTTCTCCCTTCCAGTTTGTTTTGATAGACTTGTAGGTGTCTGGGGCTCACTGGAGACATCGTAGTCGTGGGAAAGATGTCTTGCCATCAGATGGTAGCTCTATGTCACCATTGCTCTTGTCTGTAATCTCCTGTTTTGACTCACTGACGGAGACTTTCTCAGGTGGGACAGACCACAGCAGAGATTACTGCAGCACTGATTAGGACATAGACCTCACTGCAGGTGGCTATAACACAACGCCAGTACCTCAAACATAGCAGATACACAGACAGTGTATTCAGCATGCCATTAGATATGCACACATAATGGAAATGACATGGTGGAAAATGAGAAATTTCCACATTAAAGCTGTTTCGAGGTTGTTGACTGCTGCTCAGTGATAGAGCTAAACACTTGATGATCACAAGTGTTTCATGCCTGTGAGGCTTTTTCACCTCAGTTTTTTAATATTTACTGCAACAAAAATGAAGTGAAATTCCCAACGGAGGAGGCAGTGTTTTTGCTTTTGGTTCAAATACAAAGTGGAGGTGGTGAAAGTTGAAATAATTATATTGTTAATGATTTCCTGCAGTTGTTGTTTTATTCAGTAGGAGCTCAGACCCAATGGCTTCAATCTTAACATTTTAAGTTCAGAATTATTTATTATATTTTGTAGAGAAATTTGCATTATTTAAAGAGAAATAAAACTCAAACAAACCAAAGTCTATTATATTGCTATTATTCACATGGACATAATAATAATACAAGTAATACTAATAACTTATCTCACTTAAAGGTAGGCCTATAGTAAGCGATGTGGGGGAAAACGAGGAGAAAAGTTGTTGATATTTGAGTGAAAACCAAAACACCCCTCCCTTCGTGCTCCTTCTGGTGCTCAACCCCCGAAGTTCATGGACGCGCATTGTCATGGTAACGGACGTAACCACTGCGCAAGCTGACCAACATGGCGGAGTCTGAAGCGTCTGCAGCGGGACGGTAAGTTAGCTTAATAGTTTGTTAACTTATTATTAGTTTGATAGCAGCATTTATTTCTCTGATAGTACAGGTGGCTAGCCTGGCTAACACCAGACCCCGTCTCAATCTCATGTGAGATTATTGTGATAGCAAACCTGTGTTTATATGTCTTCATGACTGTAAACACTTTGAAAGCAGTGAACAAACACCAGATACACAGCGAGCAACTACACAGCAGCTACATTGTAGGTTACGTTAGCACGATGCTAACATTAGATGCGAAGTTAACGTGCAGTGTGTCAAACAGCTATAGTAACAACTCTGCTACTTTACAGATAACATCACAACAACAGCATCCTGACTAAGTAAACAGTGAGCTGAATGTCATCAGGTAACGTTACAGTTTCTGTGAAGCAGCGCTGATGTTACTCACCTGTCCGGCAGCGTCTGCCTTCACTCTCCGCTCCTCCGCCGGGTCTCTGTCAGTCCCTCCATCTGGTCTCCGTTGGTCCCTCCGCTGTTATAAAACCACACTGATGCGTCCGCGAGTCCTTGCCTGGTCTTCTAACTTTCTCCTCTCTGGATGTTTCCTGGTCACCCCAACGTGAACGCGCATGAACGCTCCCTGTTTCTGATTGGCTGGAGCATTGTTGTGTTGGCTCGCTCTGAGCCACATATTTATCTTCTGAATCTCAGAGCCCAGGCTGTGTATTGAAACCGGACTTTTATTAGCGCGCACTAAGGGACAGCTAGCGGATAGTGAAGAGAGATTCAGTGATTTTGACAAAAAATTTATTGGATTATTATCGCTTAGTACTACACCTTTAATTTAAACTCACTTGCTCTCACGTAACTTGTAAAACTGGACAAAATGGGGTGGTACACCAAATCCAACAGCTACCACAGTGCTTTAGTAACTTAAACACTGATGACCGCTGGATGCTGGCTTCAAAAAGTTCCTGACTCCATCTGACTCCCATTCAAAAAATGTCAACTTCTCTCTAGAAATACTAAGTCTACAAGTTTTTTCTGTGAGTCATTATGGCCTCATTTGCCAATAATAAGTGTTTTGGTGGTCATTTTTGAAATTATTGCTCCATTAATATGATCTGAACACTGTGAAGAAGGTTTTGATGTCTGCTGTGTGGGCTCACCTGCTACACCCCACAGCCACACATAAATCATTGAAACAGTGGTTGTTACATACTCGATGAACCTTTATAAAATTCAGCTTGTAAGTTAGTCTCTGCACATCTTGGCAGGAAGCTACAGCTAATGTCTTCCAGATGAACACTAACTCACTAAGCTTGTTGGCCAACTTGATAATTATCAACTCACAGTCCGAGGATTTTAATCATTAATGAAGTAACTTTAAAAAAGTGAACTTTAACCGTGCCCCTAAAAATGCTCAAAAATCCAATGACATGACTCAGGATGAAGCATGAATGTAACACCACACCCAGGCTGCAATGCGAGTTAAAAAAGTCAGGCGTGTCCAGCAGTGCTTATCTTGTGCTGCATTTAAGGGGCACATAATCTAATTTTTCCTCATATTTGCCTCCTGACTGCAGTAGCTTGTCTTCATTAGCAGCGATGTCCTGGAGTGAGCATGTCAGGTTGATGGGTTTTCTCTGCCTTGCCTGCTAGCATAAGCAAGTGATTAGCCCAGTGTTAGCTGGGTAAGTGGTGACAAGACAGGACACCCCTGGCTTGGTGTGTCTTCATTTGTGTCTGTATGTGTGTGTGTGTGTGTGTGTGTGTGTGTAAGAGGTAGTGTGCATGGATGTATGAGATGAAACGAGCATTTTTGCATGTGAGAGATTGCCTGCATATCCTGACTAACACCCCATCGATTTGCTGAAGAAATTGTTTTTTTTTTCACTCTCCGCCCCAATGCCTCACTTATCACCCAGCTCAGTAATGTGTGTGTTTGGCCTTGTGGTGAAGACAACATCATCCAAGAGTTCATAACACATGCAGGGTTGCACATATGTACACATAGAGACAATAGAAACAATCATGGATAAGCAATCTCATAACAATTCATCTGTTTTTTCACAACTCCAGTCTCTGTGTGTGTGTGTGTGTGTGTGTGTGTGTGTGTGTGTGTGTGTGTGTGTGTGTGTGTGTGTGCATTTTGACAATAATGTTGCAATAGGAAGCATAGGTGTACATAATAAAATTACTGACAGCTAAATTCTATTCTATTCATTACAGGCATACTTGAACAGAATAGAGCCATCATTAATGATATTACCAACACCTGTGCTTTTCCTACTATATGACAAGTTAAAATATCTGTAGTAAATAAGGACAATTATTAAACACTTGAAAAAGCTGGGGGAAACACCCATCAAAATCATTATTTATCTAAAACAGACATGTACATGTTACTTCTTAAGATCATAACCGAAAAATGTCTCAATGCCCTAACCTTTAAAAGCAAGAGCTATAAAGAAATGTGAAAAGAAAAACAAATTTTATTTGACTTAACAAGACGTACATAGTAAAGAGTACTGATGGAGAGAATAATATGAAGTACATAAATAAAAGCATTATTTTAAAGATGATTTCATGTACATGAAAGGCAAGTCCTCCCAGCCAGAGTCAGATCTTAATATTCATTCTTACCTAGTTGATTCCCCTGGTGGTATGTCTATTTTTCATTTCGCAGTGCTAGCCAGTTTCTTTCAGATCTCTGTGCAAGTCCGTTTCTTGCTCATGGTCTGTGCCGATCAGTCCAAGCTCAGTGTTCTCGAAAACAGTAATCTCAAGTCCAGTCGTCATGTCCAGCCTTCAAGCATTCAGATCCAGGTTGCTCATTTCCATTTTATTCCAATGTGCTGGTATATGGTTTGCTTCACGGCACCATGACCCAATCAACCTCCTGCTTAGCCATTGCTAATTCATCAACTTCCCAGCATAAATAGATATCACTTTTTCAGCACCACACTGTAGAATTTTCTATGTTGCCAAGCAGCTGCTGCATGGCATCCATTTCTATTACTTGCACCTGTCTGTCTATTAGATATCTGCTTGTAATTAGTTTCCTCACTTACTACCTGTTGCAAATGTCTTGCTGCCTGTCAGAGTAACTGCTCCCCTGTGTCCACCCCTTTGGATTTGTTTTTCTAATTTGTCTCTAGCTAGTTATCTGTAAGTCTTTTTCACCTGTGTTTCTGTTTTTCAGTGTCACATATGTGTTTTAAAGGAGAATTTTCATTGTGTGCATTCTGTTTACTTCTACACAATGTTGATCTTACAAGTTGGACAGAGGCAGAAGACAGGATATGCCGCTCATATATCATGAGCAGTGAAAGTCTAATTTCAGTACGTTCAAATGAGTTTGCCTGCATATCCAACCTTTTAATTTGTTTTGGAAAATTCCATCCAAGCTAATTCAGGAGACACGACTCGCCTTAGGAAAGTGAAAAACAATTTCAAGGTTTTATAATGTTCTTATTGGTTGTCTGTGCAGCACAGAGGTCTGACAGCTCACTAAAGCCTTATCGCAACATGAAGCAATCCTTTTGGTTTTTTTTATGATTTCACATTATTTTTTTAATTGCCACTTTGAAATAACAGTATAGATCACATTGAGACCATAATGGCAGCGGTTCTCTCCTCTTTTCAAACATCTTGTGAGGGAATAATTTGGACAATATTGCTAAATGTAGCCTGAAAAAGTGAGATGAGCCATGAATCCTTGTCCATGTATTTGTTCATATAATCATCTGCATAATGACTGGTTTTCACAGCATTAGGGCCAATATACACAGGCTGCTATTTCAGGCGATGTCAATAGCGAATGTTGCCAGTTAAAGGGATACAGGGATGAGAACTGACAATTAGAACAAAATCCTTTATCTTGCTCATAAAAAAACTGCAGGTCGTTGAGAGTTGGCAGTAAAATCAAAGACTTACACTATAAATGGAAACAACTAACAAGCCCTTCAAATGCAGTTTAGATTTTAACCATTATATAAAGTTGGAAATTAAAAGCAATCCAATCAGCTCTGTAACGCCTTGACCGTAGTTGTGTGAGGCGGATGTGTTACTTTGTTGGGATTTAATCACTATAGCTTCTGAAGGTTGGATCATCTGAATGATTGGTGCCTGTTACAGCTGCTCTCTGTAAGCTCAAACTTTGCCTAGTTATAACGTAAGCACCACTTATGTGTAGATTTACACATCATTCAATTAAAACAGGTTGCACCACACAAGCATCTTTTGTTGAGATGAGTAAATATTTACAGAAAGTAACTGCCAGGTGTCATTGTCATGAGCGAACTGAACTTACTAACAAAACTAACGTTAGCTTGCTAATATACATCCCATTTAAAATTGACTATGGTTGGTACATTGTGGGTGACCTGAGATTTTAAACATTTAACAAGATAATACAATACACATTAAAAAATACTAAACGATTTGCCAATAATGTTATGCTAAATTACCAAATGATGTTAGCATTCACACTCATTCTTAATGCCACGAATACTACTGGCTCTGAAGCACACATATTTCTCTATGTATGCAGATATTAAAAAAAAACAAAGTTATGCTACAGATTGTGATGCTATGGATGTTTAGATAGAAGTCTTAGTCTTTACTTACTATAACTACTTTCAAGTTTTGATGGTGCAGCCTGATTTATCAAATCACCGATCTGAAACTAGCTAGGTGTTACTAATGCACACATACCTGGAACCAATTATATAAGATCTGGACAACAAGTCAGATAACACAATCTGATATTACCAGTGGCTCCATAGTCTCAGCTGGCATCTCCAACTCTCAGATGAGCAGTGCTCTCTCACTCAATGATGTTTACTGTCTCACTGGTGAGCATCATTAACCCTCTGTAGCTTTGGGGCTAATAACACAAACCCAAGTGTCCATGGCTCAGATCTCTTGAATAGGGTGATTGTTGAGAGAGCGTGATGGGGTTATCACTCATGTCAAATTCCTGGCTAAAGTGGCCACTTTGTTTAGGAAAAAGATCTGGCTTTGTCACGGCTTGGCAGTCATTCATTCCCCCCGAGTAAAAGGAGCTTAAGACAGCAGAACAAGACCTCAAAAGATAGTTCTGGTGCCATGTGGAAATCGTAATTTCAAATTGTGTTCAGTGCATGTCATGGTGTATCGGCCCATTTGACACATTCTTACCCACTGATAATCCACCACATGATTTCTTCTGTCATCAATCAGAAAACAATCTATTTTCCACAAGTTGTGGAAAGCTGGCTTCTCGGATATATAAGATTTTCATCTGGCAGTGATTTAGACAGTGAAAGTGAAGAGGGACACTTAATCATTCCCAACATGGTCTCAGTCAAAGACTCTGAACCAGCCATGACATATGGACTTGATAATACGACAAGCCATCAATTAGGAAAGTTAAAACGGGCTGAATATAACTTGGCAGGTATGTAAAAGGTTCAAGGTATAGTTGACCATCACTGCCTGTGAATCTCCACACATATATAATAAGGTGTGATGATGGCTAAGTTCACACAAAATATTATGTTTCTGCATTCTGCTTTTATGGATTCACAGGGACTCACAGGAGCATGAATGCAAGTGCAACTGCAAGTTAAAGTTCCAAATGTATCAAGAACAATGACGTCAATGATGCTTGTTTATTGCAAAAGGAAAACTCTGATCTACAGTACCAGTCAAAAGTTTGGACACATTTTCTCATTGATGTGAATGGGAAAGTGTGTCCAAACTTTTGACTGGTACTGGACATTAGCACAAGTTTGATGAATTCCTGATTGCTCCTAAAATAATCTCTTTGCTGCAACTTCACTGGAAAGCGTGACTAGGCTCTGCTTTATAAAGTGCAGGGTGTGTTACAAAATATTTCCTCTGTTTGAATGATTGCAACACACCTGCACTTGGAGCAGTGTCATTTTCGAAGGCTAAGAAATCAGAACTAAATTACTGCTCCAGCTTTCTCTCTTTCTCTCTCCTGTTGACAGTCCAGCTAAATGTCAGATCTGTCAACAGCTACCACTTTACCCCAAGCGACAAAAGAGGGGTCATGTTGCGGCTGTGGTTCAGTATTTGCTAGGGACTAGGAGAGACTTGACACATGAGAGGTTGAATTCTTGAGTTAAAGATATTTCTCTCAAGTACCACATTTGTATTTAATCTTAATGCATATTCATACTGCTATGACTTTGTCAAGTGTAAAGCTTTTACCCCTCTGCTTCTTTGAAGTGTACATTTTCAACTATTCAAACATCAGAGAGAAAAGATTGGAGCACACTGACTAATTTCCAGCGTTTAATAGTTTAAACTGAAAAGACTGATATTCGAATAATGGTTGAAAAGCATACCAATAAAAATGCGCAGGAAGTTTTGAGTTTCAGGCACAGTAACCTCAGATACCCTGCCAAATCTCCTTCTTAACAAGCATTATTTATGTTTACATTCACTCATTCTCACCAAAATGCATGATGTAGCCTTGAGTTGGACACATTTTGAAAGCAGCTGTACTCTTTCATGTTGTCTCTGGTGCATAGCTACATTTATTTCCCCACTAGGAATTCCCCCACTGGGGTCATAATATTAGCTACTGTATATATGGGTGTGCAGGAGTTACAAACAGGATCCAGCTCATAAAAACATTGGTCTACACCTCCGTTAACATTAATCAATAAACAAGGCAAAGTGGAACTAACTAAAATTAATACTTTATTTCTGTTGTTGCATTGATGGAATTATAGTTGTGAAAAGGTAATGTAAAATGATGGAAGTTGTGCCCTGGAAAGTTATGAAGGATTTTTGAAGAAAAGCATGTGTCTTTCCTTTTTTCAAATAAAGGAGTGGTTCTTTTTCCCACTGAGGTAAATATTTGATTGTTTTTTGCAACTATTTAAGGATGTATGGTAGTTCGGGTCTGTCAAATATGGACCCTGAGTATGGCTGTGCTTGCAATTTCTTTTAATACTGTTATCTAGAGATCATGAATTAATTATTATGTTAATTATGTTTATTACATCTTGATAAAATGAGCTTTTTATATCTCAAGATAACAAGATTAACCCATTATCATGAGAAAACAAAAGGTTGTTTCCTCTTATTACTTACAGGCAAATGTTTAACAGAGATCAGCAGTGCCATGTCAGCATGCATAGATGGTGTCTTGACAACTGTAGCAACATGAAAATGTCACATCAGGGAGTACCCATTATCAATATCAGCAGCTTCATTAATGAGATCTTTGCAAAGTCCAAATGGCAGGTTAATTAACTCGTGGTCATAATATGATGGGATGTTTTATGAAGGAGAAAAACCAAACAATGCACTTCAAGCATTTTCATTGTATTGTATGTAATGAGAAAAAGGAAAGTGGTGTGGAAAGAGGGAATACGAACCAACATAAGACAGATTTGAACACATGTCCTTAAGAGCCACCTGAAGTAGTTGGGCTATCCATGTGAGGGAGACGTGGAGAGGAGAAGACAAGAACTAACAAATGAGAATGAGCTCCACCTGTGGTAAATATCATCATAAATGATCTTGCTATCTCAAAAAATTGTTGTTTTACATTTCGAAACAATGGCATTAAAAAAATAGTTGCAATCACTGTCATTCTTGGCTTACATAGTTGAGAGATGAAGACAAAATGCAAAATGACAGTTTGGGTATTGGAGTGATAAAGTGAAGTACACATGAAGTCAAACTGGAGACGTTTTTCAAATGCTTGCCTCACTGGAAAAGTTTTTTTGTGCTAATACAGGATGAGTGGGAGCTGGAGAGATGTCTTTAATGTTGAGATACTAGACTGACAGGTGCTGTCAGACCCTGCTGATTAATCGTCTGCTGCTTACTGAGAAGATGGTTGACCAGACTTCCACTGAAAGCTATGGTGTCATCACCGCCAGTTTTCAGCCATTACATCAGCCAGAATGTGACTCTGATGCAATTCCTCTCATTTTGCCCATTTGCTCCACTCCTCTTCATCTTTCAGTGTCATCCTCAATCTTTATCCCCATTTCTTTCATATTCCACTGTACATTACCTGCCTCAGAAACATTTCAAAAAAGACAGCCATGAGGCTAAATTGGAGATGAAGAAAGTAAACGGTGTCTTCTCTGGACTTCAATTTGACTATTTATCAATCGGAGTGTCTGGTTGGAAGATAAAAGATGAGAATCACTTTTTGATGTGGACATGCCTGGTGGAGAGCAGATGTAGATTGATGAGCTTATTAAATCCAAACGGACTCCCAGACAGACAGCTCATTAAAACTACAGTGTTTGGAGCCCTTCAGAATGCAGGTCATTGGTGTAGCAGCCTATCGAAATCGAGCTTTTCCATCATGAAGAAGCTGAGGACATTCAGATACCAATTGGTTTTCTGTTGTCAACCTAACTACTAGAAAGAAGACTTTAATGGATGCATATGTCAAATGTTTAGTATTGTCAAGGTATAACTATATCAATAATGCTGGAACATGCCCCAATAACTCAGTAAAGCGATGTTGAGAGTTTACATTGAAATATTGGATCCAAAAGATGAAAACAGCTTGTAAAATCCCTGAGTGAGTCTTTGAACATCTGCTGTGTATTCATGGTACCCAGAATTTGATCAAATAGGCCAGAGGACTTGCTTATATAACTGTCTTTTTAAAAAAGTGAAGTTTATTTGTTCTTTATGTTGCTTGTGCTTTATTTGTTGTTGATTTGTTCTCTTTTCCTGAAGTGTTGTTTTTGTCTTTGCTTTTCTTAGAGCTACAGGACTTTTGGAGATTGATCTGTGCTGATCCGTGCTCGCCTTTAGTTCCACACATTGGCCATTACTCCCCTTCTATCATCTTCACACGCCCTTCCAGATTGATGCAGAGACCTTTCCACATGACTCCTGGCTTTCAAAATGCTGGCTCAACTGCAAAGAAAGGAAAAACTGTCTCATCTGCATCCTGATCCGAGCTCCCTCAAACGTAAACTTAAGGAAAAAAAACTGTTCAGCTGACATTTTCTGTGTTATTGTGATGTATAACATGTGGCAATAACATGTACTGTAGGATAGCACAGGTTTATTTGTGTGTCTGCATGTGAAGAGGACAGAGGTTGGGTGCCATTCTGTTAAGCGTTCCCCTGTGCTCTCCCACAGCGGCTAAACTGCTGACTGGCACTTTCCAGTACAGAGATGGAGAACATGTACAATATATAGCTTCACACACAGGCACACATGCTGTATACACACACCTGGAGAGCTTACATGGCTTTACATGGAGAGCTGGTGCTCAGCCAGCAGCTGCTGCCAACAACCCATCATCACACTTTTCACCTGGCAGTGTCTTAACAGTCCATCCTTTCACAGCTCTCCTGGTAAAATGTGCCAGTCTGTGTGTGCGTGCAGGTGTTAATGTGTGTGTCTCTAATATGGTAATGTGTCAGAAAATAAAATGCTACAGTGAAGGTTGGTTCATGCAACAGAGGGTCCCATTCCAGCTACATCATGTCTTATAATAGGCTTCATCTTTAACTGATAACATTTGTTCCCTTAACAGCACATTCTGTATGTGATGTTTTAATTGTCTGTATGCACTTTGAATACAGAGAGAGAGGAAGAGAGAGAGACAATGTAAGAGAGAGATAATGAAGAGATTAGATTTAGAGTTCTGTTCTGCTGTCTTATTAGAGTTTTAGATTGATGATGAAGTTCGATGAAAATAAACAATTACCTCACATTGAAATTGAATTTAGTTGATTAATTAGCTGATAAATTAATTAACAACACTGATAATCATCCATCCATTAGCTATAGATGCTAATCATTTTATAGTTGAGTCATACATGAAGCAAAAATACCAAACATTTGAAGGTACCACTTTCTTGTCGGGATTTTCAGCTTTTTTCTGCTTCATATTATTTTCCAGTGAACAAACTGGCCTCTTGGGGCTTGTAATGTGTAAATTCACTGAGGGCTGTATCATAGTTTTTAGAAATACTGAGGTCATGGTAAATAGTCCAATTAAAACATTTAGGTTGAAAGGGGTTGTTTGTAGTGATGAACCACAGAGGACTGTTACCGGACTCTGCAGTTTCCCTTCAGCTCTATGAAGCGTTTTAGTGTCTTTCAATTCTTTGTTTTGGTTTCACAACCTTACAACTTTAATGGTTTGGTTCACTCTCACTGCTCTGATTAGCACCATCTCAGTGGTCTGATCAACCCAGTGTACGCTACCTGTAACACCAAGCAGCAGTCAAAAAAGTTAGCAACATGTGAACATAGTGGAGCATTCAGCAGCTAAGCAGCTACAGATATTTCTCATAGGCGTTGGTGCAGACCAAAACAGAGCTACAAGCTAAGTGAATATCGGACGTAGTGAGGATGTGACTTTTGTTTCACCAAAGAGATCTACAGCCCTGCTTTCACTATTTTCTTTCTTTTTTTAAATAAACCATCTGTAAATGACAAGTTACAAAAAGAAAAACACCCACTTGTCTTTTCCCTCCCTTAATTGTTTGTTTTCTGGGATCACTGGACAGAGAGAAGTCCTGCCAGTTCATCCTGCTGTCTGTCACTCCTCACCAGCCAAAGTCAGAGATCTTGTTACAGCCGACACCACCAACCTCCGCTTCACACACTCACACACTCAGCTGGAGAGGCCCCCTTTGTCCAGGCATGTGTTCTGCCACAACTGGCCTCTTAACACTGCAAAGAGACATCAAGGGAGAATGTGTATGTGCTGGTGAGTATGTATATGAGGGAGAGCGAGAGAGAGAGAGAGAGGAAGGCGAGTCTGCTGAGATGAAGTAGTTGGTGTGGCTTGCAGACATTTTTGGGGCTTCTGTATGGTGTAAGGGTAATGAATTAGAGCTGGGGGGCTGATTAAGTACAACAAATGGGCATACAGCTTAACTCAACTATGGTATTGTAAAGTTGATTTACATACTCAGACGAACCATTTATGTTGTAAGTTTACGAGCGTCAAATAAAAGTTCTATGGATTCACTTTGCTGTTTGGGTGTTTTATTGTTTCACCCACCATTCTTTGTCCAAATCTATAACTTTCACTCATATACCCATAAGCTGCAACTCCCAAAAATTATGTTCATATACAATTCATTTGAATCTGATAACGTTCCTTACAATTAACCAGGTTACAAGACACATAGCAAAATCTCTCATGTCAAAGTGTTGTGCTTAACCTCCACCTCCACCCTACCAATGACTTATCCGTGGTATATGAATATTACCTTCCCTGGAGTGGAAAAAAACATTACCAGTGAATGCAATTATATTTTCTCCTAATCTTATTTTGCCAACCAAATTAGTAACACATAACTAAATTTTGTAGGAGATAAGGTTGGTAAGGTTGTGCAGCTCACAGTGTCACATCACCCCGTGTACTGTATTGCTGAACCCCATCATGTGTATAAAAATACTAGCAATCAAAATATAGTTTGATATTTCAGACATTTATAATGATTCATCTTTCCACAAACCATTCCGAAAGTAGAAGTCAATCTGCATCAAAGGCACGTGTTCTAGGAGTACTGAAAATGTATTTAGCTACACTTTGTCAGAGTGAGTAGCTTATTTGTCTAATTTTAGAATCAAGCTCATTACATTTTAATCTGATTCATCTGACACCAGCAGCAGAATAAAACACTGGCTGATATCTGCACACTCTTTTTTACACTCTTGCATGCAGACTGCAGTATTCTTACAGTTTGTTTCTGAAAACTTCGAAGCTTTTATTCAGTCACATACTGCAGCATAACTTCAGCTGATATCACTCACTGGTTGTTAGACAGAGCAGATTGAAAAAATCTTGATAGTAAAGTTTGGCTTTGAAGTTTGAGGGTTTTTTTTTAATTAATTAATTTTTTTCTCTGTAATGCAAACATTACATTTAAATTTCTTATCTGCCAAGTAACAGCTTGAAGCCAGTTATATGACAGCTTGCTGGGTTTGTGTCCTCGGAGAATACATTTCTGTGCAAGTCCCTCTGGAGAACGGAGGCACATTCATCACATCCCCTTGGATCTGTGTGTGTAAGTGTGTGCGTCTGTGTGTGTGTGTGTGTGTGTGTGTGTGTGTGTGTGTGTATGTCTTGCAGAGATAGTGAATCTGAGCTGTGGAAAGTATCAGGACCTCTGCCACTCTATTAGTCCATAAACAACCAGACACAAACACATAATTGCATACACATTCAAACTAACATTCTCATCTTTTCATTTTTCAAGCTTCTTTCTAGATGGCTGTAAACCCAAAATCACAAATCAGACATCATGGCCATGAATAAACTGTGCAGTGTGCAGCTTGTCTACAAATACACAAATAAAACCGTTTTCATGGGTCATGACTGTGTTATATCAAACAAAACAACTTCATTGCTGTAACAGTGCAGTAAAATGTAGTAGTAGAGTTTCACACTTCTAACAAAAACAACCCCAATACATAAGCGCAAATGGTCTGTTTACATAGGAATGAAAAGCTCCACTTGTAAAACATAATCTCACACAAGAATATAAATCACTGTGCAATAATTTATCCACAAAAAGCCCAAACCCATAATTCAAACTGTATGTCACAGGTGATGTGTATTGTATTACATTGTATTATTTACATTGTGTTGCAGTTTTGTGGCTGCATTGATTTCTGGCAGCAGTAATGTGTCTGAAGCAAATTTATCCCTGAGGAACAACAAAGTAAATGTTCATTATTGAATCCCAAAAGATCTCCCAGGCACCATGAATTACAGAAAAAAAAAACCTATTTATTACCGAGGCTCACTGGCACATTTCAGCAAAAATGCCTTCATCAGGGAGCCTTTGTCTCCATCCTCTTTTTTTTTTTTTTTTTCCTTTTCAGTGTCCTAATTTGTCCCACGTGGATTATCATACATCCCCTGCTGGCTGCTGTGACGAGCTCCAAAATGACAGATGTCGGGGAGCTCAGTCCCAGATCTATGTGTCTCTCCCACTCTTACACACACACACGCAATTATAAATCTATGTCCCATGCATGCACTGATACTCACAGTCATTTTTACAGACATAAAGTCACACATCCACCATTTCATTCTCACTCTCTTTTGCTCACACACCACTTTTTACACACGCTCTGTGTTGATAAATGATGCTGGCCTACTGAAGTGTGATTAGTTATATCAGTTATATTTGGACTAAATGGCAGTAGGTGTTGACACGACATGATGCTTTGCCAGTGGAGCAGGATCATTAATTACAGTCATTATACATATAGACTCAAAAACACACACTTGAACACACATATTTACACACAGTCACTGTATAACCGCCCCCTGCCTTACAGTCTAATATCACAACACAACTAAATAAATGTGCACCTGTTGACACAGCTGGATATACATAGTGTGTCTGTGTGTGCGTGTTCTCTCAATGTTGTTACTGAATTTGTCTGTGTGCATGACTTTGTGTGCTTGCGGCGGCACTAGCTTTGCAGGACACAGCTCAAGACATACAACAAACAAAATCGCATTCATGCATCACCGCTGAGTAATAGCTGGTTGCTGCTGTGGTTTTCCTCCTACAAATGTCTGTCTTCATTAGACTCAAAAGCATTGCCTCTCTGCAAAGTCCTTGGTCTAAAGGTTCCTTGAAAAAAAAAAATCACAAGATCCTTTTTCATTACTTGTGTTTTGAGCACAGTATCGTGTGCTGTATGGTTATTGCTATAATTAATCTACCCTTCATCTTCCTCACCAACTCTTGAACACATCTACAATCTAAGTGTAAGGCTGGAGACAGATGTAATACAGATTTGGGCACATAGGCCAAATAGCATCAGCTTCATGTAAACAAAACAAACAGGAAGATAGGCACCAGGCAACAAACAACAAGCACTTCTTTGTGTCAGAGACTTACATTGTGCAGAGATTCAAAGATTATCTAATCTGGTGAATGTCCTCTTTTACTGCATTTGCGCCAGACCAAAATCACAGCTTCTCTCACAGAAACATATCTTTACGGTCCTCTGAGTACTTAAACAGATTCCCAGTCATTTTCCCTATATAATATTTCCCAATGATTTCTTATAAAATGATTCATTCACCTCACCAAGTAGAAAATCCAGCTCACAAAGAATTTGAGAAGTTATTACTTCTCACTGCAAAACTTTATCTCTGCATTTAAATGTTTTTTATGCAAAAAATCAAAAACACAGCAAAAACAAAAAACGCAGCATCTAGCATCAAACAGTGATGTCTCTGAGACTGGGGGTGGGGTGAGGGTGGGGGGGGGGGGTGATGGACAGATTGTAGGAGGAAAGAGTAGGAGAGGTGGAGGCGTCGGGTCTGACACGCACTCTTGACAATCAGCAGCCTGGCTGTCTCCTTTCTCTTTATTTCGATCTGTCTGTCTGCTGCCTCTTTTTCTCTCTATCTACACAACGTCTGCCTTCTATGTCTCTACCTCTCACTAACCCACTTTCTCATACAGATATCAGCACACATACACACGCTTCTCTTTATAGAGACTGACACATGAAAAATACCAGCTATTGAGTCATTTTTTTACACAATATCAGTTCTATTTTTGTTTTAAATGTCTCACAGTTTTTGCTTTATTCATATGATTTGAAGTACCACACTGATTCTGAAAGAAAGACTATTTAAACACAGAATTGTAGTCTGTTATAAGTCAGTAATAAATGTCATGACTCAAAGAAGAAAATGATCTGAAATGGTACATGCTTTGAAAATATATACAGTGCAAGCTTACATTTAGGGGCAATATAATCTCAAATCTAATTCACCTTTGTGATGCGTGAACCCTGTGAAAGTTAAACTGGACTTGTTAACGTCAGTCCTATTTTTGTCACTCATCCATCCACAAACTATAATACCCCCTCATTTTCTGAGAGAAAAGTAGCCCCATTTGTCAGCACCGTCACCGCTGTGTTTTCTCATTTGTCTGTCAGTGAGTCGGCTCAGTGAGTTAACGGCAACCTAATTCCCGCCGTTCATTCATTCAGCATTCACTCTCATTCGGTTGTCGGAGATTTGCCATAGGGCAGTGATTTAGTGCTCGGGAACTTAACTACTTGAAGTGGAAACTCACAGAGGGAAGGAAAGGCTTTCCCCTCTCGTGATGATTGATAACTGATAGTCAGGGGGCCTCTAAGCCTTCAGTGCCCTGCTGTAATAACCAGGAGAGACACGCGACTACATCCTTCCACTGCTCTCAGTCTGCTGTCTCTCTGTCTTTTTGTTTCTCTCGGTTTCTTTTCCTTTGCCTGTAACAGTGTAGCCACTGTCTACTGATCTGCAATGACTGAAGCTTTTCTGTTTGACTTTAGGTCACTTTCTGGCCAATGCATTAGTTTGATGGATTGTTAGAAAACAGTGGTGACCACGCACTGTAATTTCAGGCCAATTTAGGCCACCTTAAATTTACATCAATTTCAATTGGACATAGACTGAATCCAGTTCTGAATTGCGCGTCTGGATTAAAGCAACAGCTCACTTTGGTAGCACATTTGTAGTTGTTGGAGTGCATATCCCCAACTGGGTGTTTTAAAAGGTCTAGCATTAGTTCAGCCACCAAGCACCTGCTCTCATGTTGCTCACTGGGTTTCAGTTTTGTGCTGAAAATAATCAATCTATTAAGTTTTTCTATAGAAATATTTTGAGTCAAAATACTGCAGGTAGGTTATTATAAATAAATTGTATAATGCATAACTGCATCATTACAATCAGCTCTTAAGGGTACTTCAACAACATTTACTGTGGGGGAGAAACAATCCTCTCTTTTACTCCCACAAATTAAATCAACACATAACTTGAAGCCCCTAAAAACATTTCATATTTAAAGGATTTCTCTGTTGACATTAAGTAATTGTAGCTACATAAACACTCAAAATTAAAGTGAGGGGGGGAAAAAAACATTTGTTATTAATTATTAAGAGATCAAGACTCAAAAGTAAGCTATATGTCATTAAAAAAAAATTCCAGAGTCCTGCCCAATTTGAACCAGAGAAGAACAGATAAAACACAAACACAGAAATTGTGTGAGAAATGTGTTCTCACTTTAGCTGCAAAATTAGTGTCTGTAGCAAAAATGTTGATTAAGAAAATACTGTTTTTAAGGGTCTTTAACCATTAGGTTTCATGCCAGTCACCAGTCTTTAATGACTCTGTCCTTTTAGTTTCAAACATAAACACCTTAATCTCCTGCTTAAAACTGTTCACACATGTACATAGAGCTCTGAGTAGTATCTTAAACCCAAATAACATGTATATAACCATTCCAAGATCATGCTTTCAGACACGTTGGACAATATGAGCATATTTTAAAAAGGCCAAATAGACTTACACAATTATATCAAAAGAAGGACCAAAAGCTAATACAATAACATGTTTTAATAGAGAATTATATTTGGCATCAGTCTGTTGATACAAACACCTAGAAGCGTTTTACAATAAATTAGATTAGGTTGGACTTGAATTATCAGAGGAGTTAAAAACCTCCTCACCATAAAGAAAAATGATATTACAAGATTCTGCAAAACCATGGATTGGATTTAAACAATGTCAGCAGTTTTTATATTTCATTATCTAACTTCGACTACAGTAAGGTTGAGGTAAGAAAACTAAAACTACTTGGTTGAGGTTAGGAAAATATTGTGGTCATGATTAAAAAAACCCAGCATTAATTGTTTGTTGGAATTCTTTGTTCAGCTGGCACTGAATGTTGGATCAGACATTAATGGTGCACTACAGAATCACTGGATATGCAATTAATTCCTACTGAGACTGGGCTTGGTTTTTGTCAGATTTGTGGTTTTTAGGTTCTTCAATTTAGCAACAGATTTGGGTGTATTTATAGTCTGATTGTTATGACAGATGGTTCAAATCCCAGCTGGGATAGGTGGGAGTGGATTCAAAGCTTCTTCTATAAGCTCTGAACATTTTTAGAATGGGTGATTCATTTGGGGCATTATTCTCTCTCACCTCTGCAGGTTTATGATTAATTTAATAATGTGTCATTTGAAGTTTTTGCTGTCCCCATTCTTTTAAAAAAACTGTTAAACTCTAATGGAGCAAGTCTGTAAACTGCTTGACATGTAAGAGGAGAAGTCGAGGAGTGACTTATGTTCACCACATAATAACAACATCAGAATGATTCAATTGTGTTCAAATCAATGTGATTTTCCTAAATTGGTGCTCATTATCTGTTTGAGTGCTTGTCATCTTCTGCATTGTCTATTATTGCACCATTTGCCCCCAGCAGATTTTGACCTTGAGCCAAACTGCTACAGCACGATAAGACCCGATGACTCATCTGCCCGTTTTTTATTCCCCTTTGTATTTGGCGAAGAAAGACAACACCCTATGATGTAGAAATCATGCCGTGAACGCTACAAGTGTGTCTGATTAAATCTACACTTGTCATTGCTGTCAACAAACATGGTTGGCATCATCTGCCGTGATCCAGCTCATGTAAGGCTATAACGAAAGACTGCCATGAGCTGTGTTCAAAGGAACATACCTCCATCTTGAATATCAAACATTTGGCAGGAAACCCAGTGCGAGTAACCCAATGAGCAATCGTCAGTACAAGGATAAAAGCTGACCCCATGGGTAATATTGCTAATCTCTAAATAAAGCTGGTTAGCCTCAGCTCATTTGCAGGCCAAATTGGGCTTTAGACTGATTTAGATATTATTATTTTAGATCCATTCAATTTTTAAGAAAAGTCAAACTCAAAGTCAAAGAAATGTAAATGACTATGGGTATTGGACATATTTTTCCATTTACCAAATAAGGATGAGCTGTTTTTGGACAAATTTGTGGGATCATGTTGATCCAAGATATTTTTTCCCCCTCTTTCAACATAACATGGTGCCCAGCTGTTAATGGTTAAAGATGCCAGTCCCAATTTCAACATTTAACATTTGGAAGGACCCATCACGTTGTTTAAGTTTGTTGATAATTAGTTTAGGTTACTAATGTTCACAGCTTTGCAGATGGGACAAAACAACATCAGCCCTATAGCTGTCTTACTGCCTTTGAAGCCACTGGAAATTATAAAATAAATAAATGGAATAAATAAAATAAATACTTTTAAGAAGCATATATATTTTCATTTTTTGTTCACATTGTCAGAAAGGTGATACTTGTATGTTATATTTACTATTGAGGTCATAGTTGTTGGTTTATTGGAGTGAATTATATTGAAGTGTTTCTAATATTTTGCCCCTCTCATGCATGTTAGTGGGGTCAGTATAATGCACTCTGATACATTAACTTTGTAAAAGTAGAATTTATGGCAGGGCTGTTGTCTTTGATTGCATTGGATTGCAAAGCTGTTTCTAATAAAGTGCTCAGTGAGTGTATATAGTGACTAAAAATGATCAGTTCTGTGTGATTTGGAGAACGTTTATTAGAGCCATATATTAGTTGCTCCAAGATAATATTTAGCTATTAAGTAGTTCTGGTTTGAAGTTGATAGTACCTCAAATTTTCACATCAAGTTTAAATACAGCTATGGAGGAGGCAAAATCAATTTCAGAGCAAAAGAGACTTCTGTAATTTGTGTGTAGTATTCATACTTAATATATTCTATTGTTTTATTATTTACAGAAAAAAATAGGCCTCCTTTTTCTTTTCTAGCTCACTTGAGTGTTTCATGTCCCTGTGCTCCAGGGATTTCTTGTCTCCTAAATACAGCTAACAGATATTACACTAAAGAACTCAATCTTAGACACAGGTCTCGTGCACAGCTTTGGGAACATACTTCTACACTTTTTGTATCACTGATCTCTCCCTTGCCCTCCCTGTGGCTCTTTCCCTCCGGCTAATGTTTTTGTCATCTGAAGCTGTGATATTATGTGAATTAGCCTATGGCGGAGATTGCCTCGCAGTGGTGATTCATCACCTGTTTGGCAGAGGTGACTGCATGAGCGACTGAGCGAGCAGTTGCTTGTATGACGTGCGGAGTGAGCATCTGGTGTAGGGGGTTAATTGAGGGCGATTAAGGTGATTAATAGCTTTGTTTGAAGTGAAAACACAAGACAGACTAGCTTGTGTTACAGAGCAAATATTTGGGGGAAAAAATCCATCAGTGGCATGAGTGCAGGATGACTGGAGAAGGTAGCAGTCAGGTGTGTGAGAGCATGTGTGTGTGTGTGTGTGTGTGTGGCATCCGGACTATTTAGGCTCTCAGCTTAATGGCAATATGAAAAAAAGACGCAGTGTGCATTTGTTGTGTTTTGTGTGTGTTAGGTTAGGCAACAGACTGTGTGTAGAAGGAAATAGAGACATAGACTTGTGTGTGATTAGTGAGGGGGAAAGAGTAATATTGACACGAAGCTGGCTGGTTAAAAAGAGCTTCTGTTTTCACGGTGCCAAATTATTGTCTTGGAAAGAGACACTTCTGTAGCTGTAAAAGTCTGTGTGTGTAACTAAGAGAAACTAAAAAACAAGACAGTTACCTTCATGCTCATTTATCCATTCACATGCTGAAACACTCCACTTGAACTGTGATCATGGAAATCCACAATTTCTCCCCTATAGACAGTATTCCCTCACTCCCAGCCCGTCCACCCTGAAAATCTTGTTACTCTGAGACAGGAAACAATTCTACTTATGTGGATTGAGAAATGTATTAATTTTTAACAGACATCATGATGAATAACACTCATTTTGTTTCTAAGAAAAATGCTGATTTGATGCTGTCATTTGAGATTTTGAGAAGTTCTATTTTAGTCACATTAAATGATTTTTAACCGTGCTTTTCCAGATGTTTTATACACCATTCAGTTCCTTAAAAGAAAAAACCTTCTTTGCATTCCCCCCATCAGTAAGTACTGTAGCTTAACACTCAAAATCCACAACTTAAAACATTTTAATATGAATGATTATTAGTTGAAATTATATTACTATTATACATATATGTACTACGCTGTATATGTAGGATATTTAAACAGAATTAAAGAGAGAGAAAAAACACATGATAAAGAAACATAAATCAAACAAACTAGATAAAATAATTGAAAATAACTCACTGGTAAAATGTACCTTACATGAAAGCAGAGAAGAAAGAAGGTTTCATTTTAGTCTGAAAGTCTGTAAACCCTTGGACAGAGTTTAGGGCTGTAAAGACCAAATGCTTAAAGCACAGGCTACATATGACTGCTGCAACAAATCCTCCAAATTAAATGAAAAAATGCATAATTTGACCATGCACTCCAGAGAGACACATATGGGAGCATTTTCTAATCTGGAGCCCTGTTGGCAGTAATCATTTGTCTATGCTTTCCAAAAGCCGGTACAAGCCACTGTCACAAAATAATGATGTTTTATGATGCGACAGTGCCGTTAAAGGTGACCTATTATGCTCATTTCCACTATGTTTTATTCTGGGACTGCACTAGAGTAGCTTTACATGATTTAAAGTTAAAATGTATGCCATACTTGCCCTTTATGTATCCCTTCCATTCAGCCTCTGTCTGTAACAGGCCATTTTAGCTTTAAATCTCCCTTCCCAATGAGCCAGTTAAGTTGATACCAATAACATCTTAACTCTCCCATAACGGCTTTAACGTTAAATTAATCAAGGCCCCTCCCACAGTGCTCCACTTTTGGAACGTGTGATTCACCTCCTGAAAGAATTGGATTTTGCTTAGAAAATCAGGCACATACTTGACAAGTTTTGAAGTGTCTTAACCTGACCATTGAGGTGCCACACACAATACTGACCTCTCAAGTTGCTCTGGATCAGTGTTTCTATGTCGAACACCCAGCTGCCATAGATGGCATAGACTGGCAGCCTGGTTGGCTGCCCTCCACACATTTAATATGTTTTGGACAACAACAGAGTTCCCTGTCACGGAGGAATAATATATCAGACTTTGGATACACACACAATACCTGTGTAGTTGGATTGGTTCTTTGTTGGTTTGGATCCAAACATGAAATTTGTTGACAATAAGAGAAATATACAAAGCGCAGTCTAATCCTTTAACTCTTATTTTATTCACACAGAAAGTGTAAATCTCTCATCTAAATGTAAGGATTGGATGCTACCACGAGTGCCAGTCACCCAAGCATCCTTAGTTTAAATCACTGATAAAAACTAGGCATAGTTCCAGTAGCAACAGGCAAAAAGCAATAGACACATAAGCTGGAATGTTAAGAGAACAAGCCAACACAAGCAAGGACTATATTAATTTAAAGATTATTACATTACCTTTGGATAAATTCCAAGTCCATGAGGCATCTTCGGCATAGTGCAGAATGAAATTGTAGTAGCTTGCAACTGATGAAGTCAAACCACTGGTGAAATCGAGGTCCCACAAGCACTTGACCTTCAACAGATGTCATTATGTCACCTGAGACAAAACAAGATGTACCCATCAAGTCTTCCAGTGAAAAGACTGGCAATGCAATGTATCAAATATTCAAAATCAGTGGCTGTTGCACAAGCCTGTAAAATAAAACTGAACTGTAACCAAGCAGCTAGCTCCGAGTCTGAAAATTGAAGCCAATGTGTAAGTGCCTTAAACCTGCATTCTTTCTAATGGCCAGCAGGGGGCGACTCCACTGGCTCCAAAAAGAAGTCCAGTCGAAAAGAAGTCTATGAGACAATAATTCTACTTCTCACTTGATCTATTATTATTTATGGTCAATCAATATAGTTCAAGTTTGTGGAAACCTAGACATAATTTACAATGTACAAAGATGTTATAAAATATTGTTTTATTAAATAATGGGATATATATTGCACAGCTTATTTTAAACATAGATCTAAAATGCATGTTAGTTTACATAATTGCATTATATTTAAAAAAAAAAAAAAAAAAAAAAAGAAAAAACAGACACAAAAACAAATAAAAAGAAAACTGTCCAGACTTGTAGTTGGTAATGTGACACTCACAGTTGGAAAGTGGAAACTTGTCAACATATATAGACATCATCTGAACTGTACCACTGCTCTGGATAATAATTACTACAGCTGCTATATGAGATCTGTCAGTCAAACATCAATATATAGGTCATTTTATGGGCAATTGACATTACGAACCATTGTGTAATTTTTCTTGGAAGACAGTCTCGACTAGTGCTGCATTCTGTATGAGCATTAAGTGATGATGAATGATTTAATGATTTATTTATCTTGTTATTATTTATTTTGGTTTTGTTTATCAGTGTGGAGCGTCCTACTGTTGTATCTCTAATATTCAATGTAAAATAAGGCCAGGATTTGAAGATTCATGAAGAGGTTGCAATCACTGCGCATCCTGTATTTCACCTGTTTACATCTTTGAATTGCTTTGCCTTACTCTGAACCCGATTTAGAAGCGCTGTTGATGAAGGATCATTAAACCTGGATTCGTGATTCACAGCATCATGTGAGTTTAAAGTGAGCAACCCACTGGAGCGTAGAGAGATACAAATTGGATAGACTGTAGCTGAGTGCAACCATGCAGTCAACAATGTAAGAAACTATCTCTGCCTGTTCTTCTATCAGCCCATATGTTATTTGTGCAGTGTATTCTCAGTATGCCCACCTCAGGTAATTAATCAGTTGATATACCCAGTCCATAATTAAGGAGTTAGCATGACGTGTAAATTGATTACAGTGGTGGCATAGAACTGAACAATGATTGTAAGTTGGCAATTTCAGCTTAGCACTGAAATGTTTGGGAAACCAGTGAAATGTCAGAAAATCATCCAGGATTTAAGCTGCATTCTAGCATTTACTCTATTTAATGGTGCGTTAAAGTAGAGAATATTTTATATATGAATGTTTTCCCCCTGAGAGATCGCCCTGAGAATTTCTAAAATGGGCCCTATTTGTTTCAGGGAACAACAGAGACAAATCTAGATTTGTCAAGGCCATCTGTCAAAAAGCAGGACACAGGTCTGAATTTAGAGGAAGTGTTTCATTTTAAACAAGAAAACACTTCATAACCAATGGCGACAGTGTTGAGCAGGAAGACAGACACAGTGACAGGGTTTGCCTCATCCCTCATCTATTTAACCACCAGTCAAAACACAAACCTGAAATAGAAGCTTTGTTCTCTAAAAATGGCTGTAACATGTGCTCCACTGAAACATGAGCTGTATAATAACATCTTTTTACTGACACTATTTACATTGTAAAAGCTATTAGACTAAATTGTCATCCCTCTATCCTCTCTGTTTTTATTCTCTTAGTTTTGGCCCTGGCATGGTTGATGGGTTTGTGTGTGAGCATAATCTTGCTTGACTAAAAGGAAAAATAAAACACTTTAAAACATGCTGCTGATCTTGGCAGGTTGTATCACAGTTATGGGTTATAGCGAGCTCCAGGGTTCCCGCTATCACGCCATCTCAACTTGCCCACACTTTTCCTTGAATGCTTGTGACTCCCGCCCAGCACTCCGCTAGTGCCAGCTGTTATTCTTAAAGGTCTGTGAACCTGACATCAAAACATGGTTTTATATGTCATTAAAATCCACTATCCTCTCCTTTTTACAAACTAAGCCTCAGAGATAATCAATCACTTGTAAGAGGGTGCCAATATGTTAGCATACGAGGGGGTGTACAGATCAGGACATGAATAACATCAGGGTGGATTGGATTACTGGGAGTCAGAATGTGGTTGAGGGAATTGTTTAAATTTGGGTTTGCAGAATTTTCTATAGAATAAAATCCGAACCAAGCTGGGTAAATACAGCTTTAATGGTCCAGCAGTCTGAGCTGTTTTTGCATTGATGTTATTGCTGCCACCCCTGGTCTCAAAAGTTCCTGAACTTGCCTGGCATGCGCTGGTTTTAGCTTATAAGGTGGGAGCTCTGAGGCCGGGGTACAAAGCTGTGAAGGTTATGCTGAGGCTGTGTGGAGCTGATCACAGCTAGAAGCTTTTAACGTCTCTGAGGAAAGTGCTGACATTTATAAACTGTATTACAATGTATTTATATGCTAAATAATCATATCTGATGAAAGAGATTACTGCACTACTCCCTTCCTCCCCTGACTCTTTTTTTTAAAACATATTTGCAAAAGTGCCTCCCTCTCAGCTGTGAGGGAAGGGAAAGGATGGATAGTGGATATGGAGAGAGCATGTTCAACTAGCGTTTAACAGATGGCAGTCAGCAGGAGGTGACAAGCTCATCATCGACCCACAATTTTGAATAAACAGCACAACAGTTGAACTTTTTCGCATAATTTTGAGACTGTTGTATCAATATCTCTTCAATGCTATAATGCTTTCTGGAGGGAGAGCCAGTGAGAGAGAGGTGAGAGAAAGTGTGGTCTTGTGGTCTGCTTTGGTTTCTAATATTGCAGAGGTAGTTCTTCAGCAGCCAAGCGGCACCATGTGATGGTAACTGGATCGCCACACAGCTGCAGCCGCGGGCACCCTCGGTCGTCCCCAAGGCTGCTGGAATAGTGACAGGGCAGCTCTGCACACATGCAAGCACACAAATACTGTACACACACACACAGACAGACACACACACACACAACAGTGTATGGAAAAACCCAAATAGTACAGGATGGGGGTAAATGGAGAGAGCAGGAGAGAACTCTACCCTGCCTGTTTCAAAGATGTTTTTAAAGCTGTGAAATTTCTAGTCCAACCACGGCAGGCTCGGTTACACACAGGGCTGTCTTTTAAAAGCGAGAGCCTGTGTGTTTGTTCTTCTGTTAAATGAAGGGTGGCGGTGGTCAGACTGGAACCCAACTACAGTCAATTAGGAATGTCTCTGTCAGAGGGCAGACCAGACGCTTGTGCTCTATTAAAGGCTTGTTTCTATTAGCTCCGATGGCCATCATGGTGAATTTATGGAACAGCTGGAGAAGATAGAGATAGATAGATTCTACCTCAAAATAGCTGTAAATGTTGACTGAATATTTGTCCGAGCCTTAAGAGTTAAATTAGTATTTATTTGGCACATGACAAACATCAGTTTAAGTGTCAAAGGGCAAACACTTCAACGTGTGTTTGAATGTTATAACAATTTTACTGTATGTTAAGCCTTTATGGGAGTGTCATGAAGGCTCATACGAATACACACTTTTTTTCCATCACTTTTCATTTAATAAATACAAGAGAAAATGTCCTCTTTGAAAATGCACATTTTACTTTTCTAAACATTCACACAAATATAAGTTTTTATTGAGTTTGTTGTGCTTTTGTTTTGTTTGTTTATTGTGAAATCCTTGTCCTTGACCTAAGAGCAGAGAGTGGGCTGGATTGCCCATCTGTACAGCGCAGACAGATTTAACTAGGTTGACCGGTGATATGATATATTGATTGTGTCTTGTTTGTTTGTCTGTGTGTTTGACCATCCATCCCTCTTGAAATATTTGAGGTGATATCTTAAACACCACTGGCCTGACACTTGCAGGGACAAACTATTTCCACACTGTATTCCAGACTTTTAAAAAAACGACATTTATTTGATTACTGAAGGTCAATTGATATAACTCCAATGTCTCTGAGATATCACTGTCAAGTTTGTACAAAACTTGATGAATGATTCTTGGCACTGTTTTCTAGTATATAAATAAATTACATCATTGGCTGTAGGGGCTCACTATGATTAAAGGTTGGCATTTCAAACTCTGAAAGGTTAAACACCATGGACTCATTTGATTAAGGTTGAAGAGGTGAAGGGACATCTTTTTACTTTTTTGCTCTAGCTGTGACAATGTTTACTTTTTTATATATATTTATCCTTTTTTTCTTTTATCCCAAAGGGTGATTGCATAGCTTTGAAATGACTGTGTGCTAACTGTGTTACTGCAATACTGAAGATGCTTTAATTACTGGCCTTTATCCACAAATCAAAGCCCATGTACCCATGTCTCAAATACACACACACACACACACACACACACACACACACTCACAGCTGTAGTGTAACCATACACCAGTCCCTCTGGTTCAGGCTTGGCTACCAGACACCAAAGCGCATGCAGGGCTGTTGCAGGGCAGGGTGGGACAGGAGAGAATCCAAACTGCGTGGCAAGTTGGCAGACAGATCAAACGCTTTGCCCTGAGCCCTGATACTCAATGTTGCAGATACTTTGCTGAAATGAATAGAGGGAACGCTGCCTGGAGTGTACTAATAACAAAAAGAATCCTAACAAATGAAACCATGCAGTTAATCTAAGCACATATCCTTGGGAAAAATAAATTTAACTTTTTATGTAATGGAATGAAAAAATCACTGGTTTTAAATTAGCATGTGCCCATATAGTTTATTATGATGTGGTTACAAGTCAAATTTAATAATTTATATTGTGAGCATGAGCAAACCAGAGATGAAGAATGTGTGTCAGTGTTTTCAGGTGAGCGAGTCTGATTTAATGTTTCATACAACTTCTTCAGTTCTGTCTCTATAATGTTGTGATTATTGTACATTTTACTGGCTCAGAGCCAATACAGTATTTAAGTCATTTTAATGTTGTTAGGAATTGTAGAGAGTAGTGATAACAGATTATTTTGACTAAATCTTGAGAATCTTGAGATCTTTAAAATTTTTCTAAGGTGGTAATACAGTCCACTCAATAAACACAATGGCCCTTAACTAACCCAAAATGTTGCATACTTACATGACCATACAAAAATATACCAAAACATAAACTACTAAAACAGTAGGCCACACATGGCGTGAAGATGACAATGCGAAAGTCTTAAAGTACCACCGATGACCACTAGATGGGGCCTCAAAAAGGTCCTTGGCTCCAATTGACTCCCATTCAAAAATCAACTTCTCTCTAGAACATACTAGGTCAACCTTTTTTTTACGAGTCGTTCTGGTCTCAGTTGCTAAATTCGCACTATGCGCTATACACTACGCCAACTCATCTTCACACAGGTTCAGTTGCAGCCGTATTTAGCAAACCTACCAGATGATCATTAAAAACGTCTTTTAACAGGAATGCTCTTTCTACCTTTACAAGCTCAGAGTGTCAAGGGCAGCCTTGCTAATCAACCTGGAGAGCTCTTTTGACTGTGCAAACAACCCATAACAACACTATTACATTCAGATTGCAGCTCTCTTAAAAGCGCCAAGGGAAATGACCTTGCCACAACAAGACATATGCTTTTAGTCATCTCCCATTCTGTAATGAGGAGAGCTGGTAGGAGGATCAAAGGCTTCCACTGAACCTTGATACTAAATGCTGCTGATGATCTGTCCAGGAGGAGAGCTAAGACTGATACGAAGATCATACCAGACAACCAGTGAGGTCTGTCCACTTCAGTCATGTCTTGAAGCAAGGGGGGGAGTCCAGTTAAAAACCACCTTGAATGAGAATTTACCTTCCCTGCACGTCTGCCTTTGCATGCAGCTAGTGTAAACACTGCAATGTGGTGAGGGAAATGAAGGCAATAGGAAAACAAAGATCATTTTGATAGTTCTGTACTATACAGCTGTATAAACAGTACTAAACAGCTCTGTTCAGGGTTGTGAATGCCCTGCTCATGCAGGGTCCCCTTTTCTTCTGATTCTCCTTGACCTGAATGCTGCATTTGACACTGTGGATCACACTATCCTCTTAGAGCGCCTCCACACCATTAGACTGTCAGACTCCGCATTTAAGTGTCCTGCCTTTCTGGTAGGTCTGAGTATTCTCACTGTGAGGATGCAGATTTAGACCACTTCACATCACCTGTGGTGTTCCGCAAGGATTGGTTCTTGGAACCATCTTGCTTACCCTCCCACTTGGTCGTGTCATCAACAGACATGGGATATCTTTTCATTGCTATGCTGATTATGCCCAGCTGTACATCAAAACTGCCCAAAAACCCTTCCGCAGACATGTTACGCCTCAGCACCTGTCTTAAGGAGATAAAGGATAGATGAGCACAAACTTCCCCCAGCTACTCACATACAGATCAACGGACATGCACATGCCTACCTAAAGGAGCTGATTATACCACAAACCTCCACCCGCACCCTTAGATCTGCCAGCAGCTTGCTCCTCTGGGCATCCAGTACCAATCTCTGCACCATGGGGGATCGAGCCTTTTGCTCTGCTGCACCACACTTGTGGAACAGCCTTCCTAACAGTCTGATGGCAGAACATACTCTAGCCTCTTTTAAAAAAGGCATAAAAGCCTTTCAACTCAGGGACAGCTTTTTCATCTAAACGCGTATTACTTTTTTCTTTATGTTGTGTGTTCTGTTATTAATACTGTAATACTTTCACTATGAATTAAAAATGTATTCAGAGTCATATCATTATGGCTTTCATTCTATGTCAGGAACAGGCCTATGGCAGCATGTATAATAAGTCTGTCATGCTTGGTTATTGTAGGAGGAAAGAAAAATGACCTCAGAATGAAATAACATGGTGGAGGTGAACTTGAAAAGTTCTGGAGGAGTTGTATCATTTGTTGGGCTAGCTCTTTGTCCCAGCTCTCTCTGATTCTTTTCTTTATTTTCTTCCATCTTTCCTGTCACTACTGCAGCTGATAGAGTCTGTATGAGGAAAATATGAAGATTAGAATGAGAGGGACAAGCCAAAGCAAAGCTTTTCTACCCTGAAACGAGTGAAATCAATCCGGCTGAAATGGAAATGAGGCACAACGAGAGCGTGAACAGCAGGAGTGCCAGAGCTGGGCGACAAAAGGCAGAAGGCAGGGAAGGAGAAGGGTTGAGGGTGAGAGCACGAAGCTGTTACAAGTCTAAAACATGTTTCAACCTGTTGAAACTGCTTTATCAGCACACTGGCCCTAATGCTAGTCCCCCCTGTGCCCTCTTTCCCCTTCCTTTCCTCCCCTGGCCCACAAAGGAAAATGTTAATAAACTGCCGATTGCAGATCGAATCAAACCTTTCCAAAGAGCACAGAACAATAAAGCTAATCTGTCTGTTCCTGGCACAGTCCTAACAAGAACGGTGGAACGTGAGTGGCATTTCAGAGCGGGGTCGCTATCTATTAAACCGCCACACACCTCGTCTAAGGACACTCCAGAATGAAACATGGGGGAACTAGATAAATGAGCTTTTCCCTTAGCTTTGCCAGGGGGAAAATTGATTTATATCCTCAGTGTTATTCTTCACAGAAGTCATTATCATCCCTTTGTGATTGATGCTTATCTTTTTATCATCATAGTGTAAATGGCAATTTGCACTCTCTGCGAAGAAGAGGTTTTAATATTGTAAAATCTGTTCTGATAGTGAACAATAAAACACAATGGCACATATTCAAGGCTTTCAGGCTCACAACCTCATCTTCTTTGCTTCGTGCAAATCTCCCTTCTCTGTGAAAAGACAAGGAGAAAGGCATTCTGATATGCTGGTAGATACAACCAAACAAAGACACGGAGCAGTGCGCTATCACCTATGTGTTGACGCCACAAGGTCCAGAGTTGTCAAAAGTATCTGACCTCCATCTCTGTGAGATTACAGCACAGAACAAAAAACGCAGAAGGAGAAAAAAAAGTAGAAAGCGGATATAGATCAAATGCATGTTCAAACAAACACTGGCGTCAGGCATAGCATACAATGAAGAACAATGTCGCCTAGGCAACGCTAGCACCCTCCCAGCCCCTATGTGTGAATATTTCCCATCTTCACTACTGGTGTGATGAAATGATACCACATAAAATATTAAACAGTATGCCATATGATCAGTGGGTTTTAGGTGACACAATTGGAATGACAGATTTCAGTCTGACAAAATTTGAAGAAAAATAGAGCTTATGAAACGAGAATTAATAATGTATACATATCTCTCACATGGTTAAAAAAGGAGCAAACAGATGCAAAATTGTAAGAGTAAGAATGTGTTACTGTCAGCCCTTTCTGTGCTATTACAGAAACATTTTTGGAAAATCTTTATCTACTGTCTTCTTGGCACCTGCTTCACCTCATGTCCCTCTCATTGTTGGTTTTCCTATGAGTTAAGAGAGATTTTTGAGCAACACCTGGTTTGTTTTGACACCTTAATGCCCAAGAGGACACAGAGATCAGCCAGCCACATCTATACTTTGATTTAAAAATCAAAGAATACAGTAAAAAATGGGAAGTTCAAACAGGACTTGCCTTTTTCATCAACTTTGTTTTATGTGTGCATTGGATATTTCTTCTGCAGGAAAAGAGAATAAAATATGATTGATATGAGAGGGTCAAAGCAAAGAGGTTCAGTACATTTTTAGTGCACTGCTGACAGAGGAGCATAAAACTGTAGTACATTGTCAAAGTGTATATTTGTATATGTTCAGTGTAGGCAAGTAAATGAAAATATAGTAATGAAGTACATATAAACAGTATATTTCATTGTTATATTTTAATTGTAGTTAAAGTATAGCAAAATACATTTTCATGAAATATAAAAAATGCAAACACTGTAAATTGTTTTTAAATATTTCACCTATTGCCACTTTATGGCAGCAAGACCTCAAGAAAACCTGTAATATAGCTAGCCATTTTTATATTTATACCCTCCACATCAATTCTCAGTCCACACATAAACAAAGTGCAGTGCACCGCTCTCCATTTGCCTGTCAGGCCCTCAGCAGAGCCTCCACAGAGAAAGGTAATGGCCTCACAGCTGGAGTCCTGACTGAGCCGCTATGAGAGCTCTTGACGGAGTCGGCATGAGAACCTGCCTGGACAACAGGAGTATCTGTGTACCAGCCTTTAGCTGTCAGAAGTGAGGGATCAAAAGTCCTGCTGGGTGCACTGACACCTGGCATGCCCTGGATACCCTGATCTGATCCAAAAATTGAGCGTGTAATGGGTAAAGAGCCATTTGAGTCCATTATTTCTGTTGCTTTTGAGGAAGCTTTGACAAGATCCAGACCTGATAAAGTGTTGTCATGATGTTTGAGCCTTTGTTGTGATGATAGAAGTATCAGCTCTGGTTGGTCTTTCTTCTCACAGCCTTTCCAGCCACACTGCACCTCATCATCCTCCTCCCTGCTTTGTTCTGCACTTCGGCATAACAAGAAGTCATTATAATCACCCTCTGTGGAGGACCTGTTCTTCAGTTGTAAGAACTGATAGAAGTGGAAGTCACACTCATACAGAGGCTTGTATTTATACACAGGTACGTAGCTTGACGTCCCTGCAGTGGTGGGGTCCTTGTTGAACGGGCAGCAATGGAGGCTCGGGGAAACAGGCTGGGGTGGAGGGTGAAGCATAGGGATGAGGGCAGAGGAGGAAAAGGAAAGGTCACTCTGCAGCTCTCTCTGCCTCAGCTCCCGCTCCAGCATCACATTCTCCAGCTCCTTGTCAGCAAAGGCTCGCCTCTTCCTCATCCGGGCACTGATGGAGGGACATGTGAAGGGGTCGCGCTGTGGCTGCTTTGACCAACAGGAGGTGTTATCCTCCAATGGCACCACCGGTTTGAGCCCTGCATATAGGGAGCAAAGCATACAGCTGTTATATATTCATTTATTGAATTATTTATGAATAATGAAGTTGCTCCAATCAATTCATTGTTGTGTTTATGTTTTAGTGCTTTGTTGTTTATTATTTTAATTATGTAATTGGTTAGCCGTGTCATTTTCACTTCCACTGAGAGCACAGGGAGCCATTGAAGACAAAGCCTCCAGCCTGATTTGACTGCAAGCCAGTGGGTATTAATACAATTTATGTATTACAGTAATGGCCTTTTGTTGTGAAATAGTGATGCCACAGTGATCAAGTTTGTCTAGTGCTGGGTATTGACATCCAAAAATAAGAACTGGCAGCGTGAGCCCAAGCAAGCCCTCTAAATGCATTATAAGTGATGATGTGTTTATCCTTATGTAATGCATATGTATGTGTCAAAGATCACTTGTGTGAGGGTTTGGTTGTCTGCTTTTATCAGTCAGCATGGGGACATATTTGTTTATCTTGACATTGTGAGCACTAAAATCCATCTAAGAACAAAAACCAGGTCCCCCAACACAGCATTTTAGGGTTAATACTTTAGATTACGATTGGAATTAGAAATTGAGTGGTTATAGTTAAGATTCAAGTAAAGCACACAACACATTCAACATCACATTGCTATCATTTGTGTTTTATTTAGAGGTTTAAATACATGTGTGAGTGAGTTTGTGTATAATTTGAATACAAATATAAAACTGCACTTTCCATGACAGTCTGGAAGTTAAGGAGTAGGCTAACGAGAAAGGAGATGTTAATTAAACTTTACCCTGCAGGATGCTCTTAGTCAGGATGCTTGGCTCGGCTGCTCTGGTGTAACGCTGATACGCCGTCCTCCGCAATGGTGCCGCACACCTAACACCTTTCTTACCCTGGAAGAGACAAGAGATCAAGAATTAGACATTTGAACATAATAGTATTATACTGAGGCTATGCCCCAACGGTAATTCGAAGGAATTAATAAATCCTGCAAGAAAAAATAGAGATCTCAGTGATTATAAGATTTTGAAAACATTGGCATTTTTTGTTAATTAAGTCACTCACAGCAGCATCTAAATTTCCTGGCTTATTCTTCGTGTTATTATATTATCTGAATAAATTACCCTTTACTGAATGATACGTATTTATATGACAAATTTCAACTTCTTACTGGAAAAGTTAATATTTAATCATTTAAAAAATGTTTTGCCATCAATTAAAAATTTAAATACGTTTACTCCAATCCTTAGCATAATATTTTGGGTCCTAATTGGTCAAACATTGCTCAAATAATATAGCTAACCTTTTTTCCCCTTATATATGAATAGTGAAATAAATCTATAAATATATCCCTTTAGCCTAATGTAGTTCTGCATTTTCATTTGTGAATAAAAAATGTAAACTTTCCTTTATGTGCTTCCATGAGATGGTGAGATGTCTGTCACACTTATGAATTGAAAAGTTAGACAATAATTGTGTAAATTCAGGCTTCCAGCCTTCAATATCCCGAAGAGTAAAATGTTTTTTTCAGAAAATTTGATTTCAGTATTTTACTTTTTCCCAGAAATAATATATTTCCTTCCATAGGCACATTCTGCAACATTGTGATTTTACTCTTTGTAGTTCTTATGTCAGTGACTCCCGTAATCCCCTAGTCATGATATACCCACTTGTTAATGTCTCTATTATTTGTCTATAACTGACCTGCCCCTGTGCTCTCCTCACCTCTGCAGCCTGTTGCCTCCTCAGTGCGACCTGCGCTGCCATGACTCGCTGCCTCTCCACCACCAGCAGGCAGCAGGCACAGCGACAGTCCCTCCAGCGGCAGAAGCGTTTGTGGCCTTTCAAACACGAAACGACGCCGTGGTTCCGACAGCGGGCACATTTAGGACTCCGGGTCATCTTGCGTGGCTTCTGCTGCTGGCGCTCTGCAGGCAGGGACACTTTATTCTCTGCTCCGTCCCCGGGGCAGCCGCGCTGCACAGCGCATCCGTCAGGATTTGTAACGTCAACTATTTCTTCGGATTTTAGTGCATCAAGTTTTGCCGTGGTCTCCAGCTGCAGGCCTCCTTCCAGATGAGTGGACATCTATAACTAGTAGCACCGGAATCTCACTTGTAATCTGACTTTTACGCAAAGGATGCAAAAAGATTTTCACTCAAAATACAACTAATAAACCGTGGTTATGGCAGTAATTGGTAAAACGATAATAATTGTAAATTTAAAACTAAATTCATTCTCTGTAAGAATGTTGTCAATGTAAAACCCTAGTAGACCTGATAACATGTTATTTTTACGCACGTATTTTAAGCGCGTTGATAAAATAATTTAAACACTACAGCACCTGAAACATAACAGACGTGGACTGAAACTGCTTCTGCTAATTGAAACATACCAGCTTCCTTCAGACAGAAACTTAATCGACGCATTAGGATTGTGTTCCCCGGCGTAAAGAGGCTGTGCGCCACAACTTCACAACACACTACAGTAATAGCCTACCTATTGAACACCAAGTCGTGAGGTGTTGTGTCCTGCTCCAGCCCACAGCTACATGACAGTGTTTTTTAGGGTGGAAACTTTGCAGACTGCCGCCAGACGTTTGAAATGTTAAGCCTCTCTCAGCTGCTCTCTGACGCTGTTTCCAAGAACAAGCGGATAGTAGACCGGGCCACAATGCCGAGCTCCTGGCGCAGAACCCATGAGCAAAGATTTGGGGAAGCCCATTTGCGGCAAAAGCAACTCTCCCTATATAAACCCCTATACCTGCCCTGCCCTGCCCACCTTCCCAGTTGCTCTCATCTTTCAAAGAGATTTGGGATGTTGCCAGACCCACATCTCCAAATGCGTCATTTTAGATAGATTATCATTTTTTTTTAAAAGAAAAGAAAGGAATTTGAGCAGAGAGAGCTCATTTCAGCAGCATTTAATTTGATTCATCTATGACAATATTCTAAAATCACTGTTAAAAGTGATAATAATTATCCTTATAATGCTATAGTAATACCATGTACAGAGAGACCAGAGGAGCCAGACGTGCTTTATGACATACAATTAGGTTATGTGCCCGTGAGGGTGCATATGTGTGAGCTATGTGTTTAACCAGACTGATACAATATGGAGTAATTACGCACGAGCCTTGAGGAAAGGAGGCTAGTGGGGAAATGTGTGTGTGTGTGTGTGTGTGTGTGTGTGTGTGTGTGTGTGTGTGTGTGTGAGTGTGAGAGAGAGAGAGAGAGAGAGAGAGAGAGAATTACATTTTCATATTACCTAAGAAGAGTCATCTTCATACTCATATTTATTCATAGTACCGTTAAATAATTCCACGATTTAATTGCTCTCTTGATGTTTCTAGTGTCGCCATTTCTGGGCTTAAAGCGGAGTAATCAAAACCTTTGCAATACACAAATATTCCCACTTAGTAAAGGTTGTTTAGATGAGTGTTTTTACATGGGTTTACTAAGAGTGAATTATTTCAATTTTCAATAATTTCTTTTAATAATTTAATTAATGTAATTTGATGCTGATGTCAAGTAAATAATTGCTTGATGCAAACAAAGTACTAATTGTTACTAATACTAATTATTTATAATCAATACATGCCACTGTGTTTATCCTTGGACTGTCATTTGTACAGTACATAATGTATACAGTGCTTTTCATTGGAGCTTGGTGTTATGCTCTACTTACCACCTCAACAGCATGCACTAATGCTAATGCACTGCTGGGAAGTGTATTATATTATAAAAAAAAGAGCTGATGTTTTCTTGAGCTGTTACCATGAAAAGCTCCAACATACAACTACAGTGCCACAAACTCCACTAAGATGGTATGAAAAGTGTGCTCCCTACTGGTTCAATTGTGTAATTACGCCCAGGGTAAAATTCCCTTCGGGTGGTAGCAATCAGGGCTAACTTCATCCACTTATTGGCCAAGGTTACACAGGGATAGATGACATAATGCGCCACACTGCAGGATCATCCAGCGTTACCCAGACCTGCTTTTAGTCAGATTTCACCTATGTGGTTCAACACTGAGAAACCAGAAAAACACCTGATCCTGCTCTCCTCCACTGAACCCTTCAGAGCTTTCTAGTTATCACCTGATAAGTAATTATTACAATTTCTAATTCAGGCTTCAGGCTGATGATGATTTACTCATTATCCACATAGCCATACTAAAGACTGCTCCAAAAGTATTTCAATTGCATTTAAATTGTGTTGTTCTTCTTCTGAGAGATATCCTGTCTGAGATTTAACACAGCGTATGTAAGTTTTGGATTGCGTATAATCCAACTTTTCTATTGGTTTGATAAACTGATCCACAATTTCCTGTTGCCTTTTTATTTAAGGTATTTGTCAGGTAATATTTTCTGTGAGCTTATTTAGCCGATACACTGATCAAAGGATGAAGGAGAATAAGAAGATACATATGTGTAAAGGTCAGGTTAGCCTAAAATTATTTATCCCAATTTACAAAGCATCACTAAGATAAAGTCTTATATAAAACCTTCTCTTTAAAAAGGCAATTAGGGGTTTTAAATATATATAGAAGTATACCTATGCCTATGTATTATTTTCATGCAAGATCTGAACACACAGTCCTGGGGCTCAGGTGGCAAAGGCCCAGTCACCTTTGGTCTTGATCCCAGTCTTTACCTTGGCCAGAAGTGCCCTGCCAGGAGATTTCAGACTGTTCACTCATTCATAAAGGGTTAAAGGATCAGATATCAAAGACATAAGTAGGAGCCATATCCAGCTGAGCCTACAGTAATCAAAGTGGTACAATCCATACAAAAACTGACCATCCCAGATGAAAAGCAAGACATATTACTATGTACTATATACTACTGAATAACCAAACCAGCAACCAGGTGAAATCCACACCAACATAGCCGTTGGTATGAGTTGGGTTACAAAACGGAGTCTCCCAAGTCAAAGTCACTAATCCGATCTCCAAGCATCTAACTGTAGAAGTATAACAACACAATGCCAAAACATAAGCACATCATTTTAAACACTTTATTTTACTTTCATGCTCGTACTTTTCTGGAAAGAACCGTCTCTAAATCACTGGTGGGAGAATGATTGCTGTTGCTTGCTACATAATGGGTGGGGCATGGTGTTATACTGTATATACATGGATAACAGCTAAGTACCCCCGTTATTAATGCCATCAGCTCTGCTGCTGCCTGTAGATAGGCAGTAGAGTGCACCTCTCAACGCCCCTTGACTCCAATACAAATTGACTGTCATCAGCAGTGACATATTGCTCTGGCATTCCCGTCACACATCCTCCTTTTCCCTGCACTCTATTCTACGTCCTGCGGTTGTACTGAGAGTTGTGCCCATCTACTTCCATTTTCGTAGCAGCGATGGAGTTTGACAGAATCCTTGGCTCCCACCATTCGGCCTGCCAGCGTGTCCTCCTCTATCTGCTTCTCCCCCTTTGACTGGAGCCCTCAATCGCCTTGCGAAGGAAGTCAAACAAAACACAAAAGGCAGACAACCTGTAAGTAAAACTCAAGGACAAGCAGGCTGCTCCAACTTTATGTAATGTAATGAAGTTTAAAGAAGGAAAACAGAGGGATTTGAAGGCAGGGCACGCTTTTAAACAAAATCCTGAGCTGAATGTCAATTCACTTCAAAGAGAGAAATATAAAGACACTGGGCTATGTTTCGCGGTGCCTTTACACAAAGGCTTTAGCACCTTTATCCACCCACTTCCAAAGCGCGGGAGACACCTTGGCAGTTATCAGCGTAAGGCAGGGACCATTAAGCTGACAGTTTTTGAAGAGAGGTTACATCTGCACCTTAGAGAGTATTTGAGTTTGTCAGGCCTGTTAAGATAGAACACACACCTGCTTAAATAAATGCACTTCTAACCCCATCATATTACAGACAATTAGGTTCTTTTGGGGACTTTTTAGATATGCTTTGCACACGCATTATGAGTGATCCTTTATACAACATCAGAATCAGTCTGAAAATTAGTGACATGAACCAGGGTTCAACTTTAACCTGTCTCAATAGGATATTTAGACAAATATGAGACTTTGGCACCAGATGAAAAGGATATAATCTATGTCTCAGGCTGCGCTCTATATGAGAGATTCCTCATATCTGTGGCCTGGCCAACAAAACAGGACCAGGATTTTTTGCCCCCCCCCCCCCCCCTTTCCTTTAAAAAATTGGACTCTGATATGCTTTTCATGGTATCAGTGTTATATATTCTATAAGGGAAGGCAAGGCATGTTTATTTTTATAGCACATTTCAGCAACAAGGCAATTCAAGGTGCTTTATATAAAATATTAAAAGCATTAAGACAAAGTGAAAAAGAAACAATAAAGGGACACTTAAATACAATAAAAACGGTCATTAAAAGACAAAAAGCACACGCTAAAATAGAATAAGACACATACATAATGCAAGAATAGAAAAGTTATCATCATCATCAAATAATCATAATTATTTGATTTAATAAAAGGCAGCTATAAAACAATAGTCTTCAGCCTTAATTTAAAGAACTGAGAATTGCAGCAGGTCTCTAGTTTGTTCCAGATATGTGCATAAAAACTGAATGACACTACTCCATGTTTACTTTTGATTCTCGGAAAAGAAAGAAGAACTGTCCCTGACAACCCTGAGACGTCTGAATGGTTCACAATGTAGCAACAGATCAGAAATGTATTTTGGCCTTAAACCATTCAGTGCTTTATAAACCTAAAAAGTCTTAGTAGTAGACAGGACACCATTGTAAGAATCTGAGAACTGGAGTGATGTGATCCACTTTCTTGGTCTATAGGTGAGGACTCGAGCAGCAGTGTTCTGAATCAACTGCAGCTGTATGATTTTTTTTTTTTTAGGGAGACCTGTAAAGACACCGTTACTGTAGTCGGGTCTACTGAAGGTAAAAGCAAGGACAATGCATGGTCCTGCTGAGACATCAATCCTTTAATCCTTGATATATTCTTAGGTGACAGTAGGCAGACTTTGTAATCATCTTAATGTGGATGTTGCAATTCAGGTCTGTGTCCATGACCACACTAAGATACCTGGCTTGGTTTGTGGTTTTTTAACATTATCGATTCAAGCTGGCTACTGATTATGTTTTCCATAATCTGAGCCTGCGAGATGTAGACATTGAATAGAAGAGGCCCTGGAAAATCTATCAGGTGCCTGGTTAAACAGTGTGTTGTTCAAAAATGTATTAAAGAGTTTATTTGAAGCAAGTATTAGGGGTCAGCCATTCAAATTAGTCACTTTAAGTCGATGCCCTAAAAGGTTTTTAAACTCATTGGTTGCCAACCTGGATAGCTGAAGCTTCATATTAGTTTCAGAAGAGCTTCGACATAAGTTTTTACACAAAGAAGGAACTGTGGATTTTGTCCCCCTTCACTTACAATGACAGCACATTAGGAAGGGATCTCTTATTGGCCAGCAGGTACAGGGGGAATGATTGCAGTGAGCAAAACCTGACCATTACCTGTCCAAAGCTGGTGACAGGACAGTGAGGAGGAAGAGAATGCTTTATCTAATGCATGGTTGACTTGAAATGTCTCTAATTGGTTGGTCATCAGAACAGCCTCTGCCTCCGATTGGCTAGAACTAATTGCCTTCATTGGTTGGGTTGGTTAGGTTTCGACATGAGGTTAGGTTTAGGCATGTGGAGTGACATTTGTTAGGATTAGAGTGAGAATATTATAAATTAGCAGGTCATGCCTTCACTAATGACTCCGACTCCAACCAGACAGGATGCCAACAGTGATAGAGATGCTGCCCCTTCAACTACAACTTGAAGGCGTCAACCACAGTGAGCACGTTATACATTAATAGCAGGACTTGGTAAATTCTATTAATAACATGTCAGGGCTCCACATTACCATTTGCCCATTACGGCATCTCATGGATAAAACAGTCCTTCACAAAGCTTTATTTAAGTAACAAAGCTGTCATGACAGTTTCAGTCAAGGCTTCAATTAAAGAAGAAAGCCCTGAACTCATATTCATTGAGTTTGTTGGACTGGAAAATCAGAGAGCAGATGGCATGGCAGAGGGTTTACTCACTTGTTTAACTAATGCTGGCTTTACAGAAGAATGGCTTCATGAAAACTGGGTAAAATGTCTGTCTGATGGAGCCAGCGTTAAACTTCATGATGATTAACATCAACGGCCTCCCTACTTCCAAGTTTGATCCTAGAAAGTATACAAGGAACTGGATCAAGAGTCACTGTGCTGCCTCTTTTATGCATTCTAGACAGTGCAACGCAAGAATCTCAGAATGTCTGTCTTTGCTGTAGCACAGGGGTAGACAGGCTGATTGAATAATGAGTTTAAAAAGAAAAGACTGATCGAAAGACAACTCGCAAGGTAAGAGAATAGTTGTCAAATTTTCATGTACAGATGGACAAAGGAATAAGGAATAGTTCACTCAAAATGTATAATTATCAGTCAAGTCAACAGAAAAAGTGACAATGTTTAAATACTACTGAGCCATTTTGGGGTGAACTAAATATGCAAGAGTAAGCTTACATGTCACTGTTTATAACCGAGGCTGTTATTTGGGGCAAAATTAAAAGTATACCCACTTCTTCAGGCACCACTACACCACTGAAGATGAGATGAGAACTGGACAACAGGCAACAAAAACTAAATGCTGAACAGCAAAACTGGTAATAAAATAGCTCAAAGAATAGAAACACTGGCTAATAGCAGAGTCTATCATCTAGCTTTGTAGAGGTGGCAGAGTTGAGTCTTTGTAGAGGCTTGATTACAGAGATGAGGTGCAGCTGGTGTGACTCTGCCCTGACTACAGCACACCTGTCTCCTCTCACATAATCATCCACACGCACATGAGGAGAGAGAAGGAGAGTGCCACAAGGAGAGTAGCAGCAGGCCAGGGAGACACTGAAATGGAGGTAGAAGGCATGGCAGATAATGTCCCAGGGGCAGATGTAACATAAAGAGACAACTAGACGCAATCAGATAGTGAAAGAGAAAACCCATTAGGCCAGAGATGTTCTGATTTTTAACCCTTTTGATGAAGATCAGGTGTTTTAATGGGGATATAAACAGGATTCTGTATGGTTTGTTGTTATGTTTTCACATGAATTATCCAGACACAGGTCAGTAGGTACAGTAACAGTCATTGGAGCACTATCATTTCAGCAAGGCAGACTGAAAACAGAAAGAGAGACAGGAAAAGGACCAGATGAAGATTAGACTTTGGATTTAAGATGTGTCATGTATGTGGGAGGAACAACTCAGGGTTTTGGCTGTCTGTGGCCATAGCCATGACCATAGTTACATTTGCATCTATGATGTGATGCTTGATGACCTGAAGAAATAAAATCCTCCAGGAGCCAGAAGTTGCCCCCTCACGGTCCATTTGAGCTGACACTTTGTGCTGTTGGCTTCAACATCTCCCACTGCTCTGCATTTCTTCCTCTATCATTCCTCCTTTTTTCTGACTTTCTTGCTTTCCTTTGTTGTGTTAGCTTGAAAAAGCAATCTCAAGAGTAAATTCTTAATTTTTTTAACCTCTTTGTCCAGTAATGGTACAATGCCAGTACACAAAACTAATATTTGCTTATTCTCAGTCAAAACTTGGTACCCCGTTGTCCATTCTGTAACAGCCATTAAAGTTCACATCTTCAAATCATGTATAAATGAATGTGAAGCAGAATGATCAGCAGTTGATTAGGCAGGTCTTCCATTAGCTTCAGTAATGAGCGCTGGATAGAGAATGGCAACAATTAAACAAATTATAGGTTGTAGCAAATTTTTGATTGGTGATTTTGTATGAATATATTTAATTACTTACAAAAAAACCTCATCTTTAGTTCGTATTGTGCATTATTTTGTTTTATTTAGCCTAATTCTTTCAATTTTCTGATGCCCAAGTAATGCTACAACAGTCATATCGCTGAGACAATTTAGCAAACACAAACCTGTTTGCATGAGTCAAATAATACATATTGTAGGTTTTAGCTATTGTGCTTAAAGTAAATATATAAATGAAATGAATTAAATGTTTGTAAAAAGTTGATTTGATTAATTTTATGAACATAAAGCTGTAAGATATGACTCAGTGTAGATTAAAATCGTCTGAAAGGAAAATACTTGGTTCTTTAAGGTGACTTTCTTTCTACAAACAAGGTGCCGTGCAGACTGTCAATGATCAGGGGACGTGCCATATCACACAAACTCACAGGCCATGATCAATGTTCTATTTAACACATCTGGTCTCAGGCCAAATCAATGCAAGACAGGTGATCCCTGACCCAGAAACAGCAGTTTGCTATGTCTCTTGAATGAATTTAACCCCTCTTTGTGATTATATCTCACCATGATTTTGAAGTCTGCACAGGGAGCATTCAGACACCCTCAAATGCTTTGTGTCTCTATGTTGACTATTGATTTAGTCTGCTTCAGGCTCAGGTTAACGAGAGTGCTTAAATAATGCAGACACAGCAGCGCCATGTATACAACATGTCTTGCCCATCCCGCTGTATGGTCTCCCCTTTCTCACTTTCTTTCTCTCTCTTTTTTTCTTTCTCCACCGTCATTACCTGCTTTCCCCCCAATCATTTTCTTCTGTAGACAACATCTGAGCATCAATAGAGGGAGGTTGAGGAAGGGTACCCCTGCCATACTCCTCCTCCTTCCAATCTCACAACCTCTGATCCATTGTCTTCCTGACTGGCGTGAGATTCAAAGGCACCCCTTATTCCCAGAGATGAGATACAGTACCCAGCTGCAATAACAGGAGAACAAGAGTCTCCCAATTTAGTTGCTCCTTCTCCCTCCCGAATCAGATTGGATCTGTTTCTGAAAGTTTATTGCCTCTTTTGTCTTTCAGGTTGTCTTGGGCTATCTAACAAAAGGTGTGGTTTTATGAATGGTAAGCAATATCCCTTCAGACACAAAGCAGTAAGCACTCTGTACTGTGTAATTACTGTAGCATAATGAGTCTCCAGTCATACAGCATTTTATTAACAACAGTACTGCTTGAGCAGTAATACTGTTGAATAAGTTTCAACTAAGTAAAAATAATGTTTAGTATTCAATATATCTTGCTTGTTTAGCACTTTTTCTGCAAGAGATGTGCCTTTGAGGTTGGTGAGATAAATATTCTTAATATTCAAATGTACAAAATAATACTCAAATACATTTATGACAAGGTTTGAAAAGAATAGAGAATCATATTCTCACATTTCAATTCCTCTGCACTTCTTATAAGTTAGTTGTTAGCCAGAAACGTGTTGGATTTTTGCTTACGGTGGAGGTGATGCGGTCCATGGGAGATTCTCAGAGGCCTCTGACAGCTGTTTTGCAATGCAAATCACATCACTGTGACAAAATATGAGATTATACTCAAATGTTTGTTGTCGCCAGAAAGTTGTGTTAAATGGTTTCTGTCATTTTGTTCTTGCAGGATGCATGGACTGCAGAAATACACTAAATCTAATAAAAGACAATTGCGACTGTGCATGCTTTAAAAAGAAGTGAAAACATAGTCCAAAACATCAGTTATTCACCATTCCTCTTGATATTCCTCTTTTATGAAAGTGTCTTCAGATAGTAATTATAGAATATTAATTGACATTTGGCTTTAAATTGCATGTGACAAGCAGCAGAAAGAAAGCAGGTAGTGGGAATAGGGAGGCTGTGCAGATGAGTGGATGCTAATTGTGAGCCTGCTCTTTACATTCACATGTTTGATCATGCGAAGTGCGTTGGAGGCAGGCAGAGGTTGGGTTTCTCTCTATAATATAAGCTGCACTACGCTTGCGACTGCCCTTGCTGCTTCTTTTCAGCTTGAAAAGTATAGCATCTTCTCGTCTCCGCTCTCTGCTGACTGCGTGTGACAGCTGGGGAGAACGTATGGAGAAAAGTCGCTGGGGGTACATTATAGATGCTCTCACGCTTCACTGTTTCTTCCATTAAATCTACTCATGAATCAAATTAGCTTTCTTTCCTCGTCTGTCACTTTTTTTTCAAAGCCCACCAAAGGCGCTAGCCTCGTACTGTGGCCCTGATAAATGCTGTGACGGAGAGAATAAATGGAGTTTTACATAAATGGAAAAAATATATATAATAATAATAATAATAACAATAATGATAGTAATATTTGAAAAACAGTGCAGCCTAATCAGCATCTACAGTGGCTGCTGAAAACTCATTAGCATACAGAAATATGCCTTTCCACTTTATTGGGTCCTAATTGTCGATTTCTCTGACTGAATGGCTTCCTCCCCCCAGATAATGATGCAATACCATCCTCCGTATGGGAAGAGTCGGTTAGAGATAGAGACGAAGAGGGAGAGATAGAAGGGACACAGAGAGAAGGCACTGAAGAAATGAAAACTGTAAACTGTCAATTTACACTCTGCCCCTCCCTCACCATCTTTCTTTTGACAGCTGAAAAACAAAGTTTGTCCTGGCTCCAGTTTTTTGAGCAGGAGAGGTAGAGAAGACATTGAATAAATATAATGTAAGACAGAGAGGATTGGACATCGCAGGTCTTTACTTTGAAGACAACTACAGAGAGAGAGGGATTCATCCAGAGCAGCTAGAATTCTTCCAACTTCAAAAGAAATGAAGAAATAAATATGTGATAGGTGTCAACTGAACCAAAACAACACTGCATGCACACCCACTATAAAGAGAGCATCTTGGGCTTTAATGTATCTTTCATACTTTTCAGTCTACAGACGCTCTTTACATCATATCTTGAGTTCCTTTCTTTGTCAAGTGATGTTATGCCCAAGGTTTGAGTCTAACTGAAATATAAAAAAAATGTAATCCCTTTTTTCATGTCAACAGTAGACTAGCTTTTTTATGCCTGGAAGTTGTTTTGTTTACTCTGCATCAACCAACAAAATCTCTATTTCAATTTACCATAATATGTGACTATTCTGCATAACAATTAACATGCTGGCACTTGGGTATTAATCTTTATTTTATTATTTAAAAGGCACAATCTGTGATCCAAATGTCAACAAAATTCTAATTGCATTGTTTTTCTTTTGTGTCTGTGTCTACTCTAAGGGGGTTTTGCAAGGAATATATTATGGAGGAGAGAGAGTAACTAAAGAGGAGTTTCACTGTGGGGGGAGCTTCACTGTACTACCTGCAGAGATGTAGCATGACACCAGATTCCTCTGTCCTCTGCACAGGCAATCAGTCCGACCAGCAGGTCAGCAACAAGATCTTATGTCCAATCCCTCACCGGCTTCTCGCCCATAAATTCCCCTCCGGGCAGCTAAACAAGATGAAAGCATAATCGTTTTACAAGATTCCTAAAATGCCTAAGCTAATATTTATCCAGATTTTCTGATTTGATAAGAAAAGAAAACTATACATCTGAATCAAGAACTGTGAGTTGAACACAGATTTGTTCTAAATAAAATTAAGTCTTAACTCATTTTTGGCCACTAGGGGGAGCAGAAGCAAGTAGTGAACACAACACTGTCATATCATCACCTTGTAAGTGATATGTTGAACTTGTTTGCAAACAGTTGTTTATTTACATCTCCTGCCGCTTTGGCGCAACATTATTATTCATTTGGAGCAACACTGGTGAATGAAAGCCCAATATTTAATCTGTCCTTTAGTTGTTTTTGAATTATACAAACTCCTGAGGGTAATATCCGGCTGTCTAACTGCTAAATGCTCCACTATGTTCACCAGCTAGTCGCTAACTGTGTCCGTTTCCCATATGGTACTGAGCAGGTAGTGTACAGAGGGTTTTTAGAACTTGTTGTCTGGATAAGAGTGGTGAGAGTGAAACAAAACAGTAACGTTGCAGCTAGACAGCTAAACGATGAGCTGAAACTCACTTCAAGGCTCTGTAAAGCCGGGGGGAGCCGTAGAGTCGAGGTGATATTTCTCTGCAGGTCCTTCACTTCTGTATGAGCCATGTGTCTGACATTACACATTGTTGTTACAGCTGCTTTAAATGATGAACTTTTCAGGCAATGTCATCTGTCTTATAACATAATCAAGTAATCCTATAGAAGAGCACGGGCCTGTCTAATGAATGGAGTTCAATTTAGTCTGGTTCTATTTGAGACAACTGGTTGGCAGGTCTAGAAAACTATTTTAATAAGAGATTGATATGTTCAATTGTTAACATCCTACTACAAATGTTTGCAGTGATGGGATAAACATGGACCTCAGGCTGAGCATAGCTGCATTAGCTGATTGGCATCAGCTGTTACATTCATGCTACACAATCACTGGTTCATTCACAGCTGTGTGGCAATCAGCTGGCAAGTAATATCCACTCAAATTCATGCAGGTGCACAGCATGACCATTATGGTCTGTCACTACTGTCTATTATTCAGCTAATACTGTACATTCATGCCAACACTGTTTGTCAACCTGATGTAATTTAATGTTCATGTTTGTGTTTCTTAAGGGGAGGCTAATTATTGCTGCTCTTTGAGCGCTACTTCAAAAATCTGAGCTTTTTCCGCTAACATTTGCTATAAATGGTCACTTCCTCCATATAAGTATCTCTAAAATATTTTAATGTCCTGCATCCAGCTCAGATTTGTAAATGTTCCTTAAATGAAATGCACATACGTAAATCTCAGAAGATGGAAGTAACTCAGCTAAAATAGTGGACGTTAAGCAAATATGTATAGCAGCAGATAAGTCAAGATCATCAGATGAGGACACGGAAGAATAATGCACTTGCTAAACTGCCAGTGAACCACAGTTTTTTCTCTTGTAGCCTGAATGTCAAACCCTTACCTGGAGTACTTGGCTTGGATACACAGGCAGCTTAGAGTCTTTGATAGATCCTAGTATAAAGGCATTGAAATCCCAAGAGCTCAGACTCAGGAAGTGTGAGATAATGTAGGATGATTCAGATTCTGGCAAATGAAGAAAAAAATAATAATTTCATCATGATTTCAAAAACGTTGAAGTAGCCGCGATGAGCTTTATCGATCTTTCAAGATTTAAACTGCCTTAAAAGTGGATTCTTCAGTCATAGCTGAGATCAAACACTTTTTATTTCTCATCAGTTTGTTGATACTTCAGATTAACAATTTTAGATTTCACACCATCTAACCTAATCACATCTACAAAATTCAATAGGATGTCTATAGATAAATCCAGCATCTGATTTACGTGTTTTCAATCTCATGCATTGTTGCAATTACTGCAGTGGCAGAGTGGAATTTTTCGACCTTCACAGTCTGGATGAGGTGTGGAGTAGCAGATTAAACTCATGATTTAATTTATTAAACTCTGTTATCTTGAAATCAGAAGAAATGCATTATAAAATGACATTTGGTAATAAGTGTAGAAGTAATTGCGATGTAGAGCTGTTAGTTACACTGCAGCTGAAGAGCTACTGTCAGAGGCCAGTTGAGCTTTGACACTTCACTAGAAGCACATCGAATGCCCTTTGAGAGAGTTTTCATGATGTGTTTACTGTTGCACAAAAGGAATAAAGCACCTGTTCATGTACATTGTCTGTCTACCTTCACTTACCAGGCAGCTGTGTGAGGTACAAAGTGAGGCTGCAGTTAGCCAGCGTTCTGCTATTTATACTTGGTGCGGCAGCTGATATTTTAAAAATACCTCTTACTAGATTAGCTGAACTGATCCGTCAGATCCCAGCAGACACATACAAGCTATATTTGAGCTGAAAAGGCTGGTTACACACAATATGTGTATTGTCAACAAGAAGCTTTGTGATTATGTGTACAGTGCAAAAACAAAATGTTGTATGTATAAAGGTTTACAAATGGGGTGCTACTACAGTAATGGCGACTTGTCTACTTCTGCCTACTTTTGTCTACAGTGCACATCAATGCCACTGGGCTTTTCCTCCCATCTGTTAAACCAGAAACAGAGTCATCACTTAAATTTGTGTTTACCGAATAACTTGGCAACAATTTTGACTCACACATTTGCCTTTTGATAATTAAGTGATGGTGCAGCCATGCAAGTACATTTATGTAGATAACAGACTTGCAGGCTTTGAACCAATTGAGAGACTGAAACCCTGCAGTTATGTAGATGAACGTGACATCTGACCCCCTTGAAGACAGGATGAATTAAATGGAATGCTCCCACAAGCATGAATAGATCATCACATCCTGCTGTAGAGTGAATCCTTACTGAGTGAAATATTCCTGCTGTGAGCCAATTCAAACAGCAGAGAATATATTGCACCTTCGTACGTCTGCTAATCTGTCAAATAGACATTAGCATTTAAATAAAGTTGTACACTTCTGTTGAGGAAGATGTTACAGGTGATAGATGTGGCTTATTTTACCAGGAGCACAGTAGGAGGGGTGGTCTACTCCTCATCAGGAGAGACACGGCTATTATTAGTGACAGGTTATGTCAGTTCACATGTTCGTGTATTTTTGTGTGCAGGAGTGTAATCCATTATCATGCATAGTAATTCTGACTGTTTAAGGCCACCATTACTATAAACGTATCACACATGTATCAAAACGTGCACATTTCCAAGTCTATATTTATATTTTGTGGCTCCACTGGAATGAATTTGCATGAATCAAGTTTTAAAATGATCTATCTTATAGCGACACTTTATGCAGTCTCTGTCTGAATCGGGTCATTTTAGCTACTTTCTTATTATGAACCCCCCCCCCCCTCCAAATGAGCCCACTGTTGTTGGAAGCTGTTAGATTTTTCTCATTTTTTACTCTAAAAAGGAAACTTTTGTAAAACATGCATACATATCTGTGATTGAATCCGATCTGAAATATGTAAGTCAAAAAACGCTTTTAAGTAAAGCAAGTGCCCTCATTGCCACGGCATTGACGATGGGCGAAGGAGTGTAATTTTTTTCATTTAGCTCTTAGTTGTCAAGTAGAGTTTATGTTTGTCATATTGCTTTGTCAATTTTAATACAATGTGTTTGTCTGTAAAAGTGTGCAAAAAGCAGAGAATGTGTTACATATATTATAAAGTATGTATAGCTAATGTTGCCCCAACAATTAGATTGGATCAACTGATTGTGACTTGATCCCATCTCTGTTTCATCTTTAATGTAAAAAAAAAAGAAAAGAAGAACAAAAAGCAATGAAAATAAGACAAGAGCTATAAAACTGAAATAGTAGCAGAGTAGGGTTAATCCAGAGGGAGAGAAAATGATAAGAATGTAGAGATGAAGGGGTTTGAGGCTGAGGCTGGTGGTTGAACTGCTAGAGAAGGAGGCTTTAATGGCCTGCTAATAACTTGGACAACTTGGAGCTGCTGAAATATGGATAAGACCAGAACTGCAACAACTCATAAATACTGCTAGAAACACTAGGAGAGGAAGGAACAAGAAGATAGGATGAAAGAAGGAATGGTGAAGAATATATGTAAGGGTTATTAGCATGAAAAGATGGTGAGAAGAAGGAAAGAAGGTAAAATAGATGCATGGAGGTTGGGGAAGATTGAAAGAGAAGCATTATATCAGAGTAATATTGCATCTGCTGGTGTAATAATTAGTGAAAAGGCATTATATATATATCCCTCTAATCAGATTGAGAATGTACAGTATTAGATACTGTTAATTTAGTTAATGTAAAATGATCAGATTAATGTGTAATGTGAGTCCTCTGTATGCTAAATCAGATCATAATGCTCAATTCTAAATCTTTTATCAGGTCAGACCAATCTTTTTGTGTTGGTTCACATTGATATTTGCATATATTGCAGTCCAGTGATTGTCCAGTACATTTAAAACTTCATCTCTTCATTTACCCTATTTGTTGCGGTTGCTGTCCCCCATATGCATTCCTCGTATCCCCCAACGTGTTATCACATTGTAACAATATGACTTTATCAGGATTTTTTTCTTTTAAATCTACATGTCCCAATTCCACTGTGTCTTTTTACATGACGTGTTGTGTTTTTGCAGATATTTGATTATTTGTTGCCAAACACACAGTTGGTTTGCATGCAAAAAAAGACTAAATCATGCTAGTCCCAAAGACATCTCTGACTCTACATGCTGGGATGCATGTTTGTACAGAGTGACTAATTTTCCAGTTCAGCAGCAGGTCATGTTCAACACAGCAACCCCCCCAGGCATGCTCTAACACAAACACACACACACACACAGAATACACTACTAAAAGTCTGTAACAGTCAAACACAGACATTTTTTTTAAGCTGAGTTACTGGAGAAAGAAAAATGAGTTGTTTTCCAGAAACCTATTATTTCATTGCTGAGCATGAGATTGCCACCAACTGTGATCTGTGAAACAAAGTCCTGACTCCCTTACTTTGAGACGTGATATTTTCTGGGATATTTATTTCCAGCGTGTCTCTGCTATATCACAGCAGTACTTGCCCTGTAATGGCTGTAGTACAGACAGAAGCTTCGGTGTCGTTTGACTGTTAGATTTTACATATTTATGTTTTTGGAGGCAACAGCTGTGAGTTTCTCCCACTGTTTTACCTGAGTGAAAATATATAGTTCATGATTATTTATTATAATTATGATACTGGGAAGTTGGTCAGAATGAAATATGAACACACTCCCAATCAAACTAAGATACAGTACAAAGAGGACAGGTACTGTTAGGCATCCTTCACTGGCAAAGACTAATCAATTTCTTTTTTAATTTAACAGTAGATATACAAAAAAACACACACACAAAAAAAACTTAAATACTATCTAAAAAAGGTACACCACATCCATGATCAGTCTGTCTGTCTCTATATGATCAGGTCTGCCATTTCAAGCATTTTCTTTGGTAAATGGTAAATGGACTGTAGATAGCGTTTTTCTAGTCGTTATGACCACTCAAAGTGCTTTTACACTACGTCTCATTCACCCATTCACACACATTCATACACTGATTACAGGGTCTACCACACAGGGTGCCAAACTGCTCATCAGGGGGAAACTAACCATTCATACACATTCATACACCGTTGGCACAGCAACTGGAGCAATTTAGGGTTAAGTGTCTTGCTCAAGGACACATCGGCATGTGGATTGGAGGAGCCGGGAATCAAACCACCAGTCTTACAATTGGTGGACGAGCCACAGCCGCCCCCTTTGTTAATAAAGTGGATTACAGCTCCAGCTCCGTAAACTTGCTGCTCTCAACACCTGTGACATCAGAGGAGGGGTAATTTCATCACAATGTCAGCCCTAAGCCCTAAAAGTGTTTATACCTTATCTCCTGTTTTCAGTAGCTTTTGATGTCTATAACTGCTTTGGGTGTTTACTGTTTGGTTCTGTAGGTGCAGCAAGTGGTTGGTGGGGGTTATGAGCATCAAAGTGAGGCTCACTACTGGCAGAGCACACAAAGGAGTCAGAGCGACAGAACACAAGGAAAGCACAATGAAACCAACGTGTAGCTAAATATATTATGTGTCAAGTGGTATAAACTGCCTCCCTACTTTAGGCAGTAATCTCTTGTTAAGAAATGGTGCACCAAGCATGTTTTAAATACACACATTTAAATATATTAAATGACAATAAGCTTTTAGGGAAAATACTTAATATTGAGGAAAATATTTGTACTTTTTGTAAAAGCAATATTAAAACCACCGGCCACATTTTTTGACTATATGTGCTCAAATAAGACATATTGGATTGGTTACAGCACTGCCAGAAAATATGACTTGGCCACAACAGCTAGAGTCACCATTGTCAGGCCAGTAGCTATGCTGAACTATGCTGTGAAAAAAGTCAAATCTATTAATTGTTTAGTATAAAAACAATAATCTAAATATACTTAATTATGGCTATTTATTTTATAAAGAGGGACAAGGATACAGCATGAACTAATGCCACATACTACAGCATGTATAGCTCAAGCTAGTTTGTATGGGTCTCTAAAGAACACAAAACTCAACAATGAAATACACATAGAAATAAAATACAAGTATACAAAACACAACAATATATACAAAAGAGCACAAAACACAATCAATTTAGATTGATAATACAATAAAAGTATCATAAAATGACTAGTACCAGATCACCCATGACTATAGGACTGGCTGCTCTTTAAAAACTGTTTCCATTCAAGTTTAAAATGATGATCTAAATTCCCAGTAGATGCACCTTGTGTTTCTGAGCCTGAAACCCTGAGAGTACTTCCTTGTTATTTAGGCATTTAAAGATGAATTTATGATGAGAAAATGTAATAAAACGATCAAAAACATAGTTAGTTTGTTAACAACATGGCAGTGGTGTGATTTTATCAGCTTACTGTCCAAAATGTTAATTGCTTGATTATCAATTATCATGGAGGGTGCTGCACATTTTCTAAATTTGAAAAATTTGGCACATGGCTGCTTTATGTGTGTTTTGTGTTTGTGTGTGTAGCAGTTTTAAATGCTAATTTGGCTGGAGGCCTGAAGGGAGAGACAAAATTTAGATTTAGATTGGTTCATTCTACTTCATGTTAGGAGGGTGCACCCAAAACCATTGTTGTACATCAAAATGAACATTTGTAATAGTGGGGGTGACAATGATTTTGCAGTTTGGAGGTCACGAGGGAAGAATGAGGTGACATTATTTGATAGACAGACAGGGAGCTATGGGGATAAATGCTTTTGTTGCAGTTGACGGATAAAAAAATTAGCATAGGGCACATTTGCATCTGCAGGCGGCTGATGTAGACTCTAACGACAGCAGTCTCATAATTCAAACATATGCAAACACCATATGCTTTTGCCTTTGTTTCCTCACTGTTGTCCTTTATCTTTCTCTCACTACCTTTTTTTCCACTACTACTACAACAACAACATAGAACACGATGTGTGTGAGTGAGTGTGTTTTGCCCTGTATTTAGCCAGTATAACAAGCCACTAATAATGGAGTTCACTCAGGCCTGTCTGACACCGCTGTTATTAGCCTCCTCCTCTCAATTACCAGCCACTAGTCACTGGGTGTATACACTTTGACACACACACATGCATATTCACTCATGCAGGCACAAACGCAAACAAGGCACATGGACACAAGAAGATGAGAATATTTCAAACGGGGGAAATTGGGATGGGAGAGTAATAGCTGTCCAATGAAGTCAAATGTGACAACAAAAACTCAACCTCCACTTTGGCCGTGAGTGTTATCCAGTGGCGGCTGCCAGGATATATGGGAAATTATGCAAATGAGGTTCGGGCGGCATTTCCAGATGACTGACAGGCTCCCTAACTGGCAATTAGCATGTGTTGGTTTCTCATTGGCTGAAACCGAATGACTGTCTGGTGACAAGTGAAATGGATATACCCTCCTGACTCTCAGACATTTAATCACATCTCTCTCTATTTGTCGCTGTCCCTCTCTCACTGTGTTTGTGCCCCCCCCCTTCCCCCCTACCCCCCTACACACACACACACACACACTCTCTCTTTTGGTCTACCTCTGAGTCATTCTTTTTCTCTCTTGCTCTCTCTTTTGTTTTCCAACTCTTCTTCTCACTCCCTTATGAAACAGCTACTAAACAGGATGAATTAAGTTGGTAGGAAACAGCCAATAATTGTAATGTAGTGGACAACAAAATATCTTAAAGTAGTACTCCAGTGATTTAATAATGCACTTCCGTGACGTTGGGATATTCACAAGAGATGGTTTAAATAAAGAATTGTAAAATCAGACTCCTGATGGTTTGTTTCCAGTATGCATCAAGTTCCAAAACGCTTGCAACCAAAAGCAAGCAAACAAACCCCCAAGAGCAGACTTTTTGCACAACAGCTTTTTATACAACAGACCTTGTGTTAAATTGGTGAAGTGCCCCTTTAAACTGGGCAAACATGAATCAGTACAGTCTGGTCACTCGTTAAAAATCCCTCTGTAAGATATTAAAAGGTACCCTGTGGCATTTTTGACCACTAGTGGCAATATGGAAGTTTTTCTTGAGTGGGTCCCTGTTTTATTTGTTATGGCACAGGTATGAGGATGCGCATATACACACCTGTGGCCGTGGGTAATGCCACTATTCCACTGATCGTAAGTGGCCAATGTTAACATGCTTTTTTTTAAATGTACAAGAAAACGGTGAGGTAATGCAACTGTGACTGAGCTTGTGGCTCACTGATGACAGCAATTGCATTTGCAGTATTACAAACTAGGTGCCAGTTGTGACATTCCCAGGAAAAATCACAAGCGGCGCACAGTTAGTGACACATTCTCCATCACTCAGCAGTGGTTAGTCTGCCAGAGAGGGTAGATGGAGCTAATGCAGCAGACTCACAGGTCTTTAACTCACTTGTGTGTAAAGCTGTGTACTCTTTTGGGGTTTTGTTTGTTCTCTGCTAGTGTTGCCAACTACCAAATGATTGATGTAACACACTGTTGGAAATTAGGTCCTAAAACACACATGTAAATCATTGCCATAGGTGCCACCAAAGAGAACAAAACTGAGATTGTTACTTTAACCCTCATAAAACAATATGACAGCAACAATATTACAATAAAACTTTCATCATAACATAAATAAATGTAGTCTAATACTTCAGCAATGCATTCAATCCTAACTTCATGATGGTTGTAGTATTAAGTTTGTTGCAAATGTTTTGGAGAGATGTTTGTTCAACTTGATGGTGCATTCTGCAGGCTGCAGTTTGTGGTGCAGTTGATTAAAATTGTGTTCCAGTGAGCGTTCCCCATTTATATTCAGTTTTCAGTTAGGGTAGACCCTTGTGTAACACCCATTTTATATATTGTGTGCATGTCTATTGCAATAGCGTAACAGCATATGACTGCAGGCTTCTACAGACCTAAATATTCACGCAGGGCTAAGAAGGTTAAGCATCATGCATAAATGATGTTTCCTTATAGCATCCCATGGTTTAATATTATATAAACAAATACATTATTAATCACAACATGTATAAGTGCACGGCTGATTTATCAGATTCTACAAATCGGGAAAAAAGAAAAGGAGGAGAGGTGGAGAAGACATTGGAGGGAACACCGGAGGAGGAGGAAAAAAAAAAGTAGGATGTGGAGAGAAGAGTGAGAGACAGAAAACAATCTCTGGCTTTAAGACTCTGTTGCCTTCCTTCTCTGCAATGAACACACTATCAATGATTCGCCCTGCCTACAGAACACTGGATTTTATCAGTGCAATCTTGCAAGTTCAAATCCTGTTCTTAGCCTATTAATTGACTTAGCATGACTTATCGTGGATTGTCTTAGCTGTGCCCAAAGTAGTTTGTTGGGAGTGTGCTATTGTGAGAAAACATCTTAATCAGAGAAACAATATGCTGTGGTCTGCAGCCGCTGTCGCCCCCTCGTCTGTCTTCATAACAATGGAGCACATTGCTTACAGCTGCACCCCAAGCATGGATTGAGATACAATGAGTCAGGCCTGGCCACTGTTTCCAAGTAGAAAATCATAATTAACATAATTGGTAATAATTTGGATAAAAGTCACACCGAGAGAATGAGAAGTACCTCTTCTATGTGTGTAACTGGCTCCACTCACCAGTGTATTTGATGTGTAAATGGTCTCATAATATCACTGAGCATTGCTATAAAAATAAGATGTTTGAACCCTTTTCACCCTTTGATTTTGCAAAACATCTTAATCCACCCCATCCTCCATTCTCTCCATATTGCAGTGCCTTCTGGGGGGTAGGCAGCATGAATTTCCCTCCAAAGCCAGTGTGCTTAAATTCCCTCTTCTATCAAATCTGCTGAATCTCTTCAGGCGTTTAAGTCAAATCCCTCCACAGCAAGAGCAAACATTTGGGCTGATATGCAGCTCCAGGCCCCAATACCCTATGCCGAAGTTCACACCCTGCCATATCATTCCACTGTCACACTCACTTGGACATGTGATGATGGTAAGCTGTGGATTTAGTTTGATTATGCAGAGAAATCTATTCCAAAACAAGTTTAACAGCTTTAGTACAACCAAAAAAAGTCACCTTGCAGCCAAGAAATTTTGTTTACACCAGAGACCGTTAACTTTAACCGTTAACTCCTTAGTTTAAGAAAATGATATGAGTGCCTAAGCAAAACCAATAAAAACTTTAATCACGCTTTACTTGCTACAAGCAGTTGTTGTAGGGGGGAGATGAAATATGTTGTCAGAACACATTTTGGAGATATGTTCAGTATCAACATTTTTGCAATTTGGTTAACAAACAACATTTGTCGTTATGTTGATAGAAAACATAATGCAGACAACCTAATGTTTCCAGCAAAACATATTTGCTGTTGCAAATCCATAGATAATGTCTAGTAGACAATGTTGCAAAACACACCTATTTGGTCAGGTGTCTAACAGTCTTCTCTGAGAGACAGATTTTTATTTTAATTTAAGGCTCAGATAGAATGTATGTGTATATATTATATGTACATAGTAAGTAAGCTGTCAGCGGTTTCCCCTGGACATACTTTCTGCTGAAAGTGCCTATGCAAGCTGTTCATAGAAAAGTCTTCAGACATGTTACTGAGGTCATTTTTACATTGCTCTGATCACCAAAAACAAATGTGTGCCTCCACCTTAATCTCAGAGACAGATATAAAACTATATTAAAAGGTATAGTAAGCGATGTGAGGGAAAACGAGGAGAAAAGTTGTTGATAGTTGAGTAAAAACCAAAACAACCCCCCCCCCCCATCGTGCTTCACCCCCGAAGTTCATGGACTCGCATTGTCATGGTAACGGACGTAACCACTGCGCAAGCTGACCAACATGGCGGAGTCTGAAGCGTCTGCAGCGGGACGGTAAGTTAGCTTTAGTTTGATAGCAGCATTTATTTCTCTGATAGTACAGGTGGCTAGCCTAGCTAACACCAGACCGCGTCTCAATCTCATGTGAGATTATTGTGATAGCAAACATGTTTATATGTCTTCATGACTGTAAACACACAACAGATACACAGCGAGCAAATACACAGCAGCTACGTTGTAGGTTACGTTAGCACGATGCTAACATTAGCTGCGAAGCTAACGTGCAGAGCGTCAAACAGATGTAGTAACAACTCTGCTACTTTACATAACATCACAACAACATCCTGACTAAGTGGACAGTGAGCTGAATGTCAGCAGGTAACATAACAGTTTATGTGAAGCAGCGCTGATGTTACTCACCTGTCCGGCAGAATCTGCCTTCACTCTCCGCTCCTCGGCCGAATCTCTGTCAGTCCGCCGGATCTCCGTTGGTCCCTCCGCCATTATAAAACCACACCGATGTGTCCGCGAGTCCTTGTCTGGTCAAAGTCCTACTTTTATATTAAGTGGTCTTCTAACTTTGTCCTCTCTGGATGTTTCTTGGTCACCTCTTCTTCTCCACTATGTACCATAGACTGTATGTACCAGACGTTTGTCGCTCCGACTGCATACACTACGTAACACCCCTCCCCCCTCTGTCTGACCGTGAACGTGCATGAATGCTCCCTGTCTCTGATTGGCTGGAGCATTGTTGTGTTGGCTCGCTCCCAGCCACATATTTATCTTCTGAATCTCATAGCCCAGGCTGTGTATTGAAACCTTTTATACAGTCTATGATTGAAACCGGACTTTTTTCAGCGCGCACTTAGAAGGGACAGCTATCCGATAGTGAAGAGAGATTCTGTGATTTTGACAAAAATGTATTGGATTATTATCGTTTACTACACCTTTAAATACCGCCAAAGTAATAAAATATGAGAAACTATGTTTTGTGGTTTGGATAAACTGATCTAATAAGGTTGACCTGCCAATATCTCTTATATTGTAATATATAATACTGTTTGTACAGTTGTTATCACAAATGCTAATTAGAAAACGTTTGGCAACATTGTGTTTTGTCTTGCCAAAAGCGTGCATGAATTTTAATATGCAAGACAAAGAATGGGAACGAGAGAGTGAGCTCCCTGATGCCTGACATGGACAGAGAAATACTGGATTGTGAGCTGCAGTTCAGAGAGATTGGCCAAAGCGTAAGCCGATTTAGGACTTGTTGAGGTTGGAGATGGACCCGCAGCACTGGCGTGTACATATCTGAGAGGGCAGTGCCAGAGCAGATGGAGAAATAAAATGAGGTAGAGAAAATCAATCCTATCAGACAGCGGTGGTGGTCATGTCATTTCAAATGAGGATCATATATACTGCCCTGAGTGCCTTTCTATTTTTTTTCTAGTTTATTATGACTCCCTCTCTCCTTCATATTCATATCAATGTATAAAATATGTGTGAACCCCATGTTCTGTTACAGACTAGCATGGGAAATGGTGAAACACAGATTTCTTGGAATGCAGTGGCGTGTTTTATGTAAAAAAACAACTGGTGGGGCTACAACCACTTCAAAAGATAGCTACATTCCAGGAAAACTACAATGCTCTTGCTAGTGATGTGTTTTTTAACACATCATGGATCCATGTATGGCTCCACAAAACACTTTTAATGGGGTTACTTGCCTCTAGCAGTAGCAGGTCTGTATACATACACAGGAAGACACGAGAGAGAGAAAGAGAGAGACAGAGACAGAGACAGAGACATTGGGGACGAAATCCTGAAGCTGCTGAATAAACTGGCTTTCGATGGACAGCTTGGCCAATAAGTTGAGCCAAGGCTGTCTCATGTTATTGCAAGTGAAAGTTTTTATCCTCTTAAGGAGGAAAAACTCTTTGACTCAGATGTCATCATAGGAGTTGTCATGCCTAATTTTTAGCAGAGTGTTGGTGTCAGCATAAGCCTCATTAGTAGTTCTCATAAGTATAATGCTCAGTGTGGCAGCACAGAGTGATCAATTCAGACATCAATTTTTCCTTGTTTTCTACAGGCCATAGTTTCACAGCACAGTCAAGCTCAGATGTAGGAACTGACAGGACAAATTGTTAGAAGAGCGGGCAAATCATGTGGTCACGGGGTGAAAACCTCTTTCCTACCACCTGAGATGACTGTATCACATGCGCTCTGCGTCTCGAAATCCCCTCTGAATATTCCTGGATTCAGAGTCCATCAATTCATCAGGGCCCTACAGTGCTGGTTTGCATTTTCTACACAGTTGATAATCCGACTGAGCACTTAACTGTTTTCCTCCACTTGTTTGTTATGCTACTCAACTGAGTACTTGTATGCACTGTTAATTTGGACAGCGACATTTACCTTTCCAAGTAAGCACAATTTTACAGTATTGTCCAAATAACACACGCTGCTCTCATGTTGTGCAACCACCTCAGAATCCTATCTTCAACCAAGTAACATTACCATCTCCATTAAATAGCACATGTGGAAAACAGGGTGCCTTTTTTGTATTGCTAACTGTTAGCCTCAAAACTACCCCACGTTAACCTGCGGTTGAAATCCTAACACAAATGACATAATGTAATTTAGAAAGATTACATAATAAATTATAGCAGATACAAATTTGAAAATGTATAATAGTTATTTGTTTGCACAGGTCTGCCTTGTGATGACCAATCACCAATGTTGGTATTTCTATTATATAGAGATGAGACTCTCTGATTACTCTACTTTTATTAATTTTTACAGTTTTAATGCCACCACATTATCCACATTATGTTCATTGGGAGCTGTACACTTAAACTGCTCAGATTAATTTATATTACTTGTCTAAAAAATTGTCAATCCTTAATCTCAGTGGAACTCGCCAGGATACTAACAAAAAAAGGTAGATGTACACACATAGATAAAAAACATGAGACACACAGCGTCTGAAAAAAAATGGCTGGGTATGTCTCCTCTGATGAGCATCACCCCACCTTTCCTGCTGTATGCTGATAAAAAGCTACATCTGTCAACTATAATCTGTCTCTTTTGGATGTAAAACTTTATTTAAATGTTCATTTGTGTTTGACAGATTAACACCCACGTATCACACATGTATACAGGAAAGTACAGTGCATCCTTTCTGTTTGACATGGCTTCACAGAAACAACATGGCTTTCAGGATTTGATTTCTTTGAGATAACTCACCATTGCAGTTGTTGATGTCTTTGCTGCTGCTGCTGGCATACATCAAAAGATAAATGGATCCTTTGTTAATTACACTGGATTTCATTTTATCATGTGGATGACTAGCCATTGTCTACCTAGAATCTCTATTAAGCTGCTCATTGTGTTGGACACACTGTGCTTGTCTTAGGAAAGGAGAAAGAGAAACAAGATAGTGTGAAAGATAACATGAAACAAATCTGATCCCATGTTGCACATTGTCGTTATCATGAATGTCTATTTGATCCATTATATAGATTCTGTTGTAGTGTTGTGCAGCACTCAGGAACATTCACAGCAAAACAGCACTCTGAGTATGTCATCCAAGCTAAGATTCTTGACATGGGTGATGAATGGTTGTCAGATTTTATAAAATCTGTCAGCTGAACCCTTCAGAGTAAATCTGATCTTATCTAAATGCACAAACAGTGTTAGATTTCTTATCCAGTGAGTGTAGCAGGATGGTGTTTCATCTTTCCACTTTAATACAATCAGCCTTCTGGCAATCATTTCATTTAAACTGGGAAAGACTCATTCACTTTTACTTTTAACATTGTTGTCAGTGGAGATCAAGTCCCAAACCCATTTTGAAAGCGTTCTGCTGTCACACCTGTAGTTAAAGGTTAATTTGGTGAGAAACAAGTGAAATGCTTCAATGTTGCCTTTTATATTTGGTCTGGTTTGTGTTCTGGCACTGGCAAATTAACTAAAAGCTGTAAATATGAAGTTACAGACTGACGAGACACTTTTGGTGATAAGTCAGGTCATGCAGCATTTTAGTGCTGCTTATTTATAATATATAGTTCTCTGGTGTCACAAAGAAATAACCTCATTAGTATAATTAGACAACATATGTTAATGCAATTAGAGTGTTTATTTGATCTCTGATCAGTCCAACTACCTAATGATCTCTGTGTGAGAAGATCTGTATGTGTCAGGGAATGGCATGAATGAGACCCCTCGTCTTACCGTGGCATTTAATAACAGATGATGAAGGACAACAGAGACCTGCAAATGTTTTTATTTGAGTTACAGCACCCTATGAAAGTGAGTCTACAGTAAGAATGTGTCCAAAATAACATTGATTGGTAGGTGAGGAACCTGTGCCAGATTAATTTGAGGTCTGTTTATAATCCATAAACATCCGAAGAGTGTTAGGTGTTGACAGTATAATACTGTCAACACCTAACACTCAATAGATCTCTAAAGAGATTCATTTTTCAAATTTTAAAAGCACAATCTTCCAGTAATAGATCCAAGCTATCTTTTCTCTCTATCAACAACAACATTAAGTGAAACCCATTTTTTTCCTACACTGTACCCAGATTTTAAGAAAATAACATTTTATATGTCGGCATTTCCACTGCATGAGAGCAGGTAGTATGGACACTGCAAGCTTTTCAACAACAAAGATTTTTCTTGGCCTAGTGGAATCAGCTGATATGAATATTGGCTGCCAAATGCTGCCTATAGCTTTGGAAACAGCCTCAAATTTTTGCATATTAATCTCTTTTTTTCAGGTACATAAAACACATTTTTGTAGAAAAACCAATTAACAGATACAGAAATCTGGGAAAATTGAGCCCACACGATATGACATATAAAGAGATATTATCTGCATATAAGGAGATATTTGTTCATCCAATTGTATTCATCTCCAGCTCTGCTGAACTGAGCTCAACTGAAAGATTTACCTACAATGTTTTTAAAGCAATGACATAGGGAAGGCGAATTAAGGCGCAGCCCCATCTTCTTCGGCTGTGGAGAAGGAAAATAATAGTAATTATTTTTCCGTTCTTGGGTAAGAAGGAAATGAATGTGGAAGATATTCATTATCACCTTTCAAAATGTAATACTATAAATAGTGCCATCCACCTGGTCCAAAATTTTAAAATTAATAGGTGTTAATGATGGAAAGAAGACGCTTGCCAGTAAAACACATCTACAGTATCTCACAAAAGTGAGTACACCCCTCACATTTTTGCAAATATTTTATTATATCGTTTCATGGGACAACACTATAGAAATGAAACTTTGATATAAGTGTACAGCTTGTATAGCTTATAGATGTACTGTTAAATTGTATCAAAGTTTCATTTCTATAGTGTTGTCCCATGAAAAGATATAATAAAATATTTGCAAAAATGTGAGGGGTGTACTCACTTTTGTGAGATACTGTATCCGTGGGAATCAACTCTAGAGTTCATCTAAAAAATTGTTTTTCGTGTTCATTTGTTTAGTATATATTTGTCAGAGAGCAAAATGAGCAAACAATGGTGAGGGAGAGCTTGGAAGTCACACCTACTGTTACACCTCAAAGATAGATCTAGTGAGATGAATAGAAAGGCAAAAAAAAAGAGTGACAAAGGGAAGAAAGGGAGGATGCATCATATCATGGGAGGTGAGAGAACAAAAGAAAGGCAGTGAGGATGGGAAGAGTGGGAGTATTGGGTGAAAAGAGGCATTGGATTGCAGAGAAAATGAGTGTGTTTACATGTTTATGTAATTGGTTGCAAAAGGTGCGGCATGTGTGACGTTAAGGATCACCCCAATCTGTCTACGGCTCAGTTAAATGTCACTGGTTGACGAGTGCGGACGCAGCCGACGTGTCCTTTGTGGCTGTCACTCTGATGTGACATGCAAAGATCGCAATCTTGTTTACTCATCGACCTGTACCTGCCCAGCAGTGTGCACATGGTCTCTTTTCCCCATAAGCCTTTGCGTAGTGTTAGGAAGTCAATATAAAAAAATAAATCTAAAAATATGTATACATTCTTATATAAACTACAATTCTGCCTGTTGTCATAGCATGCTGGCAATGTCTCTGAACACTCGGAAGCAAACTGGGGGGGGGCGTAATATTTCCGGCAGAAGGACACCGGGGCATTTCACATATGTGAATACACAAACCCACGCAAACAGCAAGCTGCAGGGGACAACAAAGATGTGACAAGGGACAAGGTCATCATACTAACCTCAGGGCCCAACTACATATGTCAGTCACACACTCATTCTGTCAAGATCAACACCATCATTTACTGGGAAAAAGGGGTCACACAACCTAAAGAAGCCAAATGTGTCGGCTTGGGTCAGTATGTGCATACAGAGTATAGACGGTATATGTGTGCATCTGCATATGTGTGTGTGTGTGTGTGTGTGTGTGTGTGAAAGAGAGAGAAATAAATACAGACACATGTATTTAGTACCTCCTACAAAAATGCAATAATTTAGGAACATATATTTTCTTGGAATTATGGTGTTGCTCAAATTAACCTATTTCATCCATATAACAGACAGAACATGTTTGTATTGCACATATTTGAAAATGTATCCCATTGTGGTGGCTCAAGTAGGATAGTGGTCAAGGATAAAAAAATCAAAATGTCAACACTGCACTATAATACAAGTATGAGATGAGGTCCTGGATGCTAAATGTTGATGGTAAATGCTTTTATGGCTGTTTACCAAAGTGAACTTCTCAGCTTTTTCTTTTGCTGTTCAACACTGCCATTGAACATAAGTCATTGAAACAGTTGGATACAAATGTATGAGATTTGGCCGTGTGCATATATTTCTCATGCCTTGTCCTTCCTTGTTAATGCATTTCTTTGTGCCTGGGGAACACTGTCATACTTTAGCCAACAAGGCAATTAAACAACATCAGATTTTAATTGTTCATGCCCTCTAGAATGACACATTGGCATTTTCTGATCTGACACCACTAACAGTACAATGAGATTGTTTCATTTCCTTCTAAAACCTTCACAAATCATTTTTAGAAAATATAAATATGTTTAGTGATGTGACAATGCAGTAGTTAAAGTTTATTTAGATCATAGTTTTTGGTAAAGATTACTATGTTGTCATATTTTGTTGTGAATAAATAGTTGGTTAAGGTTAGAAACCATTACTGACTATAGGTTAAAAAACAAAAATCATTTTTGGAGTTATGGTGGTCATGGTTAAAGGAAACCAACACTAGCTGTCAGTACAGCAGGAAAAACATCAAACTTGTGTGTCACTTTAATGTCCAATATTTTGTTGACCCATCAATGCAGCTCAACGTTTTCCTCTCCTTTATGGCTCTGTGAAAACGTCACACTAGCTGTTTTGGTCCTAATGGAAAAGAGGGATAATTCCTGTGGAGGACAGTGTCTTTCGAGCAGCCATCAGACAGACAGGGGGTCATCAATGTATATTCATGCTGTTTTTGTTTATTGCATGTGTGTGTGGAAGTTTTGTGTGCTACTCTATCTCACACCATGATGTGTATATGTGTGCGGCCTAGACCTCAATTACATCTGTCCTTTAATAAAGCCAGGAGGATATTGATGGCCATGTTTAACATTTATGTGGCAAGACGCTCTGGCAGAATAAGGACATGTCACACATGAACTTGTGGGATCTTATGTGAAGCCCTGAAAATATAGCAGGGCTTGCCCTGGACTCTTTTTAAATATGATTAAAACTAATTTAAATCACACAGGCATTCACAGGTGGTTTCATTTATACGTAGATTGGCCTTTGCAGAGGGTAAAGCCAGGCTGAGTTAGAGTTACGTTAGCAATAATGAAATGTCACCTAGGGCTATACACGCCCATAAAGTCCTCATCAGACAGTGAGAAAACTTATGTGGATGAACTTAGATTTGATGACTAGTTTAACATTTTTAGTGCAGTAGAGCCTGACTTGTCTTTATTTAAGATAACCACAATGGTGTTTTGAGAACAGGTTAAAACATGATGATAACATTGATTTTGAAAAATAAAAATGACATTAGACTGAGAGTTGTTGCAGTATATTATTTTGAGCACCCATTTTTACATCTTCTGCTCCAAAAAAATAAATAAAGACTGGCACTGAAAGTGACACATCTCTTCTCCTCAAATGTGGAGTTGATAGACTGTTGGTCTCACCGGAGAATATTTGATCTCTTGCTGGCACTGTCATATGGTGCTCCAAGCTGTCCTGTCTGTGTTACAGATGTGTCCTTTCCTGTTGCATCTGTCATAGTGAACTAGCCAGCCCCTTATTGATTGTTCATGAGGATCCTGATTTAAAAACCTGGTGTTGTTTCAAGGAAGGGCTGCTCCAAGCAGGAGCCCACTGTCCCTTTTTGAAATGATAATAGGGCTATGTGGGATAACAGATGCAGGTGGGGAGGGGGTAGAATGACATGGGAATAGAGGAGATAGACGGATGGTTGTGGATTTGGATGATAGGGGGTAGACAAACATTTGGAGAATGATTGAAAAAGTAGAAAGACAAAAAAAACAACAAATGGGACTGAATGAATGGAGATGATGGCATGGAAAGAGGGAATGGAGAATGGTGATGCAACTAACATGAAAAACTAGATCTAGAAAAACAGAGGGATGTAAGGAAAGAATAGAGTTAAGAGATATTTTATGTAGGAGAAGGTTATGTGGTTACAGGAATGTATATGAAATGGAGAGTTGATTGAGGGATGAATGAGTGGAGAAATAAAAGACGAATGATGTGGCACAATTGCCGGATATTAGTTGTGTTACTGTAGTTTGACTGTAGAAATATACCCTTTCTCATCTCCTGCTTTTGGAGATAGTTACCATCTGCATACCCAAACCTTGAAGGAGGAATAACAATTTTGTAGAATTAACATATGTTGTCATTTAACCTCTTAAGCCTGAAAAACTATTTTCAACCATGCAACATCCAGTGCTTTCATCTAAGCCATAGCCTTGAGTTAGGTCACTGACTAACCAATAAATAACTTTGTGACTTATGCAAACTTATTTTTGAAGTCAGTGATGCTAAAAAGAATAGATATGGAGAATACATTTGTATCCCAATAACTTACTATAATCATCACATTTACTATCAACTATCAATAGCCATGCATTTACCTTGTAACTCCTGTTCAATCAAGGAGGATGAAGATGAAGAGACATTATGTACAACACACGGTGTATATCAGTATGTGCAGTATGGTTCTGCTATTTTCCATTGCTGTCCTGTCTGAATAACAGGCTCCATAGTGCAACCTGAAGCTGAGTCAGAGCTGAATCAGTGACTGTCATCAACTGGAAAATGACAGCATTGATAATTTGTTCAAAAGCCTAGAACGACCTGCAGTGAGTGAATGACAGGTGACCTCTTACACTTAAGAGAGTGTATAATGACAGTACATTCATAATAGCAAAGGTGGAAGTTGCATAACTTTGTGATGGAGTTGCAGTTAGGTGGTTGAAATGGATGGTTGAGTATCGAATGCATGTATATTACCCACAAGACCATGATTTATGTCCCATTTCCAAAAATATGCCAAAAGTGTTTAAGTTCAAGTACAAATCAGCAGTTTAGATTTAGATTGTGATAGATTTAATGTATAATATTTTTGATTGTAGTGTTTATCCTCATGGGAATACATGCAAACACATTTTGAAAGACCACATTTAATATTCCCATGCAAAATTTGGCAATGTATCTACAACACTGTTTTACTGTGATGTCAGAAAAACAGTATTGAATATTATTTTGGAAAAAAAAAATAAAAGAGCCATATTGTGTGCACCTTGTGTAGGAATCTGAACCTTTCATTTGATGACTCCGTGTCTTTGAATGTGAAGTCGCTAAAGATTGCATTATATTTCAACATTTAAATTCAGTTATTTTCCCTTAAAGATCAAATCTCTGTAAGAAGTGGAAGACAGATGAAAATATATGAATACGCAGTCTAAGCATTCATGAGTTACCACTCCAAAACACTGTCATGCATGTTCTAAAATAAACACATCACTATTGAACTAAGATGAACTTTCCAAGTTTCCATTTTTCGAATCCTGCTTTACCATGCAGTGTGATCTGGGTAATGAGGAAGGTCCCGAGTACCTCAATGTGTTCTCAACTCAGATGAGAGGGTTTGGTTGGAGTGCGAAGGCGAGACGACAGCAGTATTACACGGGTTTATATTTATCCCCATTTGGGCGCTTGCACACACTCATATCTCTCTCTGGGCAGCACTGCATCTTATTCTTCATGGTACTGAAAAGGAGAGTTGTACATTAAAAGCCACATAAGTGGGGCATATTAAACTGCTAAAAAAATAAATTATTGCCACTAATGTGTCTGCATTTACAAAATATAAAGATTATGCCTGCTCAACAAATGTTATAGAATAATTTAGTCATTTTTAATTGATATTTCAAATAAAAGCAATAATTGGAAGTTTGAAGTTATGAGGATTCTGCAAACACTAAAAGCAAAAACCTCATAAATGCTGAATTTTGAGAGTATTTAACTCTGACATTGTACTTTCTGTGAAGCAGGCACTCAGGCTCCCATACATTACTTTTCGCTCCACACTCATGCCCACTCCATTGCTGATTTGCATCGACAACATATTCCTAGCTGCTTGTGCATCCATTTTTAATCTCAGCTCCCTCAGCCTCTCTCTGCACTTGGAATAAAGTAACTTTTGCCCTCTAGTTGTGTGTCAGGCCTGAAAATGTGTCTGCACGATGCCGTCTTAATTATATCGCATTAGCCGCCATATCACGCGGAAAGGTGTCTGAGTAAAAGGAGTCACTAAACACATTTGGCCTGTAGCTTTAGTACTGTGGGTGTTGGGAGTCTAGCTCCAATGCATCAGTGTGTCAGTGAGTCAGTGTGTGACTACACCGAGTTGCATGTGATCAAGTGGGAGAGTGTATAGTTATGTATGTGCATGTGTTTAGCTTTTCTTTTTTTATGATGTTGCCATTTGAACTGCATATCCAAATGTATGCAGACAGTCTCATAAATACATATGACTTGGTTAGAGAGCCGATGTGTTTGTGTATGTATCTCTAAGCAAAGTGCATGCATACTGTCATTCTGCTGGCCTATGATGCATACCATTTGATCCACATTTCTCAGTCATACTAAAGCACGCAGTATCCTACAGATGTTTACTGCCCAGGGGTTTCCATCCATGACTCCCAATCCCCTGCTACTGTAGGTTTGTGGTGTGCACACAGCTGTAAACCAAACAGGTCATTTGAAATTAATTTTTCCTCTGTCCTTTGAGATCAAGCCAGCTTTTTACAATGCAAACTGATAGGGTTTGTTTTAACATGTAATCCCCTTCCTGTTAAAATTATCTATCAAACTGCTCTGTAATCTTCTGGGGGGGATTATTCTTGTAAAAACAGTATGGCTACCCTGCTGCCTTCATAACCCCCACTGACAATTGTCCCAACCGTACACAGAGATAAATAGAGATGAGGAGACATAAATCTTTACTAAATCACTGATGCAGAATTGCTTGTTCCAACTTTCTTTTTAGGTCATTTTGCAATATGTAGCTTTGAGATTATTATAAAGCAATGCACTTTTAAAATGTAATTGCAAAAACACTGACAGTTGTCTATGGAGTAAGTTCATGTGGTTAATTTGTGACGTGTGATGACACAGTACCTGCCAAAGAATCCTTGTAAGATAACATACTGTAACAATGACATTAGAAGTTGTAGTGTGTGGAAACAATGTTCTTGCATGCACAATTTGGACATTCAAATTTCAGGGGTACGTGAGCTTTTTAGATGGAAGGTCTGTGCACAGGGCTGTCATGATTTGTGAAATTACTGTGTAATTATATTGAATGTGAAGTGAGATGATGCTTCAATAAGATGGCCATGGAGTCACAGGGTCAGTCATCTCCCCTGCAAGCACAGCAAATGAGTCTAGTCTGAAAATCAAGTGTTATGGTCTCAAATTTAATGCCTTTGTCAAGGCTTTTATATATATTTGGATCTATTCTGTGCTGCAAAACTGAATTAATGGATGTACTAAATGCATCATATAGTACATCTGCAGTCCCCTGAATCATCTCATTAATGGTTCTTGTTACTGGTGGAAATAGTAGCTCACCATCACATACACTGTCTACAGTAAAAAATAATTTCACAATACAGAGACAAAAAACAACTAAGAGTTAAAGGATACCTAAAGGCCCCTTGACCACAGGCTGTATATAAAGATGGATGTAGAAAGGTGACATCACGCACTGATTTCCATAGTTGCTCATTTTAAGCTCAGAGGTGGCTGCTTGTAGATAGCAGCTTTGGAGCCAGGACGTTCCAAATAAGAAGCAAGGGTTGTTGCCTTTCACCCTCAGTAAACACACTCCCTGCCTCAGATTGAAGCAAATGACAGCTTAATGGAAGCACACACTTCAGATAATGTTAGCTATTTTTCTAAGTTGTGCTTTCCAAAATATTGCATGACATGCTGTGATGGTCTTTCTAGTGAAACTCCTTAACCACAAATACCATAGAACTACATGTCGAACTTGGTAAGTAAACTGTCAATCACAGGTGTCTATCAACACATGAAACATCACAGCCATAAGTCTTATCAACTCTTATTACCTAGAGAGAAGTTTACACTGTTTGAGTGGGAGTCATTTGGATTCAGGGATTTTTCAGAGGCAGTATTTAGTGACTGTCAGTTGCATTGTTTTTTAAGGTACTTCTACATTTTCTTCAGCCTCAAGCCGAGATTATTGCCTTAGACAATTCCTGCAATCTCTACCATCGTTAAAAATTAAGTTGAACAGAAAACTTCACTACTAACTGAAAATAGCAAATAAAATCAACTTCATTAAGTCACTATTACCAACTGGAAAAGACCAGCAGTGACCTATTTTCAAAACCCCATTCTAGTCTATAAATAAGGTTTTAGTGTGTAGTTACTGCAGCTTCAGCACAAACTGACCCAGTCACAATGTCATGGCCTTTTCCACCAGCTAACTCTCCTTTAGGGCCCAGGGAGAGATTTGCGAAAAATCAGAATGGATGGCTATTCCAAGGGTTTTCTGCTGACAGTCACCTATTGTGACTGGGTGGACGCATCAACGCTAAAGGGAGGAAATATGAATCAGTCTTCCACAGCACTGAAATAATCCAAATACTGGTCTTTTACATTCTTGCTCTGTTTCTATCTGTCTGTGCTACATTGCTCTGTCTAACAGGAATTTTCTTTTTTGTCTCTTTTTTCCCCATGCAAGACGCTTCAATTATTCTTAGCACTTTGTGTTTGCACACAGAGACTGTGTGCTAATTCAAAGTTGAAATTGTGCACATTTTCATCCATTAATGTTCCCTCATTAGTAGGAAGCCATGTACGGTTGTGAATGAACTGTTGTAATATTCTGGCAGCTGTTGACTTGGTTTTCTGCAGTTTATGTTGATTAGTCTCTACTGAGAGACAGACAAAACACTCCGGAGGATGTCAATTAATGTTTTTTTCCCCAACACAGACTCCTTAATTAAGCACAGTCAGCCTCTTCAGTGTTGATTTACTATAATACGAATTAAGATCTCTATTCCATGAATCCAGGATGCCTGTGAGTGCTCCTCAGAAATCACTTGGGTTGCCACCTGCCTTTCTTCCTGTCAAGATGGGGGTGTGATTAAAACCTCAATTTGGCGTTTTCAAGTACCTTGATGACAGGAATAGAGCTCTGGATCATTTAAATTAGAGAACTTCCACAGAGGAATCAAAACATTGACATCGTATGTTTAAAAAGACAAGAGACCTCCATTTTTATATTTTACACAGTTTGAAGATGCATGTTTAGATGCCACATATAATATTGTTTTTATGTTTTCATCTATCTATCTATCTATCTATCTATCTATCTATCTATCTATCTATCTATCTATCTATCTATCTCAACCTCTCTTACTGCTATTCTGTCATTCTTCTATCATTTGTCTCTGAGGGGCGTCAACATCTCCACATTATATCTGTGCATCAGCTGAGTGATGGATGGAGGGATCATTAGTGCTGGCAGATGAGTGGAGGGCTAAGGTCTTCTTTATCCATCTGCTACCTGTCATTCCTTCACATCAGGCCTTTCATACACTTCTTTGTGTCTTTCCCGCTCTCCTCTCTATCCTTTTCTTCTCTCATGACTTGTACGCTTTCATTATGTTGTGGCAGGGTTAAAAGGTTAGAGTGCTCAGCCACCTCCATATTGCCCATCTCTAAAGTGTGACTAGATCGATCCAGCTTTTAAACTGACTCGCAGCCCACCCATGGGTCTGTAACACTGACACTGAGGAGTCACATGGGGCTGAGAGATGTGGTCAGTGTCCGCAAACTGATGGACTGTCTGAGTACTGCTGCAGCAGCTGTCTACAGGGAGTTGAGCAAGTGTGGCACACTCTTGTCAGCTTCACAGACATGTCCCATGGCAGATGCTAAGCAGTGTATGAAATTATTGTGGAAGGGTTTTTTTCCTTTTGTGCTTTAAGCTTCAGTTTCTTCGCTTTCACCTATAGAAGAAAGAACTGTTCATATTTTGTCTAAGGTGGAAAAAAACATGAACTTAATTAACATATTTTTTTATTTCTTGATTAGCATTGGATTGGAGCAAAGCATGTACTGTATGTACTGTAGAGCTGGTTTCCCTTAAAGCTTCTTTATCTTAGAAAATATTCTATTAACATCTACACATATACATACATGGCATATTGTTGACAAAAATACAAATTTGTGAAGGATGGTTATGTCTAATTCTGCCTATAAAACACTCCTTGAATCCTTTGATGCAACTCCTGTATCTTAATTCATTTGCGTTAAGAGTCCAAATCACTCTTGCATAGTGAATGCATACCATGGTTATTTTTGAAACAGCTCCCCTATAACTATACTAGCACTCATGCTTTTCTTCAACTTGGGTATTGATCACGATGGTAGTCACCATTCAGTCAACCTACAGCCCATTTTGACTTGCTGTGATACTGACATGGCTGCTGGAAAATCCGTCCGCTTGCTCTGCCCATGACCTTGCTTTTCTTTCATGTTTATGGATGAGCTATATGGAAACAAGAAACACAAACAGAATTTGAATTCCTAGCATCCAATAGTAATCACGTATCTCTTAAAATCCTAGATGACTGTGTTTTGCCCTTGACCTCTCTATCAACTTGCAATCTTGTTGTCGGTCCTCATATATGTATGCAGTCATGAAGCCTGACTGATGCCTGACAGGAATCTCTTCAGCCAAATACTAAACAAATGGCACTAAGGCAAACAAGCAGAGTCCAAAACAGACATTGATACCCACCATGCTTTGCTCAACTCACATCCAGGTGTGGGTGTGAAATCCAGCAGATTCGAATTCTCCCATTTGACTAGGCCAATTGGAACACACAAAGGGTCCCACTTCTTGACCATAATTTTACCAAGGGTATAAACACCTGAGACACTTCCAAAACCATGCCTCCAGCTGTGGCTACTGCTACCATAGGAAGTATTGGACGAGTAGAGATTTTCTTTGTGTTCAATTGAGCGCATTGTTAGATCTGAACAAGAAGACCACTGTGCAACCCAGCGCTCTCACCCTTTCCTGCAGAGAAGAAAGATAACACCACTTTTCTTCAACTGAGCCAAGTTTGCTCTTCTTTTGCAACCTAGCCGAGGATCAGCTGCCACAAGAGTGAGAAGACGGCCCTGTCATCATGCCAACGAATCAACCTGGACCTGAAAGACAGACTGAAACATTCTCACTTGCTTCCTTAACTGATATGATTGAGAGGCTTAAGTGTGGACAGAGATACATTACTAAAGTGTGTGTTATTTTAAGCTTTATTAAGTATTGTTGTTGCTAGTTTGTATCTGGTTGTGTTTATCATGCTAAGCTGATTTGGGTTTTGTCCAACTTCATCGGGCTGCTTTGTGTTATTTTTCCATGGTGTGCAGAGCCAGTAAATTGCATTTTATCTGTTAACAGGCCAGCAACCGCAGCGGATGGATTACAGTCTGTTCACCGCATTGCTGAGTGATAAAAAGCAATTATTGCATCTTCCCACAACTACTACAATCTCTCTATACTCTTGGTGCTTTCACCCTTTTCTCCTCCTATTAACCACACACATTCATGGTCCTACACACTCATAAAAACATTTCATGAGCACTGAGCAGATAACTCAATAGCAGTGCTTCTTTCTATTCTACATTATTATCTTAGAGTTTTACCTCATCACATTTCTGTTTTCCTTACAACTTTTCTATGGGACCAATTCTTAATTCACGTTTGCAGTTCATAGTCAGTGCCTGAAGTCATAATTACCCCCACCCATAGTGTAGGCTCTTATATGAATTTAGGATAACACTTAAAGTTGAAGTATGTAACTCCACCAAGCGTTTAGAAATGGTACTGCGGCTCACGTTCAAAACACTGGAGAGAGCTGTCTCTCCTCGCCCCATCCCTGCCAGAGTTGATGTTCACGCGGGTTGCCAGTTGTTGGACGTGATCCTGCAAAGGCATCTCCTATACGTACCCTTGTTTTGTTTCTCAAATTGTCACAACGTATTTGAGAGTCATAACTAGGCTGTTTTGGTTTTATAATATCAGACATTATCTGCAGTGTTCCTAGCTGCAGCTCAGTGGCAACTGGCAACCTGGATGCTGAAATGCTACTGACTTTGTGATTGGTAGATAGGTGGTGGGTGGCGTATCAGGCCAAAACACAGAATGACAACATAAACATTACTTGAGGGCTGCAACTGAGCTTTTCAAATGATCTGGTTACATTTTAGGGCCATTTTATGATTATTTGGCATATATTTGTTACATACAGCTACTTTAAGACACTCAATACTAACAAATGATTATATTCACAATACTTATCAGTCACATTTATAACATCAGTTCATTATTTTATCGTATAACTAATGGTTTATTCACAATGGAAAAATGTGTAAATAGAACACATAAGTTACTGCCTTACAGTTACCGTCTACCAGTTATGACTTTGCAAACCTACCCTTGTCTCAGGTTTACAGCTTTTAAAACGAGTGATTTGCATTATTGAATATACGGATAATGTGCAAAAATTTAACTTTCACTTTACATTAAATAAACATGTGCACTCTCCTTTAGGTTTCTGGACACCATGAGCAAACAGGCTGAGGATCATTTATAGAGTAGTTAAAGCAGCTGGTATGTGGCATGTCTACTGCTAATGAGGCCTCCAGTGTGTATGTGTCCATGTATAGTGGTGTGGGTTTGTAATAGGCTGTATATATTGGTGTGCCCATGTTACTCCTGGGTGTGTTTGAGCATGTGAGTGAAAATGAGCCAGAGAAAAAATATCTTGCAGAGGTGGGACATTTGATCTATCTTCCAGAACAAATTGTAAGATGACAAAATTTCTGGAAAAAGACAAAAATGAAATTTAGCAGAAGAGGTCAGTGTTTATTTGTACATACTTGTCCTTGTCTGAGTGATTCCAGGAGAGTGTGTAGAAGTCACCATGGGTCTGTCCCTACAGCTCTGAAATACTCATTCAGCCATGACACACATCAAAGCTTTGCAGAACTGGACTTGGAAATGGAAAATGTGTTCCCAAAAAGTAAAATGACAAAATGCATATGCAATGATAGTGTGTGTGACAGAGGAAAACAACTGTACAGATCTATATGAAATTCCAAAGAGATGGTGGCTAAATGCAGATAACATGACAGAGTGAAGGGAATTAAAGTTGTAACTGATAAATAGCAGTTTCTGTCAGGTGAAACTGTGACTCAGAGTGGCATATGGTATTTTTGAGCCTCAGTTTAGGGAAGTCATGTCAAAGTACTGCATCCCCTGCACCCTCTGTAATATTTTTGTCAGTGCACTAGGAGCATCTGTGTGTGTGTGAGCTCACCTGTGCTTTCACATGTCTGTCAGTAAATCCCTGCACCTGGTTGTCACTATATCAGTATGGTTCTCTCTGTTTCTCTCCATGACCAGCAGCTTGTCCAATTACGGTGTCTCCCAGGCTTGTGTTCTCTAAGCTCCCTTTTCAATTCTCTCTGGTGAGGCTTTTTTTTCAGTCCTAGATCCACATTTTTCCTCAAGGTCACACTCAGTGTTTTCTTTTTGACTCGGTCACTCTGTCTCTGTCACCCCCTCCCTTTATTACATTATATATTGTATGTATTATTCTAGACTATTCATACGTTTCTGTTTCATATTTATTGCATGTCCATTTCACAAATCCTTCTCCTGTTCTTGATCTGCTCCACACAATAATATTTCATTATGTTATTACTATTTTAAAGTAACACATCCACATTTTGGGAAATTCGCTGATTTGTTTACTTGCTGAGTTAAATTAGATTACCATTCTTATATACATATTTTATCCTTATTATAAGCTTTGGAGAGAGTCAGCTAGCTATTTCCCCCCCTGCTTTCACTATTTATGCTAAGCTAAACTATTGGCTGCTGGCTCTATCTTCATATTTAACATATTAAGGAGTGTTGATCTTCTCATCTAACTCTTGGCAGGAAGTTCAAGCATATTTCCCAAAATTTCAAACTAATGTTTTTGTGAATATAACATTAAAATAGTACAGTTTATATCTTGCCTAATCTATTTGGAAGTGACAGCATTCATTGATTGATTGCTTTTATTCATGTTCTCAAATATAAATCAATCATCCAAGAAACACAAGATTGCTGAAAGTGAATTCTTTTTAACAACAGACGTTTTATATGTAGGTTTGTCAACTTAATCTTTATTCTCCACAGAGATTTTGAGCCATGGATTATATCTGGTCCTCAGTCTGCAATGAAACACATGGGAGGGAAGGATAAGACATTGACAGATGGTCAGTGTGGGCAGGTGTGTGTCTCTGTATACTGTGCAAAGACATGTTTGCAATGTCGGCATGTGTGATAAAATGTTTGTTAATTCTTGAACATACGCGTGAACTGTTAGGGAAGTCATTTTGCCTTTTTATCTGCGAAGTCAAACTCATTTTCTGATTAGTTTTTTCATAGAAGTCTGGCTAAGATCACTCTAATCATGTAATAGATACACAACAGAAGAAGATATATTGTGATCTGCAGTATTTCCCAAACCCTAACCCACAATGTATGCTTATAGAATGAGATGAGCAGATTTTGTCGTCATAGAAATGGCTTAACGCACAATCAGGTTAAATTAATAGTTTGACATTTTGGGACATATATTTATGGACTTTTTTGCTGAGAGTTAGATAAGAAGGTTGATACCAACTCTCATATCAGTCCAGTTAATATGAAGCTACATCCAGCATCCAGTGTGTTCACTTAGCACAAAGACTGGAAACAGGGAGGAACAGCTAGCGTCACTCCAGACGTCACTAAATCTGCTTACCAGATTTTTTTAGGAGGTGTGTGTGCCTGTCACGGGATCGTCTGCTTAGGACTGTTTATTCTCTCGTTCATCTGCTTCATCATTAACTCATTAAAGATCCTGCCACCCTCTGCCCTGCAATCGCCTCATTCCCCTCACCTGAACTCCTTCTGCCCAGATCTTACCACTCCCTGCCCTGCAATCGCCTGAGCTTCCCCATCCTCTTTGCATTGAAGAATATATACAACTGGACGGTGTTGCATACAATGCAGCATGGTCTCTCTGTATGTCAGAGACTGAGATAAACCTATATTTTGCATCCCCCTTTCTTGGATTTAATATGTATTTTGTTATGCTTCCACATCAAGAGCCAGTTAAGAATAGTGTCTGGATTTTTCAAAAATGTTTAAAACTGTTCCTTTTGTGTTCAGGTGTGTTTCATATCCCTTAAAAAAAACAATTTATTCAAAATGTTATATAAAAGGTCAGGGAGATCGTCTATCATCATCATCCATAAGAAAATCAATCTTTTCAAAACGGTTTTAAAGTTGACATTTGAATGCAAGTTTTTGGCAAGGCATCTGACAATTTGGCAGTGGTTGTGGTTCCATTTCCTCCAAGACCTTATTTTCACATGAATACTGGATATCATCAAAATTCATCGCCTTTGAGAAATTTCCTCCTGGCAATTTCTCAGTCCATCTCTTTTCATCCTGCCGTCAAGTAGCATGGACAGAATGAAAAGGGAAGAAAAGGAACTAATTTGTGCTGCTCTATCTAGATTTTAGTAGGCAGGAAGAAGAAAGAATTCAATCATTATAATAAGATAACCTTTAGACTGCAGCTGTTTGCTTACAGAGTAATTGTTTCCTTGAAAACTTGTTTTTGCTGCTGAAGCTTCTTCCCTCTGGGTTTGGTAGAATACTAAATTATCTATTCTATCACTCTGTCCCAATCTCTGTCCCACTATCCATCTGTCTGCCGCTTACATTTATTTATTGCTAAATTTTATTTTTATCTTCCCTTTTCTTTCCCCAAACTCTCACACTCTCTATCTCATACCCTCACACTTTCCTTCTGTCTGCTGTTCAGGCGTAATTGGGAGTTTTTCTGCATTTTGGTCTCGGTAATGACTGAACATACCTACTCATCTTTTTCTTTCTTTTTCTGTCTCCTTTCTCAGCCAGCTTTTAACCATTGATCAACTATTCTTTCTCTTTTGTTGCTGTCACACCACTTATTTCTAAATATTATGACCTCTTTTCATGCTTTCCCCTCTCTTCCTATCAGTCAGCTGCTGCTCCCTAGTTTCACCCTGTGTTCCCTGTCTTGTTTGATGAAGGTTTTGATGGGAGAGAAGTTTGAGGAGTAGTTTATGGCTTCCTCAGAAATCAAACAGTTGCATTCATTACAATGAAAGAGACATGGTGATACACTGCCATGCAATGCATTATTACTTTTACACTGATTTGAATACAATGACATGTCATTTCAACAGAAGCCCAGTAAAGAGTTCCACACACTCAAGTTTGATGACAATCAGTCATAGCAAAATATACAGCCTGTAATACACAGCCTGAAGTTGTGCAAGATTGGTGTTTTAGTTTGTTTTGTGATTTTGAAGAGCCAACTTCATCTCCTAAAAAATACTTTTATTTTAAACTATTTTGCCAAAAACATTCAGGAGCAAACAGACTCACTGGCTGAATAACTACTGAATTACTGAATTTACTGACAAAAGTTTTCTTGTCCAGGAAGTGCTCATCAATCAGTAAATTAATCAATCAATCAAACGTTATTTATATAGCAGCTTTCAAACAAATAAAATACATTTGCACATGCTTTACAAGCTAGTGACAAATCGGAGGATGTTTAAAATTGATTTAGAGACTAATGCACATCATAGTAATTAAAAAAGCAGACAAGGTTAATTAAATAAGACAACAATATAAGTTGGGAAATACTAAACACAATAAATAGATAAGCAAGGTAATAAATGTTAATGCAAATGTTATGTTAATAATGTTAATAAGAATAAAATAGAATCAAATAAATCATAATGATCAACTCTAAAATATTGATGAAACAAAATAGAATAAAATAAATAATGTATAATAAATATATATATGTATAAATAATAAAATCATAACATTATGTACCACTGTATGAATCCCACACAAAATATTTTTTTGTTTTATGTTCAAAAATAGCTATATTTTCAGCTCCTCTCAGATCCTCTGGAAGGCTGTTTTAGCTGCTCGGAGCGGAACGGCTGAAAGCAGCATGAACAAAGGTTTCTGTTCTGGTTTGTGAAACAGCAAACAGAGAGGAACTGGAGGATCTGAGGGGCCTTCCTGGTTCATACACCAAAAGCTTTTCTGAGCAGTAGTCTGGTGGAAGGCCATGTAATGTGTCATAAACCAATAAAAGAATTGTAAAATCAATATGAAAACTAACCAGTGTAAAGACTTCAAAATAGGTGTAGTGTGTGCTCTTAGTCAGCACTACTGTGGCAGAATCAATTGTACTGTAGCTCATTTATTGTATTCTTCTGCAGACCAGAAAGGAGAGCATTACTTAATCCCTGTCCTGGAAATTGGCCCTTTTATGATTCTGTTTAGACTCATGGTTCTCAATAACTTAAAATGTGAAATCACAATCTTTCAATCATTTTAACAGAGCGCCAAAGCTTTTGCTACTAAACCTAAAATCATGCAGGAATACAAGCTCTAGTCTCCATGCAACATTTACATTTACCAACACAGATTAAATGGTAAAACAATATAGTAACGTAGTTGCTAGGAGACATAGTTTCCAGTGAGAACACACTGAGAAGCGTTGAAATTAGAAATTTAAGATCTTTTTTTTGGAAGAAACACATCTCTGCAAATATGGCCACTTTTCATCATTATATTGATAAAACTGTAATCTGGTTGAAATAGTGTTGCTTTAAATAAAAATGTGCTCATGCAAATTAGTAGTATGACTGCATATTTTAGGTTGCAAGAGCATAGTGACAGGACTTTGATGTTCTTTGATCAACTAAACTAATCTGACTGTGAATGCACTTTGCTGCGCATTTGATCATCCACTTTGTCATCGAGGTCATTTTAAACCATCTGGCAAGGACATCTCAGACTTAGCTTCAAAGACAATCTAACAAGTGAGCCATTTTCAGAATATGCATCTCAGTTTTGGCCTCTGGTACAAAACCTCAAAAGGCAGAAAATACAAGATTCAACAGCAGATTGTCTCAGCAAAGCAAGATTAGTTTCCAGTCAATTTGTCAGAAAGAAATAATACAAAAAAAAAACAATCAGCCAAACTAGAAGAACAGCGCTGCGGGCAATTAATCACTGTTATTTTCTTTCTGTCCGCACTTGTGGTTATTATGGCCTTCCACCCTAAATCCCCCAAGCAGTATTATCACTGGTGCAATTTCTCCTTCTTGTCAACATTTTGGAAATGTAGGAGAAGTCAATAATACCCTCAACTGTAGCAATTGGTACAAATTAAAAACCATTATCCAGTATGTGAAGTAGGTTCTCACACAGTGGGCTTAAATTCATCACTGTCAAACACAACAGGGGAAAAAAACAAAAGTTAACTTGATTTACTTTTTCATTTTAAAAAGACAGCTGTAAAATGCATGGTAGATTATATAACAACTGTCTGACCAGCGTCTGAAATAAGAACATTTTAAACTATTAACAGAAGTTGTAAGTTATAGCATGCAGCTCTGTCTCCCAGTTTAGACGTAATTCTCAATTTCCTCCTTTCACCTCATTCCACCAGCACCGGACATGATCCACCACAGAAACTGAAGCCAAATATGAGTAAAAATAGATTGAATCTGATGTCACTTTATTAAGCTCCAATTCTGGGGCTGATGTTACGATGGTGTAGTGGTGGGATTGGGGCTAGGGAGAGAGGGCATGAGGGTGGAGGCCTGGATCAGTGCCTTGGCTCAGTGCTAAATCCCATCGTTCATCCCCATCAGTATGGAAGAGATGAGAGCCGGTCTTTAGCCCCCTACCCCCCCAAGAGAAAAACAGAGAGGCAGAGTGAGAATGAAATGTTTAAATGTGAAATAGACTATTAATGAACCACTACAATACAAATGATTTACGATGTAGATGGATAATGTGTTTGATGGAGGAGAACAGTTGCATAACAATTGTATCAGCTATATGCTTTTGTGGTGAATTTAAGCCCCTCTTGGTCTCTCACTCCAGTCCACACTTCACAGTTTCCCCTTTCCCACCATCGGAGGGCTGAGATGGCTTTAGCAAAGGGCCATGGAACCAAGCTCCAAAATGCTGCTGAGGTTATAAATAGATGTGTAAGGCTATGGATAACTGTCTATATCTCTCTACCTACCAATTCTCTCATTCTCTAATGCATGGGTGTTTGGCAATTTTTTAGACATTTGTCTCTCTGTTTGTCTGCCCTTTCTCTCACTTTACACCCCTCTCATGTCCTTCTCATTAGTAGATCTGCCCTGGTCACCCCTGGCAACTTGATGCCATCTTGTGACCTGTATCTCAGCAGGCACCCAATCAGCACACCGCAGGTGGTTCAGGTGGAAGAATGGAGGAACAGCCCTTTCATTCACACACCTTTTTTTAATTGGTCCCATCTCCCCATGCCATTACTCCCTTCTCTTCTTCTCTTTCTATTCTTTATTGCCCATCCCTCTCTCTTTCCTTCCCTCCTCTCGTGTGTCACTTTTTAATTTAGGAGTTGTTGTAATACAGTAGGCAACCTCACTTGATATCAGATTCAAATTATTGAGATATTGTCAAGATGTATGTCCAAAATTGCAGCATCAATGATAAAAATTGCTGATATTGCCTTAATTTAATAAACTTCACTTCTAGATACCAAACACATGTGCCACTTTACTGTTCACAACATGAAAAAAAGGTCAAATCTGAACTTGTGAGTGTTGTCATGCAATAGCAGCGTCATGAAAATACCAAAGCAGGACACAGAGTAATATGGAGCTGAAGCTATATCTGGGCCATATATCTGTTGAAGCGGCTTTATTTGGCACAGTTCAAGCAAGTTGAGGCCAAAACAAAGTGTGACAGAGACAGATTAAATACTGCTTTATCGTACACGTGGAGCAGAGGACTGTGGAAATCCTGTGGTATTACTGTCACTGATTCCTCACCTGACTTGTTTTTTTGTTTGTTTTCTTTGAGGTCTCATTACAGGCACAGATGCATCGAGGTATAAAGACAGAAAGCAGGAAGAGATACTGTGGGTGGGTTGTCCCTCAGGTGCCAGTTCCATTAAATAGGTCTGGCTTTTAAACATAAAACGAGAAAAAAACTGTATTAACTGAAATTTCTGAGACTTAAGACTTAAAGTTTTGAGGAAAATACGTGTACTAGTAACTCTAGTTTGTTGCCCTACCTTTCTTATGCTTAAATTGAAAGTATTATTCACATTTACAGGTCTATATTTTTCATCTTTACATGAATATCTTTTTTTTTAAGTATATTTTTGGGGCTTTTTGCCTTTAATGTACAGGTTAGTAGAGAGTGAGACAGGAAATGGGCAATGACACGCAAGATAGGACTGTTCAGTGCAGGTTTCGGATCGGGGTCGGACTGTAGCCTCAACACATGGGGTGGGTGCTCTACCCACTGAGCTAAACACTGCCACTACATGAATATCTTTGCATGATTTACAGTTCACAAGACTCCTTATTTAACTCATTGACCATTTACACAGCCACTCAGTTCAGCTTTTGTCTTTTGAAGGCCCCTCCCACTGAGTTCAATTTGTTCTGTATCAGACATCTGCCAGCTGCGGAGGCATCATCAACAATATCATTCAACAAACTATAGTAGAAGGATTTCATTACTTTTTCTTGTTCTTTACTCAAAATGTCAGCTTCTCCAATACATCCATGTTTGAGTTGATATCTGTTCCAAAAAAGGAGAGCGCGATCAAAAAACCTTGGCAATAACCATAACAACAAAGGCAATGCAACAGACAAACATTTACTGTATAGGCACCATCACAAATAAAGCGTTCAAGCAGGCAGAATCCCTGGATTTCCACTTGCAGGAAGCATTTTCTACATATGTTAACCTCAAGTTTTAAAGCTTCAACCATGTTTAGCATATTTCTCTGATAAAAAAAAGTATAGCGGCCGCCTATTGTCTGTTTAGCAGTTTGCATGGCTGTCTGCTTAAAGTGATGGTTCGGCGTAATTTCGACCTAGCGTCATATGCACCATGAGGTCTATCTAAACACCACCTCAGCCGTTCATTTTCATTTGGTCGGAAAATAGTGGAGTTAGAGCCATCAGCCGAATGGCTTAGTACAGGCGCTAACGGGACCACCAGTGTATCTCGTAAATTACCCCACTAATACTTACTAGTACTTACAAACTTTTCAATGCATCGATTAATGAGTAAAGACCATATTTGTACTACTGTAGAAGTTTGATAACAATCCAGGCATTATTAGTGGGGTAATTTACAAGATACACTGCTGGTCCCTTTAGCGCCTGTACTAAGCCATTTGGCTAGGTGGTGTTTAGATAGACCTCATGGTGCATATGACGTTAGGTCGAAATTACGCCGAACCATCGTGCTAACTATCTGCACTGCATGTTGTCTGCGGTGCTTTTCTACTTTCTTGATAGTCAGTTCATTATAGTGCAAAAATGATGCAGTAGATTTTTATGTTAATATACTGGGTTAAGTGAGGGAAATAAACTCAGTTTCTAATATTTTCTCCTCTACTGTCTCTACAGTAGAGACAGTAGCATTTCACTAAAATGCGGTCCAATATAATGCAACTAAGAAGCCTCAAAACATGTTGCAAAATTCAGCTAACACTTCTTAAGTAGCAATGTTAAGACTTAAGGTATTATTTGTTTCAGGGATATTGCATTGCATCATAATGCAATACAAGTATAATGTATGTGTATATTTTGAGAGTGATCAAAAGTGCTTTACTGCAGTCTGTCATTGATTGGATTTAACAAGCTTGCCTTCAAAAATTGCTGCAATGACAATGACAATATTTTCTTTATGACTATATTGTCTAGCAAAATGATCCATCAAGGACCTTATCATGGTGTGATAGTGCTTGACTGTCCAGATTATTGGTAATTCTTTTCTTTTTCTAGCCCCACTGACCGATTTTTCCTTATTTGATTATTTGGCTAACTGAACCAAGCTGCCACACTTTCATGCTACATTTCTCTGTAACTCTGCCCTGAATCCCCCTCCATCCAATTATCCAACATGCAGATATACTGTATACCTCATACAGTAAGTACAGTTGTTTGAACCAGCGGAAACATTGCCCCATTTCAGTCATTTGCATTATGTTCAATAGATATACCATACATATGTAGTCACAGCTGACATCTGCACCGTAGACCAAGTGTTTCAATTTTCAGCTGATATTGCTATTTATAGACATTTTCCTATACTGGATCTTCATTCTCTTAACAAGGCTGCATAACTCAAATATTAGGACAGAAGGTGATATATCATGTCTGCTGCATCCTGGGCTTCATGCTCACTTTTTGCAGGAATGGTACTGGTTCTTCAAAATAAATTCAAAAATACAAAAATGCATGTCTTTACTCATATTTTGAAGTGCATGTAGGATTGTTTCCCTATGAGAACACACACTACTTCCCCCACTATAAGGTATAATCCAGCAAATGTTGGATTGTAATAAACCTATGTTACACATTGTTACGAACCGGCTCAAAGTCCATAACAGAAATGGGAATCACACATGACACCACGTATCTAAAATAATATTTATTACAAACTTAAGTTAAATAACAATGTTAATCAGTTATATCAGTCATGAATGCAGTGTGTGGATGAGTGAAATGTGTGGTGCGATATGTGCCAACACAACCGAAACCCAAAAGTCTAACCCATCTGGTTGGTGGAGGCCTGGAGGGAAGAGAAGAGAACAAGTAATTACAAAGCAGCCAGCTAAATAGGCTGAGGTCTAAACTACACAGGTGTAGGTAGTTTCCCTGACGTCCTCTAGTCCCACCCACTGGCTCCTGAGCCAAGAAGCCCAAGGAAAAAGGGAGAGAGGGACGTCACACACATGACTTAATCTGTTTGAACAGCTGAAAAAATGAAAACGAGAATGTTGTTATTGCTTAAATGTCCACTGGGTGAGAAGAGCAGTCAACAATCATACTTGAGAGGCTTGTTGAAGATGATTTGAGGAGGACACAGACTGCATGGTTCCAAGCAGAGCAGTACTTACTACCAGGCTCCTTCATATAAATTCAAATAGCGGATGTGTTGGCTGGCATATTATTTACTTTTGAGGGAAACAAAATTCCAATTCGAAGCAGAACAAGTTGTCGGAAATGTTTTCAGAAAACTATCCCTGTGCACCCATTAAACTCTCTCTCTCACACAAACACAAACACACACACTGCTTCCTTTTTAGTTGGGAGCTCCAAACTAAAGACAAAGCCTCTGTCAAGTGGGATTTAGCGGCGACATGGGCAGAGTTGGCTGGAACTGTGAGTGACATCATTTGGAAGCGGCGCCTCTTCTGCATGAACAGGAGGGTTATAAAAGGAGCTGGAGGAGAACAAGGAACACCATGATGTGTTAGACATTCTCAGCGTGTGTATGTATGTGTGCGAGAGAGAAAGAGAAAGAGTTTGTGTGTTTTTATATGCCCCGCTGCACATGATCTGTCTGTCTGTCTGCGAGACGTTCAACATGAGATAAGCTTGGAGGATGTCGTTACAGTTGTCTGGCAGGTTTGTAATCATAGTCATTACTGAGAGTGAGAGACAGAGAGAGAGAGAGAGGATACAAAGACACCCAGCACATTCCAGGTTATACACAATATTAACAGCACAGCAATATCATCCTTGTCAGAGATCTCTGTGTTCTGCATGCCTATTATATCCTCCATTCATGCTCACACCGAGATAATGCTTGATCTATCATTCATGTCTATAAAAAGATCCATGATGCAAATATACTGAGATAAAACTGGTGTTAGAGAAGGCAATTAATTGCAAAATTACTACATGAACAGAAAACTTGCAGAACAAGGGATAAGACAACATTTGCTCACAGGATAACTGGCAAAAAAACTCGTGCACTGTCTGTCTTTGTTCTGTCTTTTATGGCCAGCCTGGTCTGTCATTTGCAATTCTGGGGTGCCCTAAAATTGTCACAGTCTTTCTATTAATCTCAGTAAACACCTCCTGAATGCTCACTGAGCTGGTCCATTATGATGACAAAATCAACACGGCACAGTACTGCAGTCCATCAGTCAATATGCAAAAGGGGAAATTTGATGGAAATGCAAACAGCTTGGTGTAATAAGTTATTGGGTTTTCCCCACAGAAGGTTACGAAACTGCAAAATTTAGAAATCTTGTAAACACTTGATTAAATTGCTTTTTATCTTTGGACTAGATGGAAAAAAAACATATATATCCTTATCCAAAGGCAATTACATTTTAACACTCTTTCTCCAATATTAGGTTTTAAGTTCATATCAGCTACTAATTCTGCAGTTGTCACATGTATGAACTATGTTGTTCTGTCTGATTCATTTATTGATTTAATTCATGGATGAATGATGGCTGGATGGATGGATGGATGAGTGGAGGCATTACCCTAAAGTCGTAAGGGACGACTGGTTTCAGAACCATGTTTTAGAGCTGCCCCCATCTGACATTCATTATGTTTTGGTGCTTGTACACATGGCAACACACATACAAGTTTAAAGCAACACAACAAAGTATTGATTGCACAGAATAGAACTCACAAAAATATTGATTGCCTGAAAATGTTCCACAATAAAGTCACTGCATAATCACAAATGTTGACACAGAACATGCAATGTGTTGTGTGGAGTTGATCACACTTTTATAACGCTTAAAGGAGAAGCTTAGATTGCCAAATAGAATTTTGATGGAATAACCTTGATTTTAAAGTTAGAGTATATATTTTTAAGGCACATGTAAGGATCTGTGCCACTGGGTTTTTTGGACAAATATATGTATTGGCATTTTGATTTTTCTGTAGGTCCAGACATATACAAAATGTACCACCCACCAAACATGTGTGCCATCTCCCTCCCCCTCTGGTGAGATGTTAAGAGGATAATGGAGGTTAGGAGAGAAAAGCCTCTCATCTGGAGGGGAACTACCAATACCAACAGTGTCAAGAAGTTGTAACATTTTTTTGTCTTTATCTCTATTGTAACAAGACTCTAAGCTAATTAGTGTAATCTATCTGTATATTTTCCCCCAGTTTTTTTCCAGCTCATTACTATATTACTTTTAGATAGGGATGAAATATTAATATGCCTCCCCTGCTGCTATGATTGTTGTTAAAGATCAAGTGCTTCTACAGGGATCAAGCCTCATATTATATTATAATATATAATATTATACAACTTTTTGTTTATGATGTAAAGCACAAGCAGGTAGCAGCTTTCCACACGCCTTGCCATACTTTGTGTGTATTTGGATTCCCTGCACTGACTGTGCAAACACCATATGGTGGGGATTTTTCAAACCAAAAGAAATTTAGTCAGTCATCCTGGGAACCAATCAAATGAAACAAATGGTTCTACTGTCATGTGGGCAACCCAAGAGGAATATGCCTCTGACCCATTTTTTGCTCCAGACCATTAGTTTAAGAAACTGGGGCATATGGTGTTGGTTGTAGGGTGTATTTTCTGTTTGGGCTGGGAAAAGGAAGCTTGGTGCTTGAGTTGAATTGTAGTACTATGTAGCCTGGAGTGATTACTTCCTGAGTGAAATAAGCCAACCCTGATTTTCTCAGATATCCTCTCCAAATGACTGCAAATGTAAGGACTAGCTAGCATGTGTTAAGGCCACTAAAACATTCAGTTCAACTACTAAAACAAAAAATATATGATAGAACATTTAAGGTTGTCATCTTACCAACTATGCTGTCATCAAATATGTGCATACAATATCTGGAAAATCAAGATCGAAGCATTTTTGGCAGCAGAAAACAAGGGGATTCTTGCTATGTCCTGTTCCCACCGATCTCTTTTCTTGGAGGTATTCAGAGTGGGTTTAAAGGGTTGACAAAGGCCATCTTGCCAAAGCTTCACTTGACCTATTTTAATCGCCTCTTGTTGGGCTTAGGCTCCATGGTGGCAGCACGTGGTGGTCTAAGCTGACCCCTATCATAGCACACAGGAGGGATTCAGCAGAAGAACAGAATTCTTGCTGTGTAAGTCCTTACACTTAATCCCCCAGGGAGGTTGTTTGTGAGCGATATCACTACAAGAGTATAGCACAACCCCCTGTGGAGAAAAACCATCCACAATGTGTTGCTGGTACTTTTCTGATTTCTACCTCGTTTTCTTGCTTTCTTTTAATCCAACATTAACTGAAGCTCAAATCTAATCTTCCTCTTCCCACACACATACACACCCACCTTACTTTCCATATCACAAATGCATGGCTTGTTCTTATGGCACACTCACGCACAACCTCCATCAATCTACCTCTGTATCCCTCTAGTACCCTCCATGTCAGACTCATTGCTCCCATGGACCAAAACACACGCACATGCAGACATACGTAGGGATGCACATGCATCCACATACACCTGCCAAACCCTGGTAATTGACATCATTCACTTTTATATGGCCAGCTGAGTCAGCATCTCCCTCTTTCACTCTGGCGTGTGTTCGACCAGAGACCGTCTGTGATTTCCTTTCTCACTCCAGCTAAACATTAATCATTCTTCATCTTTCTCATTCTTCTATGCTCAACCATCCACGACTGACACAGACTACTTTATTATCATTCAGGGCTGAACTGAAAGCAAGAATATCAGGTCTGGAAAGGTCGACTTTTCAGATGTTTTCCATTACTGGTTACCGCTTACCCGCTTACATGTTATCCGTCTCCAGCAATTACAGACATCAGCTCACTAGAATACAAAGATTTTGTTGTGTTTTAAAGGTCAGACTTAAACATAAAATAGTACTGCTGGATGTTTAAGGGTTTTGGACAAAGATACCTCAGTAGTTGAGGTTTGGAACATAGGGTCTTAAAAAAAGGTCCTCCCGAGCACTGCGGTACCAAGAAGAAATCCTAACATACAATTATATACAACTGAGAGGTTTTAAGAGCCCAGAGCTCATATAGAAAACTTTCAGCTCCACGAAGGGATATTGCAATTACATGATATTAAAAGTGAGCAGGGATTAATTCTTAGTGCTATTTTTGTTTGTTTTTCCTATGCTATTGTATAGAAGATACTATTTGTTGTTTATTGCTCTCCTCCTGATGCTGTTTACTGCTTGGACAGAAAGATTAAGCCTGATCTCAATTTTCCGTCTTCATCCCCTTGTTCTTAATTCCATTTAAATGCTTGTCTGAACACAAGCCAGGTCGTCCCTATAGCCTACTTTCCATCTCACTTCATTAACATTGTTGCCGCTCTTCAGTTTAATCCCTGCTGAATAGCAAATAATTGGACGTCCCTTGTGTTTCAGTGGGCTAACACGTTGTACACTCATGGTGTCATGACTTCTGACCTCAGCTCATGTTCACCTCACCTGCCTTCTTATGCCTAAACGATAAGGATGTACTGTAGAGAGAATCAACATGTAGATGATTATGGATGGTTTTCTATGTGATATTGTATATAAATGTGTTTAAAATAGTTAGTAAAAATAAATGACTACAAAGCTACCTCTTAACCAAGGTGTGAGCTCTGTTTCACTTGAACTGTATTTATTCATCTTAAAGTGAATATATTTCACTTAGTGTGATATTTCCAAAGATTAAGGATGTGAGGTGAATAGATTGAGATGTTTTACAGAAATATGTTGACATTTCAACATTTTCAAAATGTTAAAAAGGTTATTAAGCATTCTTGAGCTACCAAATTATCAGTAGAGACAGTTTTCCCATATTAGAGGGGAAGAAAAACCACAAGCTGAAATTGCAGTATGAAATTACACATTAAGCTACCCATTTAGATGGGAAGCAACAAAGTTTCATGTGCATACATGGGAATTAGACACAGTGCATTAAGAAAATAATTGGAAATGCCATTTATGATTTGCATTTAGATGAGCAGATTTTAATTTCGTACTGATATTGTTATGCTCAGCCCCGTGGGAAATAGTGGAGGTGAGAGTCAGCAGTGCTGACTGAGCAAGGTTCAGTGTAACACAAATAAGACCTTACTTATGCATATACATGAAGTCATACACCTATATAGAGACTGCAAGCTAATATTGACTTTTTTCTGTTGTCAGTGTTAGTTAAAATGGTTGAATGAAGGTTCATAAAATACACAAATTATAGTGAATGCTGTGACTCTGGTGTGTTTTGGTTTGCTCAATAAATTTGCTCAAAGAAAATTCAGGATCTATGATGCATGTGATTTCATGGAGAAATTAGATGTTGCCAAATCCAAATTCCACCATTTGTAAAAATGGTAATAGTTATAATAATTATAATTATAATATGGCAAACATATGGTTATAATCATAGTTGTTACAGGATGTATTGTAGCCATCACAAAGTAATCACCAGCCAAACTTCTCTATTAAAATAGCTAAAGAAAGAAAGCATATTCCAACTGCTCAGTCACATATATTACAACAACAATGGTACTGAGATGCAAACTCAGCAAAAACTCAGCAAACTTAGCATAAGAAAGACACCAAACGAATAAAAATGAAGCATGAGACTCATTTTTTGACAGCAATTCTTCAATACACCATCTGTCCACAAAACCCAAGAGTCCAAGATTCCACCCGAGAAGAAAGAAAGAAAGAAAGAATGAATTAAAAAAAAATCTGGTCAAGTCAATGTCAAAGTCATGTCAGATTTCTAAAGAGTAACAAACAAAACAACTTACTCACATGGGTGATCTAAGAGTTTAGTAAGCAGGGAAAAGCCTGTGGGTTGTTTACTTGAGTAAATCTTGAGTCAGCTGGATTCTACCCTGGAGTTCTTCTTCTGAACATGTTTCATAATCATACAGCTGTAACTCTTAAGATTAGGAGTTTTAAAATCCTGTTAGACATGACATGATGATGTACAAATCAATATTTGGTAAGCCATAGACTGTGTGGGTGTAACAAGACATGACCTCACCCATCGGTTTGCTTTGGAGCCAGTTTGAAGCCCAGAGTTACTGCACCATCTTTTCCGTTTGGAGCCAGGACTTTCCAAATAAGACACCCTGCTACCTTCGACCAAAGCTAACGCAGGAACACAGAGTGGTGCAGACTAACATGTCATGCTAACATGACATAACTATCATGGCAGGTATCGTTATCAATTCACTTTAAACGTCCCGGATCCGAGGAGCATCAATGCCCACACTGTAGACATCAGAGCTACCACTCATCTTTATACCTTATAAATTGTGCAATAATTTCCAAAATAACCCCTAGAGGCCTACATTTAGAGATTAAGACCATAGTGAGTCATTGAAAACATTTATTGACTTTGTATTTTATGAGAGAAGTTGATGCTTTTTGAATGGGAGACTACTGGAGCTAGGGATTTACCACCGTACAATCCCACCGTCAGTGGTATTGCACTTTAAGAGATGTGGGCTTAAATTGGCCATTTGGGAAACCCAGCTCAAGCTGTGAGAACTTCTGACTCATTACCTCTCCTCTCCTCTCCTCTCCTCTCCTCTCTTGTTTTCTCCTTTCCTTTGCTCTCCTCTCCTCTCCTTTCCTCTCTCAGGTTCACTACTTCTGGACTACCCCCCTGTGGTGACCTTTCACCTTTGACTGCCTAATGATCTGACCTCTGTTTGTACCTTCCTCCAAACCATCTTTCCATCCCTCTCTCTTGTCTCCCAGGGGATCACAGGATTGAGGACTCAGAGGGAGGAGGGCAGATTGGGTCTGCCCTTTCTGGCGGCTTTGTCTCCTTTCACCTTCACCTCTGTCTGCCTTCTCTCATTGCTCCCCCTTTTTCTCTCTTTCTCTCTCCCCTGTTATCTATACTCCCTCCATCTTTCAGTTACTTTTCTTCTTTTTACACCCCCCTATCTCCATCCACCAGAGAGGGCCAATCTGAATAAGCAATGCTGCTCACTCTTTACCCTAATGTGTAGGTTGGGATCCGATGGAGCAGGTTATGTTTGAGGAATACTGATGACAGCAGAGGGAGAGAACTACTAAACTTGTCACATAGAGGCATCTGGCAGCCGGACAATAGGGAAAAGGGAAGCTGTCCGTATTCAATTCAAATAGTCCAGAGTGTGAGTGTGAAATTGGTTCAGAAGCTCCACATATAGAGGAGAATAAGGCTTATTCTCTCTTATTCTGACAACAATTTTCACATTTGTTAGGCTTATTCAATACACCTCACAAATACATCTCATTGATGCAGAATTTGTTGTTTACTCCTTTCTTTATAGTGTCATTTTTGAAGCTGCAAATTAAAAAGCCGAAGAAATTTTCAGGTTTGCCAACCTATGTTTGCACCACAGTGTGATGGCTCCTGATTAAATTGTCTGCGTCAAAGTCACAGCTCGGCCTGGGGGGTGGAGTAAACAGCCCTATTAGCTGTTAACAAAGCCTCCCAGATATGAAACCATTCCTGCGTTTGGTGCTAAAGCCAGTGGGAGATTATCCAGACTGCAAATACATGGGCGACTGAGATGCCCTTTGTGCCACACAACAGAGGGCATTTCATGGGCAGAGCGCTGATCCCCTTACTGGTGTGCAGTTGAGGCAATGTAATCCCAAATTATTTAACCAGATTACTAGAGCATGAGCAAAAAATTCTGCCTTTGAATTATGTATGGGGGTTTATGTGTTAAGATATGAGTTCCAGTGTCAGTGTGATTATGTCCCTCTAAATCCAGACGCTATTCGGCAAGAGGAGATGGCCTTTCACTGTTATCAGAATACAGGTGAAGGACAAGACACATTTTCACGTAGAACGTTTTTTCAAATAGCATCAACAACTCTTCTTCAACCCTAAGAAAACCCAGCTGCTGAACACTTTATCTAAGATGTAATATGGCATTCAGCATGGGAAAAACAGTGAGGGGATATGAAAGCCAAAAAAATAAATAAACAGTTGGAATATGATTACCACTTACTTGGCAAATATCTAACTCCCAAACAAAGAATATTCTGGCAGAGGTTGCATTGCAAAAAAATAAAGGCTTTTTGGCAGATAGGTTCATTTAACTCTGCTCATGTATGAACCATTACAGGCATTTGTTTGGCACGAAAAGCACCATTGGTTTGGACCCAAACTGGCCAGCCAAATTAATATTTCTACATTCTAAAGAATAAAGCTGAAGAATGGTTTGTGGTTTATTTGATCAGAAAGTAAAGAAAAAACACTATAATAATAATAAAGACAGTATAATAATTCATTGTTAAACAGCCCTAACAGCAAAGTCTTTCTTCATTCTGTGAATGACTTGCCACACAAATCCAATGTGGATAAGAATTAAATCTCATATTATGAGATGAACGTGACCAGATTCTAAAACAAAAGTAGATGAGGACACACTAAATCATGCAAAATGTTTAGATGGCTCTAGGCAAGGCTGGATTAGTAACCCCAGGGGCCCCTGGGAACTGGGCATTGACACTCATGGACCCAACACCGTCTCGCTGCACAAATCATGCCCACCCGCTGTTACCCACCCTGGCCATTATAATCCACCTTCATTATTTTGAGCTTCCAGTCAAGCTGATATGTCAAATCACACACCTGATGGTCAAAAGCTGAATAAGTAGTTCAGCTGAGCTGGGAGCAGTTCTGCCTTCACTTCAATAAACCAAGTGCTGAAATATTGCTGCACTTACAAATCACAAGACAACGATACAATGAATTAAATCATCTCAAGGCAATGTATTGCTCAAAGATGATGGCAATATTAGTGTTCTCTGAAAACCACCCAAGCAGACAGCACAACAGTTATGACTGATACATGTGACTGAATGTACTGAGCCTCCTTACTGCAAATACGACTTTTATCACGAAACGTTTTTTTTTTTATTGCAGCCATTTCTTTCTCTTCCGTTTTGGTTACAGCTGGCACTGTCCATTTTCCACTAGGTAATAATTTTTCCTGCAAACCAGATGATACAAAGTAACCACAGTGCATTGCCATTAAAATGAGAAATGAAACACTCAATCATGAGACTTGATTTTCTTCACATGAAAGCGACAAGGAAGTGTGTCTATTTCTGTGAAGCCAAACCAAAAAAAAGAAGAAGTAGAAGAAGAAGAAGAAAAATGTTTTTTTTTTCTCCCATCATGGAGGACCCCTTTCTGATCAAGGACCCCTGGGCACTTGCCCAGATTACCCGTATGTTAGATCCAGGCCAGGCTCTATGGTTGACCATGTGGGTCGGTCAACCACGGACTCAAATATCTCAGCAAATATTAAATTCTAAAAATCAGCATGTTATAATTGTCAAGCATGCTAACTTTAGCGTTTAGCAAATACTGCCTCATGGAGCAACTGTATACTAAATACAACAGTAACAGTTATCAGATGGTTGAGGTATACAGTCAGATGCATTTTTATTCTAATGCCATGAATATGCATGTTCATGGCATCAGAATAAAAGTTAATAGTTTTATTAATGCATCATGATCAATACTGTACTTTATATTTATTTCATTGTATTTATTTTATTAAGAATCTTGAAATAGAAGATAGCAAAGTAAAAAAAGATGAGAGGAAGATATTAGGAATACACCACATTAAAGCTCACTGCGAGATATAGCTTTTGATTTAATTTTCCATTAAACTGAAAGCAATCCAAAACTCAAGAAACAGAGAGAAATCACCTTACATTTAAGTTAGTCAAAATATTTGCATTAAACATTAAAATCATTCAGCAATCAGTGGTGAATCATTTGTAGTGGGGAAAGCTCCCTGCCCTGCCATTGCTACCATATTGTCTGATGATGCAATGATGTCCAAATCTCACCCATCACCTCTCACTACAGCAGGCAGCTGGCCAACTATCGACCAGACATCAATCATGGTTTTTGGGGAGCCTGTCCTTCCACAAAAAACAACACTATAGGTCATGAATTCAGTTGCCAAAAATGACCTATAGTTAAGTCTGAGTGACAGATGTCATCTTGCCTCCATAGTAATTATGACTTGGGTCAGTGACACAGTTCATATGATTTCCTCACCTTCTCCTTATTAGGAGAAGGTGATTTGGGTGGATGGCCAGATAAAAAGGTGACTTAGCCCCAGAAGACCACTGCACGCTTCCTGCCTCAACTGCTGTTTACTTCCCATTTCAAACCTTAAGTGTCATGTTTTCAACCACGAGTCAGGACATTCTTTAATAAAACATAACCTGCTGTTTGCTGATGCCATCATGAAGATTTTAAGGAAGAACTAACCACATTTCCTGTGATTATTTTAAGCCAAACCATAATTATTTCCTAACCCTAACCAAGTGGTTTTCGTGCCTAAATCTAAACAGACCTCAACAATAGGGTTTTCATGCCATCAAACTTAGTTATTTTTTTAACAGTGATTTGTAACAGTTTTGGAAAGCAGTATATTACGCTCCAATGGGTCGTTCTGAAACAGTGGGTTGCTCTGGAGTGCATGGTACAAACGATCTATGTGGTCGTTTAATTAGGAGGACTTGTTGTTTTTAGGTCACAAGCTGTGAGGCAAGGAGATGACTCGCCTGTCTTGTACACAGCATTATATACTACACACATACACACACATACAGCCATGCTCCACGGGAAAGACAGAAGATTTTGCTGACCACCGGCTCTGTTGTCTTCTCACGACAGCCCTATCTGTCTCAGGACAGAGATAGACAGAAAGAGAGAGAGGATGGATGAAGGGAAGGAGAGAGGGATGATGGATGAAAAAGAGGAGGAGAAGCAGACTGAGAGACAGTTAGGAAAGCAAGAAACACAGAGATGGAGAGAGAAATATAAAGGGACAGAAGAGGAAAGTAATCATCTTAAAGGTCTGAAGGTCTCAGTCAGACTCACTCACTGTCCTGCAGCAAAGATGAATGCAAGAGTTAGCTCCAGCTGTGTGTGCAGGATGAAAGATGAACACAATTTCAGTATTGACCTCGAGGGGTAAAAATCAGAACCAGTTGAATGTGAGTGTAGAAACACGATGACAGTATGCTGCTGCAATTTCACTGCTGCTCAGCTGCACCTCAGACATAATAGCAGACCATGCAAAATATCTTCCTTGTTGTACAGTCTGTTTAGTGTTTAGAACTGCTTTCCTGACTGATGAATTCAGAAAAATGCATTGAATTCATGGATATGTCCACTTCTGGAAGTAGAGACACAGCAATTAAGTGGACTGGTGAGAATAGTTTTCATGTTAAGGCAAAGAGCCACATGGATCTGCGGGGCTGAATCCAAATGTCCAGATTTGCAGGCTCATGGACTTTGTGGGCTCCAAAGTCATCCAGAGGACTTTCTGCAGACTTCTCGAGTGTGTGCTTGAGGTGCAGACTTGACCAAACTTTGCACAGAAATTTCCCACAATCCAAAGCTGTTTTTATTATCAATAATAGAAAATGTATCATGATAATAATCATTGTCATAATAATAATAACAGACTGTGTAAAATATTTACTTTATATTTGTTTTTTATTACATTTGTTGTAGAAGTTGGCACAGTGAATGCATAACATGGATGTGTTTATTATTATGATTATGCTTATTATTATTATGTGCTAAACTAGATGTGAAAAGGTTGTTTTTGTGTGTCTACAGGGTGAAGGTCATAAGTTGAGGATTTAATGTGAATATACACTAATGCAGTTTTTAGCTGTTCATGTAAAGGGAAAACCTCACTGAACTTTGTAAAGCAGCTCTACAAATACCAACATCATAAAGAACGGTTAAAAACACTTTGGAAAGAGTAACAGGGTTAGAAAGTTCAATGCATCTCCATGGAAACACTTGAGGTCTTCAGTCCCATCTCAGAGTGCATTTTATCCTCTTGTGGCCCAGCACCTGCATAGACTTGATGTGATGACAGTGAACACATTATGGTACATGTGACTGAAGTCCACAAAGGCTCCGTCCGCAAGTCCAGAAGGTGGACATTTGCATCCAACAAGTTTTTTTTTTTTAACACTGTAGTTTGCTATTTCGAAGTTTTATTTCATATTCTTGATGTTCCTCAACATGGAAACACCAGAGCCAAAAATTTAACATATAGGTTTGTGTTCATGCCAACAATTTAAACCATTTGAACTTCTCTGAAAAAGAGTCTTTTCTGTCATTAACCTGTGGTGGACTGCTCTCTATACTAATGCCAATGAACCTGAGGCACTGAAGATATGGAAAAGAAACCAATTGGAGAAAAGATTCTGACCTACCTAGTATAAAACATAATCTTTGGCTTTTCGTCAACATTTGCAACAAGCATAATTTTTTATTTTTTTAGCTTGAATCTCACTTGCACAGATGTTCCTTTGGAGTCATAACTGATTTCTTGCCTCATATTTTGACATATTTTTTAGACAGGGAACCAGTTACTCTCTACTGCAGTTTGCTCCTCCATTGTTCTGACACCCTTTAACCTTATGGTATTTACCAAATATTGTCTCTGCAGAAAACAGACAATGAATACTGGATGCACCAAAAGGTTTTCCTACTCCACATCTTTATGTTATAAATAGCCTATTCTACATGTACATTTTATTGAAATTTGATTGTAATTTTAAAACCTAAACAGCTGACTAGCTATAGTGCATAAACATGGCAGTCTCCAAGCCTCTCCAACAGTGTGGTACACCTTTTTACAATGTAAGTATCCTTTCTCCTCTCTACTCAAACCAACTACTTGCTTTAAAAATGCAGCAATATGCAGGAAGCCAGTAACTTCAAGCATCTAGTTTTTTGTCCATGTACATATATTGGGGTTTTTTTTCAGGATTTTTTCAGCACGTTGCTGCTGGCAGCTGTCTGCTGAGTCTGGACCGAAAACTTGCTGTCACTCTTCTGCTCTAATTCATGAACATCCCTGAGCTCCTTCCTACTGCAGGGCTGCACTGTAGGTACAACACACATGGTGTAATCCTCTGGGCTTTATGGATGAGAGATGATGCAACATACATGTAGAGTAGTTGTGCATACGGTACATGAATCATATTGTTCACAACTCAAATGTAACACCAGCTGTTACAGCCATACCACCCTGGGCATACCCGATTTTGTCTGATCTCAGAAGCTAAGCGGGTCGGGCCTGGTTAATAGCTGGATGGGTGTTGTAAGTTTTCTTGCCCCTGAATCAATGACATTACATTTGTCATCTGAAAAGGGTATACAGAAGAGTGGAGCGTAGTTGGAAGAAATCCAAACTAAAGGTCTATCTCCTCCATCTGAAAGAACTGCTGTCCATGCTCAACCAAAATATCAAAGAAAGGACAGCTGCCTACTTTGCAGGCCTAATTAACCACTTAACATACGCCCCTGTTTTTTATGCTGTTAGCCTAAACGACATGCCCAAGTTGTGAGCAGCACAGATCCCACATAGTTTGAGACTCAGAGATGTGTCTGGTATCAGTGGAAAGGAAACACTCTCAGGATTCTTGTAAAAGTGTCTGTGTGATTCTGTGACTTACTGACAAAGAGTGGCAGAGGTTACAATGATGGGATTGTCCATAGGTTTGCCTTTACAATGACATGTGTACAGACATTCAGGGACCTCTCAGCGGGATATAGACACAATGAGGCCACAGCCACAGGTCTTGGCTTCATGCAGTCCAAATTTGGAGTCAAAAGACCAAAAGATGAATTTTTCAGAATTATTTTTCAACAGGTATGTCCATGCGTTTTCCTCAGGTCCTTTTTGGAGACTCCAAATGGACACTTGGTTACCAAAGCTGTATAACCGCAATCAAACACCTATAACTTCACATCCCCTTTGCCTACAATCAAAATCTTGGTCTCTAATGAAAGCTGACGCCATATTATTATTATTATTATTAATATTATTATTATTATTATTATTACATACAACCATATATTTTTGTTTGGCCATATCTATCTATCTATCTATCTATCTATCTATCTATCTGTTTATTTTGCTATAAGTCATATGTCACGTCGAAGAAGAACCAACCGTGTACCAAAATGCCGTGTGCGTAATGATATATGGTTCAACTCTTTTACGCACAGGGCGCACGCCGGTTACGCTTGGAGTTTGTTTATGGACAGCCAAACCTGATAGCTTAGTGTCATACACCGTTGAAAACCTCTGACTATTGGCTAAAAGATTAGCAACTTCATTTCACCGAATATTTCCATAGGCTGGAACAGCTGTCAATCAAAGCCATGTCGTCATTGTTGTCGGTCACATGTCCTCATTGGCTTTGGGGACATGTACTGCCTAATCCTAAACACCGATTGGCTTGTGTGTGGTGTCGTCAGAAGCAGAAGAGGCTCACGGTCGTAAACATCTAGTCACGTGTACTGAGATGGACGTGCAGGTCAGGAAATGACGTAAACGGACCGTCTATGGTTTGTTATTTGTGTTATTACGTTGCGTGTTGGACTAAATACATGTTGACATATTGAGGAAAGTATTTCGGTTTTATGGAAACGGATTTCATATTTCACAAGAATGGATATTTGGCGAGCTGTACAGAAAGTGCTGAGTCATAAGATGATCGTTGTGGATAAAGGGAAGACTTTGAAGGTATGTAGGCATTATAGCTTTTCTTACTTAGCTCAGGGGCTAGCCGAGCTAATCGCTAATACTATTACGGCTGTGAGCAACCACATAAGTCGTGAGTGGTCTTGAATGAATCAGGACAATCTAAGCTTTCCAACGATGTACGGCATGAATATATATGTTTAAGGGTTGGTGTTTAAAACATCCAGAAGAACTTGTGGCTACCTCCTAACATCCGTCCCGTCCCGTAGACGGAACAGCGTGCGTTACGTGGTTAACACAATCCTAGTTTCCTGTTTAAAACCTTACCAACCTACTGTATTTGCCTCTTCCCCAGTAAACTGTGAAAATGTTTTGTCTTTCAATCTAATTCTAACATTGCAACCGTGTCCTCTGATTCATCACTCTACTGTCCTACTCTCTTGTCTGATTCCTGCACTATCTCTTTACACAATCTCATTGACACTTGTCCTGATGATTTGAAGATGGTGTGTGTCCAACCTAAGAAAAAAAAAGAACCCAACCAATTAACTCATTTCAAAACTACCATTCATCTCCAAAATTCTCCAAAAAAAGTTTTCTAAATTCATTGAAGGACACAGTGTTTTAAATAAGTCCAGACAAGCCAGACTGGAATTTAACATAGTACAGAAACAGCACTGCTAAGAGTGACACATATTGTAACATCCTCATTCAGGCTGTGTATCCTGCTTCACTTAACAGCTGCTTTTGGTACTATTGATTACTACTATTGATCTTTGTTGAATGTTTAAATAAATGGGTGGGTATCTCTGGCTCTGCTCTCAGACAGGAAGCTGTAGGTTGTGATTGTCAACTTTCTGTCTTTAACTGCTCGTATACTCTGTGGAGTCTTTGGTCCCATTCTTCTCTCACTTTGCATGTTACCTCTAGGCAACAGGGTTAGTCAGTTCAATTGCATTTCTCACAACTGCTAGGCTGATGACAAGCAGCTAGGTACCCTCCATGACTGCATGACTACTATTAAGGAATGGATGTCATGCAATTCCTCCAGTTTCATTCAGACAAAATGGAGGTTCTCCTTATAGGTCCTAATTAGTTTGTCTCTGAAGTGAAACCCTGTATCAGCCCTCTGGCCTTCAATGTTAAACCCTCATCAAGTAACGTTTGTAATCTTTGACCAAAATCTGAACTCTGACTCACACATAAACAAGCTTGTGCAAACCTGCTTTTTCCAACTCTGTAACGTCGCTGAATCAAATCAATGCTAACAATCAGAGATCTAGAATTTCTGAATTCCTAATAATTTGTTCACGCCTTGACGACTACAATGCTCTTTTCTCCTGTCTCAGTCAAGCAGCCCTGTCCCACCTGCAACTCGTGCAAAACACTGCAGCCAGACTGCCAACCGTTGATCCCACATCACAGCAATTCTTGCATCCCTTCATTGGCGCCAAGTAAAGCATAGAACAGATTTTATGATACTGATTATCATTTGGAAGGTCCTACATGGTCTTGCCTGTTCATTCATTTCTGAAGCTTTGTATCCTGACTCCACCCAGATCTTCCGACCAAGGTATCTTATTTAGGCCTACACCCCGCTCTCACTACAAATCCATGGATGAATATACTTTTAGGGTCCCATCCCTGTGGATCAATCTCACCCCCTGTTTGATCAGCTGAGTCTTTAAGATTCTTTAAAAAACCCAAATCCCATCTCTACCAACTTGTCTTCCCTGCAAAATGGCTGTAATTTATTTTTCTATCTCAAATATAATATATGTATTATTTATTTTGTATTCGTAAAGTTGTTTTAAAAGGGTCCTAGGCCTATATAAATAAAATCTTACCTATAGACTGTGTAAAGTGAATTCACACTTTTTCTTCTAAAAACATTAAATAGGTCATAAATGTATTTCTAAAAAAGTTGTAAAAAGCATTTCAACCATTTAGATTTGAATTGTGGAGCTAGGCTTCACAAACTGTGCTTCAAAATTTCTGTGTTCAGGATTTAGTGGGTGGATCTGAAAAACACCACCACCACTGCGTTAGCATAAACCCGCCCCTGCTGCTGTAGAGGTATAAATACATTCAGCGCACACTACTACTACAGTCTACAGTTAGCCAGTTAGCTGAATTAGCTGCCGAGCTACCGCCGAGTTAGCAGCAGAAAGCTCTCAGACGTAACGTCCATGTTTCAGGTAGAGGTGGTGACTTTGATTGACAGCTGACACTTGGTAGGGGGCGGGGTTTCAGTGGACTCACCGGGCACTCCCACAGCATTTGGGAGCAGAGACAGAGACTGAGTTTTACACAACTTTGAAGCCTAATTTCATATATTTGGCGATTTTTTTTAATCATTCAAATTTGGCAGGGTGGTTAACAACACACTTTTCTGTGGTACGTCAAACTCAGAACACATATTTATTCTTACTTTACATGGACTTTAAGTGCCTACTTAGCCTACATATTAATATTTCTGGTTCATATTGCAAAATATTAGTAACAGACTGAATAGTAGTGGACACACCATCACTTACTAAATATGTACAGTATCCACATCAACATATTCTCCAAGTAAAATGTTCATATACAACTCTTTTGAATATGAATCTTGAATAAAGTGATTTAAAGACTGTAACAATAACATTGGACTTTGCTTGTGTGTTGTACTTCTCCCTTGAGGGGAAACCCTGCAACAACAAACACAGGTAGCAGTTAATGTGGAAATGATGTAAAGCCTTATTTTGAGCATTTTCTGTACCCAGTCCTTTAATGTTTCATTCACACTCTTTTTTTTTATTGAATAATGTATAAGAGGCAATTGTGTAGTATTTTTTCTCTATTTATACACTAGTTTTATTCATTATTCATGTGTTGATTCATGTGTTAAAGTCATTTCATGCACATGAACCATGCTGAACTGCAGCAAATCAAAACTGAGCTCTGCCTGCATAGTACAGCAGTACAGACCTGGGTGTTCCCTTTCATTGCACACACTTTTCATTCAGTTCAAGTTCTGCTCTTCATACAATATGTTTGGCCACCACACCGCCTGCAGGTATCTCTGCAGATATGACCTATATGCCCACAGCTTCATGTTTCATTAAATGATGGTCCTTGGCTCCCTTCAATTTTATGATTATTCTGACCAATAACAATGTTTTCTTGACAACTGAAATCAGTCAGAGCTATATTGCAAAAAAAAAAAAAAAAACCCAGAACAGGTCCCACATGTAACTCTTATGGATTTTTTTTTAATTAAAAAAATGTTATTGTAGTGGGTAAACTGTTTAAAACAACATGAACTGAAAGCAACCTTTATCAAATGCCTTCCAGTGCAAAGAAACATGTGCTAGTTGAGGCAATGTGACCAAAAAGTAGATAAAGTATTACATAGCCGTTGGTGTCGCTGCATGTTTCTCTGATAGTTTGTCGTTTCCCATAGCAACAGATTCAAGAGATGCTGGAGTGTCAGAGCAGCAGTGATAGTGTTATTGTTTACACATATGTTTGGATTAAGGAAGGCAATTTTTTAAAGTGACTGACATTTAAATGACACGACTAATGAGAAAGGCAGAGGGAGACAGAGAGAATGAAAGGGGAGCATAAAATAGAAAAAGGAAACTGAAACTTTAGATAATGCATTTGCATGGATAACCAAGCCCTATAGTAACAGCTGCATATATTTTCATATAGGCCGCATCTGACACTCATTCCAGTCCTGCAAAGCAACTAAATTTGCTCCTCTGAAAAAATATATTACGTTCCCAGGGTAAATAATATTTAACCCTTACATACTGTTCATATTCTGATCCTTTACAGTATTCCCTCATAATTAATCTCTTTTACCAAACTTTTTTAGGTTTTATGCTGTTTTTATTAGAGACAACACATTTACAATCACACTATATTAAGGGTTTCACTTCAACCTGCATTCTATAGCTAATTATCTGATAGATTATGATTAAAAAATAATTCATGAGGGTTAGGGTTTTTGGCTTTCTTGTCAAGAGTTAGAGGTAAAAACTAATACTGCTCTTATATCTGTCTCTTAAATAGCTACAGCTGGGAGTTGATTAAATGATAGCTTAGGTTTTTTTTATTGGTTTGTCTTAAAACAACAGTCAAGTGCCCATTTGAACAGTGTAAGAGGTTTTCCTCACTGCAAATCATTCCTCCTGTTCAAAGATCCCCTTAAAATGTGCTTTCCAGTGTGTCCACAGTCTTTTTTCTGCTTTTAAAAGTTTGGAGTTTATATGAGGTTTCCGAAGTCTGAATTGTAATATCAAGTGGATATTTGGCTCATTTAGTCTGTTAAGCATGAAATGTCCTCTTTGTATTTCCTCAAACAGTATTTCCTTGTTGAGCTGTGGAGGATGTATTATAGCCTAACCAAAAGAGGGACTTTGTCACTAAAAAGACAGCAACCATGAAAGATATGTTTTCATTTGGACTGTTAAAGCTTCATATTAGTTTTCAGATACACTTTTAAATAGTTTTTTTAAAGAGAAGGAAGCTTATGATTTTTGCCCCCATCACTTACATTGTAAATGCATTATAAAGAGATGGATAAAAAGAATGATTAAGGCAAGAAAACCCTACTTCAGAGACAGCCTTGAAAAAAACCCTTTTAACTTTAAATTTATAACTAATGCTAAACTCCTTTTTTTTAAAAAAACTTTGGAGTGGTTACACCTTTGTATTTAATGGACTATATAAGAGTGGTAGGGAGCTTTTCCTCAAACTTCAAAGTTGCATGAGGATCTCATCAGCTTCCTCTCTCTCTCTTTTTTTGTACAATCACAGCCGGCTATACGTGACTCAGCTGTATCTGCAGATATGACTTTGACTTTCTTGCCACTTTTTTCTTTTTTTTCCAACCGACTACATTAACCGCAGGCACCATCATTAGCTATCCCGCCCATAAAGCGTCACCGATTCAAACTGCAGCCGAGGCAGAGAAAGCAGGGAGGCAGGCTGATCACACACACTCACACACTGACGAGCAGAGAGAGAGAGAGGAGCACATATACAAGCGCGTGAGAGGTTGGAGATCCTTCAGTGGTTTTTCACTTGCATGAACGCAACCGTAGACCCCCCCAGGATCTAAAGATGTGGACAGAAGTCGGGAAGCTTGTGCTATTACATCTGCTGCTCATGGAGCTCCATTGCGTTAAAGGTAAGACACTTGTCTTTCGGCGAGGAGATGAATTTGCATCGCATCACGGACGGGCAGCAGCAGCGCTTTTTTTTTTTTTTTTGGAAGGGGATCGCTGCCCACAGAGAAACGACTTGTCTCTCATTGTAGTCCGCGTCCTCTTAAGTGCTGGGCTAATGTGCCTCACAAAGACTTCAGTCATCAAAGCGTGCATACAGCTACACTACACACCTGGATCGCCACCTTAGTCCGCCTGACAAATTGCGATCCGCGGTGACGTGAGGTGACAATACACGGAAGAAAAGATCCGTGAAGCCAAGCCAAGCCAAGCCAACACGTGTCTAAATGCAGTAGGCTGATCGGAAAGCCAAGTGTGTTGTGTTGTGATGTGATGTGGTCACAATGTGTAGGTTGATATCAGTGCTTTGTGTTTTGGTGTTTTTTTGTTGCAGCAGCTAATAAACGCTTTACAATATTTGTGATCAGTGTTAAAGTGCCAGCAGGGTGGTGGGTAGCTATACTAAGCAGCCACGGTCGCACCAAAGTAGCCTATTGATACACAAACAAGCAAACCAACCAGAATGAATCACAATTAAAGGGACCAAACAGAGAAATGTAGACAGGGCAAAATTTGTGAAAAGCTGGTAAACTGTTGTGAAATAAAATCTATCTAGTGGAAGATTTCAGAGCGCAAATCATAGCGATGATTCAGTTCACAAGCGTTAGTAATGAGAACAGGGAATAATGACTTGTTTGATAACAGCCATGTCCTATGTATTCAGTCTTAAAGCATATGTAAAACGTGGCAACTGTCCTAATTACAGGCTATGATGTATATGCTGGAAAAAGTGAAACAGTGAAAACAGCTTAGTGACTGCAGTTGAACTCTGTTTTACAATCAGCTGTTCTTGACAAAGTCTTAACAAAAGCCCCTTTTGTGGAAATTGAATGGATATGGTTGTGAATTGTGATTTTTTAAAAAGTGACTTTATAGTGTTTTGAATCTCACAGTATCTTTGCTCTGTATCCTCATTCGATTAAAAAAAAAAAAGTGTCCCATTCTGTAAATTGACAGCTTTGTTCTTTTTATATGACATTATAGGAACTCATACAGAATCGGAGTGTGAAGACGGGCAGTTTCAGTGCAAGAACGGAAGGTGCATCCCAACCCTGTGGAGATGCGATGATGATGATGATTGCTCAGACAGCAGCGATGAGGAGAATTGTCGTAAGTAGCTCGCAGTTTTTGATGGTGTCTGTGTTTGCTGTCCCATGGACCTGGCTGTCATGTCTGTTACAAATACAAGTCTTTATCTCGGACAAGGACTCCCAAACATTTCAGTGTGTGTGAAGGATCTCTGAAGTTGACACACATAAGATGTTACATATCATGATGATGATGATGATATGTGCCTGCATTGTGCTGTTTGATATGTTGTGGATGAAGTTATACTCCAAATAAGCTACTTTTCACTTGCCCACTGGAATCTCCCTCTCTGTTGTTAGTCCGTCTAACATCAGTGCAGGACATGCTGATCCTGGATCACTGGTCAGGTCACATGGCTACAGGAATTTCTCATTTCTTACTCATTTCACTTCCTAAGCAATCCTGTGGCACAATGAAAGCTTTGGCCCCACTGGGTCACAGCGGGGCCATTTCATAATATTGTTATTATTAACTTTAACTTGTTGTGGCTGCGTAGAGATATTGTCAGTCTTGTTATCAGGGAGACAGTTCACCGTGCTGTGCTGTCTCATAATGGTTTGCTCATAATGGCTCTGCAGATATCTGAAATAGGGTGATAAAACTGTGGCATTACGTGTCATGACATCTCACTGCTGAGTAATGCAGCACGTACTAATGCCAATACTGTGGCTCTTAGATATGGCTGCTTAAAATCTGGCTGCTTTTCTGTTCTCAAGGGCGCTTCTGTTTCAGTGGTTAGGCTGTTTTGTAATTGGGGTGGTGTAAAATAAAGCAATGCAAATACTATTTTTGTGAGTCAAATATTATATTATGAAAGACCAATATCATGCAATACCAGTTGAACTGGCTCCGAATCCGCTCCGTTCAGGAAATTGCACGGACAACCATCCGAGTAATCATGGCTTATAAATTTGTCATGGTACTAATTGCTTGAATGGTTATATTAGTGGCCAATTGATTCATCGCTTATCTTGGGCACCAGCACACCAAACCCAAGACTCTCTCTCATCATGCACGCCCGCTGTGGTGTTGGCCGCTGAATATCTTGGGAGTTTCCCCGCATGAACGCTGTGACATTTAACAAGCGAGTCTCATTGACTGGAGGGACTGATTGGGATTATTGGACATTTAGTGGGCAATACTTGATGGAAGTGGAATTAGATTTTAATGAACTCTTCTTCCCTCTGACAGGTGTAGTTCACTTTGTTGTCTGGTGTAAGTGTTGCTCAAAGAGAATGTGGAAATGATACTTAAGCCACAAGATGACAGACTGTTCTTTCAACTTAGCCACTTTGTCTGTGGCAGAAATGTGCCTCTTTCTTCTTTCTTCTCTCCTCACTCTTTTGCTATATATCCTCCTAGCTTCAGATGTGGTTGTGCTTTCCTCCTGGGCTTCTCTGTCACTTTCTCGGTCTCTTCCCCTGTTCTTTGTGTACCTTTTTATCCACTTTTTTTCTCCCATGCTGTGCCTCATACTCTCTTTTGCATTATCCGTCCATCGCTGCCTCTCTCTCTTCCTACCCGTCTTGTTCTGACTGCTCCCAACCCTCAGTCTGTGTTGGAAGTTGGGTGCTTCTTTCTAAAAACCTGTCCGTCTCACTTCCTCAGCATTGTAGCACCCACTAAGGGGTTTTCCTCCCCCCATTTTTAAATCTCCTGTGGGCACCTTGGCAGTGCGAATGCCAAAGAGGCTATGCCCACTCGTCTTACGCCCACAAAGAGCATCAGCTGACAGGTTGGTTGGAGATAAATCCAACAGCGTGACTCTGGTTGCCGGAGTGATGCTCAGTGGCTGGCAGCATGCCAGCCCTTCGAGCAGATGCCAGCACTGCCACTGTGCCCCCTCCCCAAAACCCAATATCACCAACAGTGCTCAGCAGAGAGGAGGAGACTGAGGTAGAGAGGGAGGAGGAGAAAAGATGGGGCAGGTTTGATTGAAATGAACAGGACGGTGTAGAGCAGAACTGGTGAGAAAATATGAGCAAAATAATTAGGGAGAATGGGTAGGGGGGCAAATGGAAAGAGGAGGAGCTGTTGCAAGCTGTTGAATTGTATAGGCTAGTCTTCACAAAGCCAACAAACAAGTTTTGCTTCACTTCTGGTGGTGTGGTAGGGCACATTAGACTTCGGAAAGGTGTCATGTAATTTAGGCTTTAGATGACTTACTTTGACATCCCTCCATGACTACGATCCTGCAGCCTTTGGCTATCATTAGTCTTTTCAAAATGAAAATACACGGTGACTAGTCATAGCTGGATAATGAGATCTAAAATCTGTCATGACAATTTGTCACATTTACCTTGATATTAATAAATGCAATGATAGCATTCGTATTATCAAAGAGCTGTGTACAAATATTCAGATGGCTGCTTCTAATGTTTAGCTGGTGTCTGTGCACAGTCAAAAATAATTTGAGTGAGGAAATTCCACTCTAACATCACTGTACAATTGCAAGTGGACTGACTCTCGTTAATTGTGTCACATCAGTTTTTCAGGAGTCACATTCTCCCAGTTAAACTGTCATTAATATCATAACAGTAATTTAAGCATATCAACTTAATGGTTTGGAACCAGGATTTTCAGTATTTGGAGCAAGTGTAGCTCATGAAATACAAGTCGTGCCAAGTTGATCAGGTTACATATGCTATTTCACATATTTAATCAATATTACGTACATTCTGCTGCTATGTGTGTACTTATTTTTGCTATCTATTGAGCATCTTTGGCACTAATCATTTTTTGGATACATTTTATAGTAAATTATCTAATTTTTAGGTTGTAGCTTGAGTGCAAACTGGGCAACTGTGTTTTCAGGTAAATATAAGTATTGGATCTGACTCATAATCAACAGATAACTATAATCTATAGACTGCACTGTAAACTCATTTGGTTGGCTGGTTAAATGTCTAAATAGATGTCACTTGTTGGGTGCATTTGATTAGGAATTTATGTAATTTGATAGTCTAAAGTAAACCACTGGAATTGGTTGACTTCATCAGATCATTTGGGAAATGTGAGTGTTGTAACATGGTGTGACATCAGCTCGTTACACTACATTAGTGAGTCGTGTTGTGACTTTGTTGATGTCATCCCTCTACACTCTGTTTAGGAAAGGATGTACATCTAAACACACCAGACATGACTATGTTAGATACATCCAGGCTGGATTTAACTGTGTTTGTATATATGCGAGTATCAGTTGGATCACCCATCTCGTTATGCACACACACACACACACACACACACACACACACACACACACACACACACACACACACACACACACACACAGACACACACAGCCCTCTAAAAGCAGGGGTGAACCCTATAGCATCCCCCCTCTAGCAGCTGTATTAGAATAAGTCCTGGTAGATTGGGTTGTCTTTTATACCTTGTCTCTCCTTTTATTTCTATTCTCTCCTCCTCCTCCTCCTTCTGCTCCTCTCCTTCCCTCTCCTCCATTCTCAACATGCCTCTTGGTAGATTCCACTCTTGTTGCCCTGGGAGACGGTAAAGTGGTGGTGATGATTGTGGTGGGGTTTTTGTGCATGTGTGTGCTCTCTTTGTAGTGAACGCACCACTGCTGCACACATGTAGGCCTATGCTTTACAAATGGCATCTCTCCACCTCTGCACGTCTCTGTTTGACCTATATTTCATTTGAGGAATGTACAGAAAAAAAGGCCTTATCATTTTACAGTGGATTTAAGTGGATTTAAACATGCCTAATCCAAAGTGCCACTATAAAAATCATCTCATATCTCAACCTTATTTGAGCTTTTAATTGTTCTCTCCCTCTCACGTCGCTGTAAAGAGTCTTCTCCTCCAAATGGCCTTGGTCATACTGCACTGTAAAAACATTTCACTAGCGATGATAAACACAGCGCTAAAACATGTTAACTGATAGGATAATGAAGTTGATGTAATGGAACCCAAAATGAACCCTAAAAAACCCTTTTTGCAGCATTGAAAGGGAAAAATGGGATGGAAGGAGAATACATAGGGTGGGAAGAGAGTTATTGTTGTAGTCATTGTGCGTAAATACAGTGTGTGTGTGTGTGTGTGTGTGTGTGTGTTTGTGTGTCGCAGCAGGACAATGAGTCTGAGCAGGTCTAAGAAGGGGAGCGTCTCCTCAGCGGTCTGAGACCAGCTTCCCATAGAGGAGACATCACAACACATTACACGCCACTACTCTGTCTGTGTGTGTGTCTGTGTGTGTGTGTGTGTGTGAGGCCAGGCTCTCTCTCTTTCTGTCACACCCTAACACACACACACACATGACACCGTAATAAGAGACTGCAGAGAGGCGATTCAGGCATAAAAGGCATTGTACTGATAGGCTCACAAAAACACATTTTTTGTCACCTGCTGACATATACACACACACACACACACACACACACACACACACACACACACACACACACACACACTGCTCTCTGTAGCACAGCTGGGGTCAGACTTCTAATGGGAGTATAGGTCAAGGGGACCAATAGCTTAATCAATTATACCCAAACACACACTTACTCACAAATACACACAATGAATGTGTAGTAGCAAGGCTGCTTTTGAAAGGACAACACATACACACACAAATATTTGAATAATGAGGTCAACACTAACACTGAACAGGTATACTATTTCTAAGCATAAGCAAATATACACACACAGTATGTTTTCTGTATTGGACTAAGAATAGTGTGTGTGTGTGTGTGTGTGTGTTTTGTTAATATGTGTGTGAGGGGTGGACGCAGCTGCAGTACACTAGTCTCCAGAGAAAAGGACCCTCTGCTGTGTTCTGTGATGACTGAGGCACTTTGGGGTTTGTGTGTGTGTGTGTGTGTGTGTGTGTGTGTGTGTGTGTGTGTGTGTGTGTGTGTGTGTGTGTGTGTGTGTGTGTGTGTGTGTGTGTGTGTGTGTGTGTGTGTGTGTGTGTGTGTGTGTGTGTGTGTGTGTGTGTGTGTGTGTGTGTGTGTGTGGAGAGAAAGCATCTTACCGACACATGACAACACACAGGACACTCGAAATGATGATCATTTGAGTTTATTACAACTTTGGTCACATTGTGTTAGTTTTGGACAGTTTTCCTATGTGATGAAGGATTATTACAGACAGTCTGGATAGGCTCACCCAAGTCATTTCTATAATCAGGCCAAATTGTTGGCTTGTTTACAACTTGTCTGATTGTGTGACTGCCCCTGTTTCTCGCCTCGCTGGACTTTGATGTAGCAATAAGTTCCCAAATCTCAGCAATTAATTTGAGTATTAGGGTTGGAGACCAAACTCTGTACTTTTAGGGATACCATCCGAATTATGTTGGTATTATCGAGTACCTCTTTTTTTTTTTTTTTTTGTAATATCAATATGTGCCAAATATCAGTACCTTGAGAGCAGGTTTTTATTGCGAATACAAATAAATATTGATAAGATTGATTATAAGCCTTTAGAAAAATCCCTACTAGTTTACCAACACGTGTATCTGAAATTTCTCTACTGTGTTCCTATTTGTACTTTCAGATATCCGCCTTATTTGAATGTTTCCCGATTGCATTCAGTTGTATCAGAGCTGTGTTACGTTACTGCCGATGTGTTTATCGCTGAGTTAGTGGAGCTTCATTAACAGTGTTATTCTTCAATAAAAAACAAGTTAACACCAAATCTGGAGATATTTGAAGCTATGTGTTCAGCGGATCAGTTAGAAATAGTGCAGAGCTGAACATTACAAGTAGAACAAGCCACAGTGAGATGTTTGATGGAGAGCTGCAGACGACAGGCTCTTAGTGGGTTTTTGGCAAACAAATCTATAACAGGACCCTAAGGCCCTGATCAGACAGAACACTTTTTAGCAGCCTGCGGTGGCTTTTTGTAATTGTTTTCAATGAGACTGAAGCTTTTTGCTCGCTGCTTTTGAGTTGCTGAGTGCCGTGTGTTTTATATGCTCTTTACTCCTCAGGTTTTTTTTTTGCAAGCGCGCCATGAATGCCTGCAGTTGAAAAAACTTCAACTCTGAGGAAAAGTCATTTGTATTTTTTTTTTCCATTGTACATCAGTTTCTCCACTGCCCTACACCAACCCTCAAAGTTACACTATAGTACTGTATGTTAGATGACTGTGGGGAAACTAATTCTGAATTCTAAAGTTAGGAAATGGGAACTTCAGCAGCCCTGAAGCTAGATGCTGAGGCTCTGCAATGCTGACAATTGTGTGTGGGAGTTTTGTAAATCATCACATTAAATTATACAAACTGCTTTTAATGATGAACTATTTTCTCTGCCTCCTAATTAAGGGAACATGGTAGGTAGGTAATGACTACAGTTTGTGAAATTCCTGGTTGTTTAATAGGAATAGAATAGAAAAGCAAGGAAACAAATAAAACCCATGAGTTTTATTGAGGCTATATTAATCTTATGTATAGTTTTTCATGCACACACCAATACATTAAACCAAATAAACATCAGGCTTCATATTTTAGATAACACTTTTCTCTGTCTTTCTGCACTTTGACATATTATGTGTCACAATGGATTCCATAAAGATACAATATTAAACACAATCAAGTAGACATGTTGTCCCATGCAGCACACTATTCTGACAGGGGGCATCACCTTTGTCAGACACTGTATCATGCTCTACAAGCTAACAGTACCTGGTGTGCTGAATAGGTGTTGGGTGCAGTGGTGCAAAACAGCAGCAGGGTAATTTTAGCTGAGGTCAGTGCTGGCCTGAGGCATTTGCTCTCTCTGTATGTCTCACTCTGTCCATCTATCTTATCTGTCTTGCTCATTTTTTTGCCCACTTGCTATTTATTGCTCTCATCTAACTTCCTTTTTCCTGTATCTGTTATCCCTCTTTTTCTATCTTTTGCCTTTTCTCTGAGCCTTTGGAGCAATGCCTTTGTTTTGACGTGAAGGGCAGGGGTATGGAATACAGCACAGCTACGAGGAGGGAACAGACTGTGTGTGTGTGTGTGTGTGTGTGAGAGAGAGACAGAGGGGAAAGTGAGAGTGCACTGCCCATCTACATACTTCTAATCCAATTAGCGAGTGTCTCAGCGGGTGAGAATCTGTACTGTGAGTAGTGAGCGTGTCAGAGAAGGAATTACTGAGTTTTCCTTTGCCTAAGGATGCATTTCTCTGTGTTTGTGTATGTTGATAGAGTACAAAACAGCCACATTGTCCTATTTCTTTCGCTGTTTACTGTATGTCCATCTCCTCCGCTGCTGCTTGCATCTTCTTACTAACACAACAAGATTTTCTTAAAACTTTTCTCCCTTTTTTTTGTTTCTTGCAACACCTTCTTTGATTTCACTTTCACTCCAAACTACTGGGTTACTTTATAGTGGAAAATTAGAAAGTATCAAATCAGGCAACTGGCAGATTGATAAGGATAACAAAAAAAATTCAAGCTTTTTATGGCTTCTGTTTGGGATTGTTACCTCGAGGGATGGTACACACTCATCACATAACAGAACAAAGTATCTTTTGAAATGTCGATTTTCTTCCAGCAATATTCTAATGTACCACTCATTAGTTGGTACGCTTGAATGATGCCAAGTTTATTTCTGTCTTTTGATAAAAGCAGAAATTACAGCTGAGACTACTGACTTGAGCTATACTAATCACTTCTTAAAGCTGCTCTAATCAGTACTTTGATATTAGCAGTGGATCAGTGGACAGTTTGAGAAGAGTTGCTTATAGTGATAACCCTCTCAGTTCCACGTAGCATTTTAGCATCTTTCAGCTCATTGTTTTGTGTTTTATGGCTTGTTTTGGTTCACTCTCGCTGATCTCAGTTCTGATGAACCCTCTCCTGCCTGGCAAAGACAGAAAAAGTTAGTCATTATCTGGTGAACATACTGGAGTGTTTAGAAGCTAAAGAGCCAGATATTTCCCGCAGAAGTGGGTGGAGACCAAAAAACGAATGGACTTAAATTAATTTGTCCTCAAACATGACTCTGAAATAACTATATTGCTTGGTGTGTGCTGGATGTAAATCCTAACACCATTTCATCTTTATAAGGTGATAATGATGAATTTGAAAAAGCAAATGTGACAACTTTAATGAAGTGATTGCAGTTTGAAATCATGTCCGATCAGTGTCTAAGTGTCAGGTCATTCACATAGGAGTATTTTACTGATAATAACTAATAAGGTATTGGTGAAACTACACATTAGGGCTAATTTTGACCAAATCCCTCAGTGTATATATATTGCAACCATATTGTAGTGATGTCTATTGGTGTTTTTCACTAAATATTTACACTATGAGATTTTTGATAAATAATCACCAGTAATATGGATATTATGACTAAGTGGATAAAGGCAAATAATGGAACAAATATAACAGTGTGGTGACTTTACTGTAATGCACCCTTTAAAACCAGGAAAAGACATCACTTATACCATATCACAGTGTTACAACATCCAATATCTAAAATGATATCTAGTCTCATATCATAATATAGATATAATATTGATTTTTGCTGAGCTCTACTGCCCATAACACCCTACAGTACACCCACATTCACTTTCTCAGATGCACACACATAAACAAAGCAGTGTTCATTGCTGCTGCTTTTACCTGTGGAACAATGGTGGTGATTCTGTTCATACCACCAAGTGCTTCTGACTTGATGAATGTGGCAGAAAAGTAATGGATGCTTATAATCAATTCAAGGTTAAATATTCTGTGAGCAGAGATAGTAGAAGTTTGAAGTTTGTGAGAGATGTCAATGGACTGACGGAAGCGTTGTGCTCTTGTCTTGATTTTAATACTTTAGTTTTTTTCTCATGTGCTCTTTATCCCACCTCCTTCCCTCCCACTCCGCTCTGTCTTCTGTCAGAATTAGCTCGTCCGCTCTCCACAGATTACCTTTTACGTTGTTTGTCTGCTTTGCTCTGCTGCAAAGTCACTTATGGTTCAAAGTCAAACTCCGATAACATTACAATCCTTTTTTTTCCCCTTCTGCATGTGTTAGCTAAGTGTCATGCGCGTGTGTCTCTTTGTGCCTGGTGTTGTTATGTTGTGCTGTTGCCCCCCCCCCAATCCCCCCCCCCATCACCCGGCCCCCCTAAACCCAGCCGTGTCTGACAGGGTATCATGGCATTAATCCCCGGCACAGATTAACCGAATATCTTCATGTGCCTCCATTTTATTATTTACATTTGCTGTAATCCTGTTTTTCACCTCTCTCTCTCTCTCTCTCTCTCTCTCTCTCTCTCTCTCTCTCTCTCTCTCTCTCTCTCTCTCTCTCTCTCTCTCTCTCTCTCTCTCTCTCTCTCTCTCTCTCTCTCTCTCTCTCTCTCTCTCTCTCTCTCTCTCTCTCTCTCTCTCTCTCTCTCTCTCTCTCGGCATACGCAGTCAGGGAGCGGTGTATGAAACGACAACTAAGAATGCTGATGAATAAAACATGGCTGCTAATACCAGTCTGCTGGGCTGATGCAGATAGAGGCCTTTGAGTGCCGCATGTCAAAAGTTTTCATGAGAAATTTTACATGAAAGTTCAGGAGTTCAGTCTGGCTCACTTTTCTGATGATGATAACTGAGTCTTTTCCCCCTGTTCCGTTTCATTTCTTCCTTTAATTTGTTTCTTTCTCTGTTTTTATTCGTCTTCTCTCTTTTGTACTCTTTTTGTATTGCCTACCATTTTTCTTTCCCGTCCTCTCTGTCTCTGTCTCCGACCAGAAAACTGTCGGCTTGTTCGCTTTGATTCATTACATCCTACCCTGTCTCACTGCCTCTTGTCAAATAAAACAGGAAATTTTCCACCCACCGTGCCACTGAAGCAGTAAATCATTTCAGTAAAAGGAGGAGTTTGGGTTCTGGCAAATTTGGTGTGTACCTGTGTGTTGGTCTTTGTGTTTTTTTGTTTGTTTGTTCCCAACACCTGCTGAGTGACCATTTATTAAAAAAGACTTTAAAGGTGTCAAAGGGAAGAAAGTACATATAATCTCAGATGTCAAACTTCTATCTCTGCATCATTAAGCAGAATAAAACACTCCCTGATATAAATGCTAAAATTACATGGGTCGGAATAACACTGAAGCACCGAAGCTCAGAAGCTGAAATTCAGGGCTTTTAATCATCTACTGTCATAATCACAGCCAGTGAAATATTGAATTAAAGCCACCATTGTTTCTAATCAGGATCTATTAAATCTCTATGCATAGTGGGAAGTCATTGTTTTCTTCAACAAAATTAAACTTGAATTCAAGGATAATTTCTCATTTATGGTTAAATGTGACAATTAATATGTGGACCATGACTGAAGTTGCTTCTGTCAGTAACTATGTAGCACACGACAAACCAACAAACAAAGGAAGTTGAGGAAAAGAGTTATTTTCTTCTTCTCTGCTTTATATTTTCTCCTAACCTAGGCCTTACTCGCTCTCGCTCTCTCTCTCTCTCTCTCTCACTCACTCTCACTCTTACTCTTACTCTTACTCTTACTCTTACTCTCTCTTTCTCTCCTCATCCCCTTCCCCACACCTGTCTTTTGAATGAAGCTGTTTACATAGATTACACACATGTGCACACACACACAACATCACAACATATCTCCTTCATACACCCGCCTTGCTAGCTCCTAATCCCGGGAACGGGTATTTTTACCTTGAGGGGATTTTGCTTGTCATTCGTTGCAGGATGGCGTGGAGAGGTGGAGGTGGTACGGGGGGGAAATCACTCTTTGATGATATAGCTACTGCTCTGTAATACCAGTAATCATAAAGAAGCCTGGTGTGAAATAAAATCTCACACACACACACACACACACACACACACACACACACACACACACACACACACACGCAGCCTGTGTTTTCCGGATACATACACACACACCTAATGTAACGCTTCTACCTGCAGCATGCATCATTACCACAATGCACTATGTCAACATGAAGGGGCTGGAGGGAGATTAAAGGACGAGGAAATAGTGAGGAAACCAATGTTAAGGACTTTTTTTCCCACTGCTGATTGAGCAGGAAAAAAAACATTTCCTGATTATCCTCTGAAACTCCTGATAAAATGCCCTTCCTCCTTTTCATGGAGTAATGATCTGGGAATTATTGAAAGTGTGTTTGAAGTAAAAAAGAAAAAAACCTGATGTGCTGTACTTGCTGGAGAAGCATCAGGAGTCTCTTGGGACATAATGACGTGCAAACTGTACTTCAGCTATTGCGGATCTTGGCTTCTATGCAAAGCTTTCAACACTCAGTTTGAAGATGCTAAAGCTGACCGGATGATCCAAATATAGAGAAAAAGCCATCAGATTCTAGTTTGAGAAAGGATTTTCTATCTGCTGCGCTTATCATGTTGTTAGGAAAAGTTGATTTTCATCAGATCTCCAATCGCTTGAAGGTTGGACCCTGAGTCTCTCTGTTGCTCTCTCTCTCGCTCTCTCTCGCTTTCTCTCTCGCCCCACCAGTATATTCTAAGTCCCTTCCGAATCATGAATCTGTTTGTTGATGTGGTGTGCCAATATGAAGTATTTTGACACTTAAATTCTGCATTTCGTTACAAAGAAAAACTGAAAAAGAATTAAATACATTTCTCTAGCTTGAAATTTTCAGGTTTAGTTATGTTCAGTATCTCACCATAGTAAAAAGAAAACAACTTAAAATGTGATTTAAAACAAGGAAAACATTTTTGATTAAACTTCTTATTCCATCCCCAAGCACCTTTTTAAACATTTGTGGGTCCAAGCTGGTCAAACATAGAAATATGCTTCTGGAGTTATTTTTTTTTATTAAATTATGACACATGTGCAAACCAGACCCCCCCCCCCACAACACGTCCATACACACACTCCACTCTGCATGTAGAGACCCAGTGACCCAGTTGTGACAGGAGGCGGTAGTTTAGTGTAATTGGCCCGTGGCGTTGCTACTGTGATGTTTTTCCTGTCTTTATTGGCAGTATTCCACCTCTCATTGCCCTGACAAGGTTGCTTTGGTCCACTTCGCTCTGCGTAATAATGCTTTCATAAATGATCAGACAGCTTAATTAAATCCTGACAGTCTGTGGAGATGTTCTTTGTACCTTTTTTACATTGTACTTTTTTCCCACATCCTACAACGAAACACAAATTGAAGGGGAGCATCACAGCACTTACCTGGTGTTGAATGCCAGAGCCTGACTAAGCACTGGTTCTTTGCTTTTCCACCGCCAAAGCTCCAGCCCGGAGCCTCAGCAAGCACCAACTCTTTGCTGGTCTAAAGCAAGAACCGATTACGTCAGTGGGCTGGGGGCGAGGCTAACGTTTATTAGCCGGCTAGCGGGGTTAACGTTAATTAGCCGGCTAGCGGGGTTAACGTTTATTAGCCGGCTAGCAGGGTTAACGTTTATTAGCCGGCTAGTGGGGCTAACGTTTATTAGCCGGCTAGCAGGTTTAATGTTTATTAGCCGGCTAGCAGGGTTAACGTTTATTAGTGCGCTAGCGAGGCTAACGTTTATTAACAGACTAGCGTGGCATTTACAGAGGGTTAAAGATTTGTTGATTAAAAGTACTATTTTATCATTTTTTTGCCAGAGCTGTCTTCTTCTTCTTCTTCTTCTTCTTCCTTGTTTCCGGCAGGCTAAATGCCTTGCCTCTCACTGGTGAATCATGGAAGTGCTTCAAAGGCGCGCAATGGCTATGTTATACAGTGACGTAATCGCGTGGCTCCTTACCGGTGGAAAAGCAACAGGTTCGTAAGAGGTGCTTGGATTAGCACCAATTGAGCACTGGCTCTAGCACTAGCTCCGAACCAGCACTGGCCCCAGCTCGGTGGAAAAGTGGTAGAGGCTCCTGATTAGCCATCTGTTGGGGAATCATATTCAAATTATATGAAGTGCAAAGTCTATTCACTTGAATATGACTTCATAAACAAGTTTTTAACAGAGTGGACCACCCCTGCTCCCCCAAAATTGCAAAAGTGAAAGGCTATTTTGTGGGGAAAGACAATGTCCTTTTTCTTTGGTGTTAAGGTATTGATCCCCCTGACTGTGAAAGAGAGAGGTGAGTGAAGGTGAGTGGCAATCAAAGCAGGCAGCATGTTGTTTTCTACAAAATGGCCACAAGTCTTACTTACTTGTCCACATCTCACATCTTTACACGGTTCACCAGCATTTTCATTCGAGAGGTTACCCGAACTGGTGGAACGAGGAAAGGGGCGTTTAATGTGAGTTTCTGCAAAAATGGTATTCATAAATAGATTCATATTATAAGGTGTCTGTGATAGTGACTGTCTATTTGAAATCCTCCTTCCAAAGTGATTTTTCGCCACCTAATTTTTTTTCAAGCAACTGGCCCTGTCCTTTGACACAACTCAGCATGAGTTCAGTTCTCACTGTAAGTGCTCAATAATTGCAATTTTACTGCCACTTGCCTTTTTGTTCTACCAGCGATGGGCTGAGGGAGGGAGAGACAGTCTCACGTTGCCGTCCGTAATTAAGACCCCCTCACAGTTTTTCCTGATTAATTCTATTCACTTCTGGCTTCTTCGGGAAAGTCATGAATATTGAAATGGCACAATGTCTTCCTGTCAAAAGGCCCAGACTTCATTTACCCATAATCCAATTTGTTAAATGCCACAAAACAAAGACGGGAGAAGCTTTCACCCTTCAGGATAAGTTTTGTAATGCAAAGAAACATTTGGCGCATAATTGTGCGTTTGCATCTGAGCACACTCGAGACACAGTGATCCGTTTCTAATCAAAAGATGCTTGCACCTGTTAAAGACTTCAGATGAAAGATAAACAGATTTTTAATGCTCTAAACTTGAAAGGTTGAGTTAAAGTTGGATAAGTTAAGTATGTCAGAGGCTGAAATGGCAGGAGTACATGAAAATGAGCATGTGATGGGAGGATAAAATAGATTGCCTTTTCTTACGTGATTGAGAGATTGATGGGCTGGTGATATCAGCATGGTCGGTCAGATAAGAAAATTATTCACATTTAAGAAGCTGGAACCATTATTGTTTGTGGTAATTGAGTTGGGCTAAACGGTTAAATTATTATCAAAACTATTGATTTTTTTTTTCTTCTCCAATCAGTATAGGTCATAGTCTAAAAAACACATGTACATACCGTATGTTTGGTATGTGAGGTGTTTTCATTGCTTGCCAGAGCTAAATTTGCAATTGGCAGTATTCTATCATGTTAATTAGGAGCGGCTGTTGTCGGCCAATGGCAGTCATACAAACACCTGATCTCGGGTCACTTGGCAAAATGATGTTTTCCTGCTATACTAACAACCACTTTTATTCACAATCTGTTTAAAGTTTTTTTTTTTTTTTTCCTTTGGCTGTCCCTTTTGTAATACCGTGTTGGTAAATATTGCAAAAATGGGTTAACTCTATAAGATGCTGCTACAGGAAGCAAATAGGGACTGACTCTGTGTGTGTGCGCACATCTGTATGTCTTTGTTGATATAATTTATTACATCAGCAGCACCAAGTCTCAAGAGAGCGTGTGGAGATGTGTTCAAAGTTAGCAACCCCCGGCTAATTGATTTCAATGAATGGCACATTTATACCTCACTTAGTAAATTACACCAACATGCAGTTGGAGGTGTGTGTGTGTGTCTGTGTGTGTGTCTGTGTGTGTGTCTGTGTGTGTGTGTGTGTGTGTGTGTGTGTATTTAGCTCTGCATGTGTGCGTCGGGGGGGGGCTACAGTGGCAATCTGTACAGAGTTTTTTTTAATGAGATCAATGCTTTCCTTCCTGTATCCCCAGATGGTCATGGTAGTAGAAGGGGTGTGTGTGTGTGTGTGTGTGTTGGGGGGGGGTGGACCTTGGGCAGATAAATCTTTAATCATTTGCTTGCTCTCATGTTTCATTTAATTGCCACCCTAAATCTATAAAAAGATGACGGCATTGTGCGTGTGTGTGTGTGTGTGTGTGCGTATGAATGTGTGGGTATTTCATAAGTAGCATAACTGTAGAGATGTGATTATATATATGTGTGTTGTGTACAGTACAAATGATACATACTGTACATCTAGGTCAATTTATTTGTATTAACTGCACATATGGTAGCAAGCATTACATCTGTTTTTAACTTGCTCTATATTTGTGTGTCATGGTATTGTTTTCTTTTGTGTTGTACATACATTTATAATACAAATGCTGTATATAGCAGAGCTCTCATTCATGCTTTCATAACACCATCTATTTTTCCCAGAGCATTTCTTCATATTCCTGTTCGGTATGTATGTCAATATTTCAGAGAAAGCTGTTGGTTTCATGACCTGCTCCATTTTCTGTTTCATTGTTTGTCTGGTACATTATGTATGTGTTTATATTTGTGATATGCCTTTTTAAATCTCTACCAATTGAAGTAGAAGAGACGGTTGTGCATGTGTTTGGATGCATATGTACTTGTGTGGGAGGTAGGCTAAATTTCTGGCTGCAGTCCGCTGCTTAGGTCCTTTTTTTATTTTCCTTTTGCATCTCTCTTTAATCTGACACAAGACTTCCCTACAAAAGTTGGTTTTGCTCTCCCTCCCTCGCTCTGTCTCTCTTTCCTTTCCCTTCATTTTAAACCCTTGCTCTGTCTCATCCCTCTCTTCCTGGTGCATGCTTTTTAATCAACAGCAAGAAATGTGCAGAGGAGGTAAAGCTGTTCATGTGTGGAAGCGCTGTGATTGCGTTGCATCTTTTCGGGCAAGGAGTGAAAGCTAAAGACACACAGATTTATTTTACATTTGTTTGCATAGGTTTGCCTTTTAAATATGTGTGTGTGTGTGTGTGTGTGTGTGTGTGTGCCCTTGTTTTTGGCAGCACCAGCACTTATAGACAGCTATCTAGACTCAATCTAACATTTGTGCAGTGATAGAAATTGATCCATTGATTGATTTAAACTGATAAATGGGGCTGCGTTGCTCAATAATGACATAAACTGTAGGTGTGTGCGAGACCATCTCTGTTTTTTCTGTGTGTCTGGCTCTCTGTCCATCTGTCTATCAGCTATGATAAAAAACAATTCGTCACAGCAGATATGAGTTACAGCCGAGCTTGCTTCTTACATTTTAATTTTGTGGCACAGATGTTCCCGCTCACCTCAAGGGAGTCTCTCAGAGGAGCTGTGCAGAAAGTAAAGTATATTAAAGCTGCGTGAAATGGCATTTAGAGAGCGTCATGCTTCTGTTATTTGAGATGTTTCTGTTATAAAACACACACACAAAAAAACATTGACCTCCTCCATCATTGAAACTCCATTGACACCAGTACTATGGAAGACACTGGTTATCACCCTCTTTATGCAGAAAGATTTGTGTTTGTTTTTGTTTGGGTTGGAGGAAGAGGAAGGAGGAGGAAGAAAGATGTGACTGGAAAATACAGCAGGAAGTTCAAAGGAGATATAGTATCTTTGGCAGGCTGTCAAACAGGTGAATCCAAGTCCTGGATGTTCTTGTTCTGTAACTTCTGTGTGTGTGTGTGTGTTATCATGTTCCCTACCCTCAACTGACACTTACTGTACTGAGTGAGTCATTCAGACATAATATACTGGAAGAGGGTTTAACAGCTTTGATCAACCGTAACCCCAGTGTTAGTTCCTGTTCCTGTAAATACTGTTAATGGAGATACATTAAGTTTTAATATTGCAGCTATTATCAGCTTCATAGAGTCACAATGTTATTGAAATCAGTGTTGAATTTACCAAAAAAAAAAAAAGGCTCAAATTGAAAAATGCCGCTAAGTTATGTGCATACATGGCTAAAGGAGCCTTTTTATTTTTTTATGCTACATCCTTTGTGGGTTTCTGTTGTAAGTGTGCATGTGTGCTGCCTACAGTTGGTGTCACCATGATGAAGAGACTGTAGATTGTGTTGGTTAATGAGTCTTTCTATGTGTATGTGTGCCTGCATATACTGGTGTCCCAGTGATGAAGAGTTTCTTGCATTCTGTGTGTGTGTGTGTGTGTGTGTGTGTGTGTGTGAAAGAGAGTACATTATAATGTATTCCCAGAGATGGCAATTAGTTGTGAGGGACTGTCAAGCCAGTGATCCTGTAGTATGAAGTTCTCAGGAGATATGTTTGGTGAGCCTAATACTTGGGTGTCGATTCGATATGTATTGCAATTCCATAGTATGATTTATTGCAATTTTTGCTTCCTTTTTAACACTATGGGAGAATGTTGAATCATTCACTTCTATCTGAAGTTAAATAGAGTACTTTTATAATGAAAGGAATCAAAGCAGGACCACTGGTGCTCCCAATCTGAAGCCAGCAGCTGCCTATAGTAGAGTCCCACAGCTCTGGGATTTATGAATGAAGTCTGGCTGGATGTACCTTTTTTTTTTTTTTAGATTAGATTATTGGTGGTAAATGATTTTACCTCACTGGTTAAATGGCAGTCGGCTCAGCCATTTGGTGACTAAAAAATATAACCGAGACAAAATATTTATCCAGACATGTTTATAACTACTGAGCATCAGCACCAACTCACCCTGAGCCTGGCTCTGTTGTGAGGACTGGGTGCCAGGTTAGCTTGTTAGCCTGGATGCTAGCTGTGGGAGGCTCCATGGAGCCCCATGAACAAGAACTCATGCATGAGGCGCTGCAAGTGGGCAGGATCCTCTGGAGCTACCCATTATTTAATACACACACACACACACACACACACAGAAGTGTAAAACAAGAAATACCTAGCCTTACAAAATGAAGACAATGTGAACATAGCAGGGTTGTGGTGATTGCTTGCCATGCGGTTGGCGTGTTTCCAGCATGCAATATTGTGGTTATTGCAATAGTTAGTTACAGCCCTGCTCTCAAGTTCCCTACCTTTTAACTGTCACTTTCTGTTGTGAGTGAGTCATTGAGACATTTATAAGAAACAGGTTTAACAACTATGATCAGGTTATAAACGCTATTATTGAATGTCATGTTAGTCCCTGTCATCGAATACTGTGCACCAAAATGAAACAGGGCATCATTAATGGAGATTCATTATTTTTAATATTGCAGCTATTATAATCTTTACATATTATTAACATCAGTGTGTTGAATTTACAAATGTTCAAATTGACAAAGGCTGAAGTTATGTGCATAAATGGCAAAGGGAGCCTTTTTATGCCTCATCCTTATGGGTTTCTGTGTATTACATGGCTGTAAGTGTGTGTATTTGTACTGCCTACAGTTAGTGTCACCATGAAGAACACTATAGATTGGTGTGTTGGTTAATGAGTCTCTTTATGTGTGTGTGCCTGCATATGCTTCAGAGGTGTCCCAGTGATGAAGAGTTTCCTGCCTTCTGTGTGTGTGTGTGTGTGTGTGTGTGTGTGTGTGTGTATGTGTGTTTGTGTGTGTCAGTACATTATAGTGTGCTCCCAGAGATGGTCATTAGCTGTGAGGAACTGTAAAGCCAGTGACCCCACGGTCCGAAATGGAAGTCTGACCATTCCCTGTTCACCCTGCGGACCCTAGACTTCTGTACTAATGGACTAAAGCAGCCATTGATGAGGGAAGGAGAGTCACATGGGGCAAGATGAGGGAAAGAACACACACACACACACATAACCTACCTTGATCCAGGAGGCTTTTCTTAGCAACATACTGTACAATACAGTATAGTAAACGGTTACTGTGTGTGTACTGTATGAGTCAGAAGGTGTTGACTAGCTTTGTGTACCTATTTGAGTCTTTAAAGCTGAGAAAACAAAGCTCCAATAGAAAGAACCCATGTGTGCACAATTACCTGCAATTTTCTGCACAATATGTCTAGAAACAGCTTTTCTGTGCTAAAATGTTTATATTGACAAACTGTCTTCATTTTCCCCAGACTGAGCAGTGCAATCGGTAATCAACTTCCTCCGTGAGCGATGGTTGTTTTTTGATGATTGTGAGAACACTGGCTCTTTGCTGTGACAGCTAAATTAACTGAAGTCCCGCAGCTTGTAATAAGCGGAGCGCACACATGCAGGTAGCACCAGGGGTAATCTAAAACGTTCCGATGGATGGTGTACGCTTCGGTGAAAGTTGACCAGGATTCGTGGGGAAGGATCGAAGAGCATAATCCGTTTTCTCCCAATCAGCCCAACTAACCGAGAAAGCATGGTAATGAGAAAATGATTAGATTTTCTTTTCTGCTGCATGGCCGCTGATACTCTCTCCATCTCTCCGCCACCTCTCTCACTCTCTCACATGCCCATGGCCACTGTGGCTTTGTTAAACAATTTATTTACCTGTTGTTTGGGTCTCTGGACTTCTAATTCTTATTATTCATCATTCATATCATCCTTCATTTTCTCATCCGCCTGTTCATATCCCAATCTCTTCTGTCTCTTGGTGATAGATGGCTTTCAGCTAGCATGGCTCCAGATATGGCAGTTTCAGTCCATTGGTTGGTCAGTCCACCACTTTGACCCAAATTGAAATGTCCAACATGACTATTGAACACAATAATTAAAACTGCAAAGTGGGAGCTCAAATGACACCACCCAAGGGGGAGCATGTTACTTGTCCTATAATTCCACAAGGTGAGTTCCACTCATTGAAAACAGACATCACCAAAGCAGCAGAACCAGACAGGGTATCAAGCTGCACACTAAAGTCATGTGCTGAACAACCAGCAGGGGTGTTCACCAGCATTTGTACCCTCTCCCTACAACAGGCTGTAGTCCCCACCTGTCTTTAATCCACCATCATCCCTGTGCCCAAAACGACAGCAGTTAAAGCCTTAATGACTATCGCCCAGTTGCCCAAACACAAGTTGTTGTGAAGTGCTTTGAGAGGCTTGTACTTTCACACTTCGAGGGCATCACCCCCACTAATCTGGATAACCACCAGTTTGCTAATCGAGGAAACAGATCTACAGATGATGCAGTCTTAATCGCACTTCATGCAGCCCTGTCCAAACGCATATGTCAGTTTCAATACTTTCAAGACTATAATCCTCCATTAAACTGTTTGACAAACATAACAACCTTGGATTAGCCGCTTCACTCTTCTTATGGATTATGGACCTCCTCACTAACAGATGACAAACTGTCAGAATGGGCAACCGCACATCCTCGACCCTCATGGTCATCCACCCAAATGTTTTGTTGTGCACTTTGTGTCAAGTGCTACTTGAAAAAAGTTAGCATGATAACGTGCTAAACTAAGACAGTAAACGTGATAATCAGCATACCTGCTAAACATTAGCACATTAGCATTTGACACTAGCATTTAGCTCAAAGCACAATTGTGTTCAAATACAGCATGTGTAAAGATGTAGTTGAAGACAAATCTGAGAATTTGGTCAACAAATTATCAGTTGATTATTAGGTCATATCAAATTATTCAGCAATAATTGAAACTGGTTCCAGTTGCTGGTTCCAACTTAAGTAATATGATAAGCAATTTGAGGACCTCATCATGAGCTTAGGGAACTTTTGAAGGGTGGCCTGGGGAAGTGTTACTGTCATTTTATAGACTTAATGATTAATCAGAAACATAATCAGTAAAGGAATTTTTCATCTAGGTTTTTTTCATGACTGGTGATAATGACTGCAGACTATATATTTAGCTTTATATACTTCTATATCACTGGCTTGTATCTGGTGACACTTTACAGCAACAGAGACTGATGAATGGCAAGGTGAGAGACCGAGCAAAAGAGAAGCAAACAGAATTTTAAAAGGTGTTTACTATCTAGAAATGTCGATTGTAGTAAAGTCTTGAGTAAATTGCTTTCTTACCACTGCAGGGTTTTGAATTGAGAAATAGAGTTACACAGTCACACATAAACTCTTGCACACGGGGCGATGGTGGTGTAAAGGGAAGAGTCCCAGTGTGTGTCTGTATGATGCTGCATTTGTGCTCCCAGTGTGGGTGCACCTGCTACTTTGGAAAAAGGATGATGGATCCAAGAGGCGGATGAACACTGTTTCCATGGACTGACTTGGCTGTGTGTGTGTCTGTGTGTGTGTCCGTCTGGGCTTGAGGCTAAAGGGAATGGGAGAGCAGGCGAGCCACAGATCAATTTCCTTTTTATTGTGGCGGAGTGGAGACTTGAGATGCATGGCCTCCTGTGACCCAGATTCATTCCTCCATTCTCCTTCTGCTCCTCCTCATTGGCACAGTGGCATAACATCAGAAGTAGAGAGAGACAGAGGGGAGAGATTAAAGACGGCAAGAGAGAGAGAAGCGGAAAGAGAATGCGTGAGGCAGAGTATATTGAATTTATAAGCTCTATAAAGATGGACGACATGACAGCTCCCCAACATTGAAGCCAAAACATCTTCATTGCCTCCTGGTGGCTGGCTGCAGTATTGGTCGTAAGTCCCACCCCTTCCATGTTAGCGGATGGGACATGAGCCAAACTGGAGAATTAAAGTACACATCAAATAAATATTTCCTGAAGATGGTTTCTATCATTTGAGGTCTTATCACGCTGATGTTTGTTCATGTGCTAATTTTTTCCAGTAAGTTTATTTTGAATTAATTATTTTGCAGTATACAAAAAGCAGGTGTGACATTATGATTGATCCGTGTAACAGCGATCTACACTGTGACTGTGCATACTCTGACTGCAAATGACATCATACAAGCAAGGTGGCATCTCCCTGAAACAAAATATGGTGGCTTTGCTTTTGCATGGCAGCAGGAAGTGGTGATGCATCCTCCATCTTTATACACTATTGTTGAATTAGAGCAGAATATGAAAAAGTGTGGAAACAGCTGGAAGTGCAAGAGGTTATTGTAAGGACAACTTGAGTGCAGAAAGTGTTTTTTTATTTTATTTTTTTTACATGAAACTGCCATTTAAGATGACCTGCATAAAGAATGCATCAGTGAAGAGAGTGAGGGGAACAGTACACAAATGCAGGGGTATGGAGAATTAAAAAAAAAAAAATAATTCCAAAGTGAGTTACAGAGAAGGGGCAAAAAACAACAGAAGTGGGAGATGAAAAAGAGCAGAAGAGGAAAGTGGGAGAAGGAATTGAAGTCCGTAGTAAAGTGATGGAGACAGGGCTACATCACCCAGGAGACTGAGTCTTTATCAAGCATACAGCTATTATATAATTCTAATTATCATTATAAACAGACTCTGTTTGCTCTCCCCCTGCTGTTTAAGAGAGTTGGATCTCTTGCTCACACATTTCAGGTGCTTATCCAACATAAGTCTAGGCTGTCTTTCTTTTGGTTTAATACTATTTTGACCTTCTCTTTGCGGTTATGAAATGACTGAAGGCATGAGAATATATTTTACAGGCACTTTTTTAACAGAAAAGACAATCTGTTAATCCAACTGTGTGGCAAAGCAAAGACCTGTACATAATTTTTGCCAATTTGCCTCACCTGTGGGTGTATGGGGAACTGGGGATTTAAGGACTGTCTGATCATTTTGTTCAGTCTGTCTTGCTGCCTCCAGACTGAGACCTGGTTTCAGGCTTCCACCTGCCATGTGGAACTAAGTATCATTGCCTCCTTCATTCAACACTTCACACAACATACTCCACTCATCCATACACTGCATACATGACTGACCCTTAACATAACATTTCATACATACTTTTGATTTATTTTTATCTAAGTTTATCTTATATTTGTTTAGTATGACCTAATTTCTACTTAACTAATTTAACCATTATTTGATTTCAAGTTAAAATGATATATACACAGATACACTTTTCATATTGTTTAATAAAATGATGTGGCTGAATCAGTGTAGAACTAAAAGTCAGTAATAGCATTCCTTATCTGGAGCACTTATGTTTTATTTTAAGGGGCAGCAAAGACTTCAGTCAAAGCTGAAATCTGATTAATTTTTTTATTTTTCCTTTCTCCATGCTCTGCTTTTGAAGAAATGTTGATCATATCCTTTAACAGAACCAGTCATTAGAGATGTTCATCTTATAATATGAAAATATTAAAAGCTATTCATTAACAGCCACAGCCTAGTTGAATTGTACATTTGCAGCCTTTTTCCTTTTCTCTGCAGAGAGGCATTGTTTTATAGCAGTTGTAATGCAAATAGTGTCTCAAAGTCACAGCCGGCATTGTGACGTACTGTATATCAGACAAGGTTGGAGATCTCTACAGCGCAGCACATTTTGACTGGTTTTACCAACATCTTCACAAAGACAACTGCTTGGTAACAGAAACAGCACAGACGAGTGTGTCCGTTTGCCCTGTCCTTACCTTCTGTGGTTACCATCTGGTTCCCTTTCCTTCTCTTCACAATTTACAATTCAATTCAAAATTTACATTCATTGTTAGTTCTATGCTTTATAGGTCTGGCAGATGCGTTTGAAGCCATATTTACAAAAGCAATTTACATAATATTAAAAATGAATTCTCTGCACAGCCTTTTGGTGTGAGGCTTGGTTTGTATTGGCCAGCTTTAGCCTTATTTGGATTGGTTTGGCATTTTAACTCCCTGGCACATCCTGCTAATGCACTTGCACAGATCTTGAGTCTGCCCAGCTCAACAGGAATCCCCTCCAATCCAGAAAATTCTTGGGAGGTGTGAAGGTTATCACATCCAAAAGTGACTTTCTGCCACCCTTATATGAACCGCTACTGTGGGAGCCCATCTGTCACATGGTGAGGGAGTGCCAGTTACACACACACACACACACACAGACACACACAGAGACGCACTCATACACACTTTGTCTTGCTGAGGTAGGGGAAATGGCTGATTATCCCCTGTGTGAGTGCGTATGCAGTGAAGCAATGCAAGGACAGAGCATGCAATTGAGACTCCCGCTTTGTCTCAATTGACAGAAAGTAGCACAGCAACTGTCATCAGATGCACACACATATACTTTATATACAGCAGATACAGAAACTAAATTGCACACGTAATCAGTATTTTTCACACAAACATAAGAATGGACGCTAATCATGCACACAGAAGCAGATTTTATCCATGCAGGCATGCACGCATACAACTGCATCCTGTTTCTTTGTGTGACTGTGAGAGGTAGTCTTGTGGTTTGGCTCTAATTGTGAGATTGGTTTCAGATTGGACAGGATTTCCCTGAGCCTTCTAGGATTTTTCCTTTTTAATCAGTGTTAGCCTATACTTCCTATGTGTGTGTGCTTTTTCACCTCAATGTCTCACATTGAGGTGAGTGGATGTAAGGGCTGCAAAAAAGTGCAATATTATGTTTTTCTTTTCTAGTTAATTTATGCTCATAAGATGCGACCTTCACTGACAAGCTTTGGGGCTAACCCCCTTCACTTTAATCAGCAGGTGGCAAACAAGACACATGAACTTGGCTTTGGTCTTGAGGAGTTGTAGCATTTATTCACCAACAAATAGCCTAGTTAACATCTGGGCCCAGATCAACCCTCTGACAATAAGTGTTTAACTTTAACCAGCAACAGGATGAGCCGATAATGGGAATACACGCACTCAAAAGCAGCCTTGTGTAAATCAAAGCCTGCCTCTAGTATCCAGGCAGCGTTATCGTTGACAGTAGCAACGTTGTGTGCATGTTAACAGGAACAGGCAGGTGATACGCAGACTACGTATGCAGTGATCAGTTCACTCTGTGCTCTGCTGAACAACCAAAACAGAGCACATCAAAAGCTGTGGCATGACGTGTTTGAATTGATATTCCTTACTTGACATTGCACATCCTGAAATGTGACTATTGCACATGTGCACGTCGTGATGCTGATACTGAAGCGATACATCAGGCAGCCCTAATGGGTTTGATATGGCTAAATATATTAATCAGTAAAGATATCGAGATTAACTATTCCGAGCACCCCCTTGCCTCTGTCTCTCTGTTACACACATGCTCACACACACAAATCCCGTCTGCCCCTTCACAGACACACAGACATATGCACACACAGTAAAGCCAGTAGACCATGTAGCCCATTATTAAAAGCCTAGTGACCACCATCTAAACAAGACTCAATCTGAATTGTACTGCTGATGAGAAAACACTCATCCTGTTCTATGTGGTTATCACTTCATTAAACAGGAAGATAACCTAATCAGCTTCTCTCTGAAGTGTCACGCACCTCTCTTTACTGAATATCATGCAGTGAAATGTCATAGTGCCAAGGAAAAAGATACAGATGCACATAGATTATATCTATATCATTTAATAGATCCCCAAATCTATATCACTGTCATTATATCTAAACTCTGCCATATGTTGTAGTAAAGAAGGAAAATACATGCCAGTGAACCACAAGAGATCTGTGTATTTGTGCATGTGCATGCAGTAAGACAGCAAATGTACAAGTTTACACACACACACACACACACACCTGTCTCTGTACTGCAGCAAGGATATCTGGCTGGCCACTGACTCACTGTCTTCTCCACATACTCACATTTTTGATATTCACACTCAGCTTTCCACCAACCATCACCACCTATCTGCCTCTCTCTCTCTTGTGTTGCTCTATGAGGGCACATGAGGGCAACCCTGCAGGTCATTAAATAGTGGCAGTGTCCATCATATGTAACAGAAGATTTTTTAACACTGTGGGAAATAAAGCAAATAAGTGTATATATTGAACTATTCCTTTAAAGCTCTCTGCATACCATTATGGGGACAATCGTCCTAAAGGATGCTGTGCCCCCTTCTTTAAACTTTAAACACATACATACACACACTAACTCCATCTTGTGCACTTTTCCCCAAGCTTCTGCTTATCCCATCTAACTTTGTGTCTCCTTCAAATGGGACTCCCTCTAAGACTGCCCTCTGCATCCTTCCCCTGTTATCTGTACTCCTCTGTCTCTGTAACTGTCTTTCCCTCACTCTCTCTTCCTCGTCTGATTTGGTTTTCATTAAGTCTTAATCTGTGTTGGGGCTCCAGCATGTCACACAGTGGTCATTGTGTAGGATCAACGTGTCGCTCGTCTGCTCCCTGGCTAGGCCCTTATCAGCTCAGACAAACCACAAGGCCCCTAATGAAGGCTGCCCTTCTTTCCATGCTAATTCAACACTGGATACGGCCTTTTGGTATTTGATTCATTGTGTGCCATCCAACTCAATGAGGCACTCAAACCTAGAGAGGAATAGGTGTGCAAGGTTGTGGTGTGGCTGTTAGTGAAGCAAGCACTAATTCAACAGGCTTACATTGAAAATGTCAAGGTATACCTTGAAGGCATCTTCATGTGTCCCTTTATATGCTCTTGGCAATATTGAATTCCTCATAACTGTCATGCATTAATTCTAAAATCAGATTATTACTGTGGATTCATACACTGAGATCTCCAGGTTAATATTAGCTGGAGGTATGTAATACTGTATACAGTAGTTGCATGCACTTTTAACTCTTGTTGTGTCAGTGGGTGGTTTGTAGCTACTTTTAGCCCTTGGTGCTGATACATCTCCATGAGTCTTTTGAACATGTATATGTGCACAGGAACTCTGGATTTGTAAGCAAATGTTGCCTTAGGCGCCATTAGAAATGTTGCATTTGTAAGTTGAGTATTTATGAACAAGTTTACTATAGAGAGAGATAAAAATAGCAAGGTATGCATCATAAAACTTAATCATAATCCTAATGTATGACGCTATGGTTTAACTGCTCCAATCGTACATCAAAATCTGTTTACAGGTCTTGGTGAACTGGTGCATATGTGAAATAGGTATAGGCACTTTAGGCAATCTGATAAATTGCCTAAAGTGACATAACCTGAGTTAGCATAGACTGGGGCTAAAAACTACAATGAAATGCTAAAAGTTTGGTAGCATGGAGCTAGATAGAAAACCAGACCAGATATGAACAGACTTGTAGCTCGTCTCCGCTTGAGGCAAGGAGCTCGAGGCTATATTAGCTGCTACTAACATTACACAGCTGAATCTCCAGCTGCACTGTCGGGGGTCAGGTTACATTTTGGATAATGTAGGTACTAGGTTTTGACAAGGAGGAGGATGCGTGGAATACAACAAGTCTCTTGTTCTGCTGTAATTTTGAGATGTTTTGAAATGTGTCTGACCATGTTACAAAAGTACAGTTCGGTTTAGTACTCGTAAGAATGGATAGCATAGATGCTACCTCCACATGCTAGCAACATGTATATCGTAATTTATATTAATCAGTAGCTGTTGCACATGTTCTCTTCTTCACTTTGTTGCTATAGCAGCACCAAAAAACAATTATTGTTATATCTATATGAAACTTTTGAAGTTTGAGCTTTCAATCAGCAGTTGAAGGCAGCGTACAGCCATGTTTCCAACAAAGATATTTTCTGCTAACTGTGTGCAGGTCTAGGTCTCAGGACATTGCTGCTTTGAAAGGGAACTCTAGTTATGTAAGGGTAGGTGAGAAGGGAGAGGGAGATGAACATAGTAGAGGAGAAGAAAATAAAATCACAGTAGAGAGGACAGCAAAGGACAGAAGAAAGAGACAGTCCTGGATAATAGAGGAATGTACAGTAAATGTATAGAAGCATTGCATAAGTCGAGTATAGAAATGTAAGAAAAAAGTGATTGTGGCAGAGTGAAGGCCACCAACTGAATAACATTTTTTTTCTATTCAGCCTTTGTGTGCATACCTATAAATACACAGATGGAGTTTTTGAGATTATGAATCATTTCAGATATATTCAGTCTGAATTTTCCACATATACGGTTAGTTTTTCATGGTGATAAATGTAATCTTGAATCTTGTGTTCATGGTATAACATCAGGACAGCCAATGATGTAATTGACGCAGTGAAGTTGGAGTACTGTGTTTTAAATCAAACACTTAGCCCACTTAGCCACTCAACTTGATTTCTGCCTTGCTTTTGCTGGATTTTGTAAGATAAAGTGTGCTTTGAGTGTTTTTCATATTCTTACTTGTCCTAGCTCTGATGAGGTGAGTGACAAGGGTGCTTTAAAGAAAGTCAAATTCATCTAAATTTCTTTTGCTGGAGGATTCGGGAGGACTTGTAAGTTTAAAAAAAAAAAAAAGATGAATTCTAAGAAAAACTTTGGACTGTGATTATTATTATTGTTATTGTTGTTGTTGGTGTTATTGCTTAGTTTTTTAATAATTCATTGATGATTTGGCCTTTTTTAATTTTTTTTCTTATATAAGCTGTGGCTCATTACTGTGTGTAATATGAAATAGCTCTAACATTTTGACAAATGTACAGAGTTATCACCTGATTCTGGAGGTCCAATCAGCTCAACAGAGCATTTTGATGTTTTTCAGCTTGTTGTTTTTGTTTTATTGCCTGTAATTAGCCGCTAAAAAGCGAGCTATTAACCTCAGGAGTTGGTGGAGACCAAAACAGAACTACTTGGAAAGGGCATAATGGACTTGGCCAGACAACACCAAATATATGCTAATGTTGCCTTCTGTCTGCTGGATGTATAAATAGGCACCAGTTTGCTAACTCATTCACAACAGGTTTACAGTTTGTTTACTGCCCTCACGTGGCTATAAATATATATAATTACAGCTTTAAAATGTCAACATAAAGTGAAAAATGGCCATCACAAGTTCATAGCTGGAATCAACAAGTGGTTGGCATTTAAGCTTGACGAATGGCTTGGTACATTTTCCCCTTAGATTGACTAATTGATTAATTGACTAATCATGTTATCACTATGTGTTACCTGAATTTGTGTTAGTATGTTTGACGTACATACTGTATATTGCACTGGCTGAGTACAACACAATAAGCAAATAAAATCAATGCATTGAGTCATTAATCATCACAAATACGTCTTAGTGGTTTTTCCCTGACCGTGTGGGTAATAACATGCCAGCACAGTCACTTAGAAATTACATTAAATAAACATTACATAACATTATTGGTTTTATGAATGCTGTGACGTTCTGCTGAAGTTACCAAATGAGTAGTTCAATAGCTGTCCAAGGTCTCAGCTCAAGTCTTTGTATGTAGCCTCTTAAATGATAGTGACTTGAATGAGACTGAAAAGGCTGTGTGATTCATTTTGCTTTTCATCCATATCAAATGTGCATCAAAATGTATATGCAGAACACAGTGTGCTTCCTGCAGTTTATCCAGAGTGTAGCAGCTCAGGCAGCCCAGGAACTGACAAACAGCTGAACTTTTCAGTGTAATAATAGCAGGCTTTATGATGAGGATTAATGGACATGTGTTGTGTTAATGATGATTGTTAATCTTCACCCCACTGCCCCAACCCCAACACATACACACCCGAACAGGCACACACAATACTTTACATCCCTCCGTGTCTAATCATGGGGTATCAGTCTTTAGAGATTAGGACACGAACACACTCTAATCATGGGGTGTCAGATGTTCTATGTGGGGTCCCTCTCTCTCTCTCGCTCTCTTGCTCTCTCACTCACTAATCCTGGCATGTCAGTCAGTGAGTCAGCGCAGGGTTTAGGTTCAGTAATATTCAAACATCCAGGCAACTTTTGATTAGAGAGACAGAGATGATGTCTAAATCATGGAAGGGAAAGACTTGATCTAGCTGCTGACGATGATAATCATTGTAATGAGATGGTTGTCTAATGAAAGCTGTTTTTGTTGGAGGATTGCCTCATTTAAGGCAAATCCTTTAAGACTTTTTTCCTGTCCTGTGGGACTTGGTAAGGAACTTCTGAGAGAATATTGCTGTGAGATTTCTGTGTGTGGTTGATTGCCGTTTGCCCCTCTAGTGCACATGGCACCATAACCCTTCACTGCCACATACCTTTTGATGATCCACTCATCCACTTAATACATTCTGACCTATTATAACATCTGACATAACACTCAGCAACTTTTTTATCCTTTTAACCCCAAGGTGGGGGCCATCCTCATCACTGTTTCTTTTTTTCTTTTACTGCTGTACACCATCCTCCTTACGCACTCAATTGTAGTACAATAGCTGTCGATTTATGATGCTTCTTATTATAGGTACCCCTTCAGGGCTCAGCAGAAAGGTTACACACGCATGCTTGGTCCTTTCTATCTGCAATTCCAGGACAATGCAGTGTAATGATGATGGATTCTGATGCTGGTGTGTGTGTGTGTGTGTGTGTGTGTGTGTGTGTGTGTGTGTGTTAATTTGTAAGACAAAGAGTATGCCAATGACTCTCTGTTTATTTGTATAATTCATATGTACAAAATATTAAATTTTCCATGACACAGACTGATGAGGTAAATAGATAAACGCAATTACCTCTCATCGGTTGCCCTTATTAAATCTACCCCAAGTTATGAGACAATTAACCCGCAAGTAGGGCAAACAGAGGCCACCACTCAATATCAGGGAGATCCAAATGCATTGAGTGTAAATTTGTTATCTTTCATTTTTGATTTTATGCGTTCCTTGTAATGTATCTTATCGTCATTATTGATATTGGGGAATGCTATGTCATGATTCATCTTCTCGCATGCATTGGCCCATCTTTCATCTTTAATATATTTGGGGGGGGGGGGGGGGGGCTGTTGGTTGAAGAAAACGAGACACCATTTTGTTACAGTACATTTTATTGACTACATGATTAATCTTTCAACGTAGAAAATAATTTAAAGATGAAGTGAAAATAAAAGTTATCATTTGTTGCAGCCTTTATCACCATTTGCATCATGTAAATTCTACCTCCGATTCAGGCTGTTGCTACTCTATTCCTGGTTATTTACTTGCCACTGCTCTGTAGTGCTGACTCCTCTGAAACAGGCCCTCTCCACCAGAGGATGTGATCAGTCAAGAACAGACTGTGCTGAGGATTGCTAAAATTAAGAATGTTTTTAAAACATAAAATAAGTTTCACTGATAAGCAGCAAACACAAATTTTACTCCTAAGTACATTCTTTCAAGTCTCGCACCTGCATGCTCTGCAGTGCTGACTCCTGCAGAAGCAGCCTGTGCTGCTCCTGTGAGGAGGTGATCAGTCAAGGTCACAGTGTGAGCTCCTCTACCTCTTCTGCATGGCTAAACACCCAGGCTCTCTCTGGTTGGCTCATATTTGTCCTCTGCCTGACCAAAATCCAATTATTCTTATCCTTGATGAATGGAGCGAGGACTTGGAGCTTGGGGAACCACCCCAAATTCATATTCAGTAATTAAATAATTCAATATCCATGCAACAACATTACTCTCATTTCAAAGAAAATGACATTTAAAATACAGGTTGTGCCATCTGTAAGTAGTTTATCACAATATTTCAATAAATAGGCATTATTTGGGGGAAAAGCACTTAGTGATATTACATTCACATGTGAACATCTTAATCAAATACTACCTGTTATAAAGTGAGGTGTTAAAACGGTTAATAATAGATGTTGTAACTTTGCCTCTGAAGGTGACCTTTATATAAAAAGCACTTCTGTTCCACTGAAATCAACTGGCCAATTGACTTTTTATATACTTCCCTTTTTTGTTTCAACTGCAGTTTTCTAAGGAGAAAAATGTGAAGTGAGCATTTCTCCTTTTATAAATAGGGAAAACAGATATCAGCAGCTAAAATGTTAGCTTCAGGAACTGAGAGAAAGACAGCAGACAGAAATGCACCATTGCACACAGGTGGTGATACATGCATCTGCATGCATGCACACAGGCAAGCCAGACCTTTGTGTTTCCTTAGAGGCTGCTAATGATGCTACAGGGATGTCAATGGAGCTCTCCCTAAGGAGAAAGTAACAGGCAAAGATGGGAGTTGGTATCTTTGTGTGTGTAACAGACAGAGAAGCCTTTTGTGAAAATGTCAGCATCTTTCTGCTTCGCACCATGATAAAAAAAGAGAAGTGTCTCTCTTTGAAGCTCTTTATTTTGCCACTTCCTTCCCCTTCTTGGGTCATTGCTGTTATGACTTGGCCTCGAAGCTTTAAAGTACTTCAAATGTCTGCAGCGAACAGATGAAAAAGAAAAATGATTTTTTTAAAAAAATAAATAAAAAATTGATTTCATAACTTGGAAGTTTTCCCCCAAAAGTAGACGGATGCTGTTCTGGCCTAGAAAGTTGAATCCTTGAAAAAACATGCTGTTGCATTTGTGAGTAATAAAATCAGCTTATTCATTCATTCATTTTCTCTTCTCTAGGGGGTCAGGGGAGAGCTGTAGCCAATCTCAGGTGACACTGGGGGAGAGGGAGCGCAGGCCAGGACTGGACAGGTTGCCAGTCAATCACAGGGCTAACAGACAGACAACCATTCACACTCACATTCACACCTACAGGCAATTTAGAGTTACCGATTAACCTAACCTGCATGTTTTTGATATGTGGGAGGATGCCAGAGTACCTGGAGAGAACCCACTCAGCCAAGGGAAGAACATGGATCCCCAGCTGGCCATTGGTTTCGATCCCACAACCCTCTTGCTGTTTGGTGACAGTTACCGCTGTCTCTGTTAGTGAATATACTATGAAGAATACACTCATAGTGTTCATCGTCAGCTCATAACACCTGAGAGAATCGATGCGACAGGTCAACTGAAGTGTAACCCTTAATTTTCACTGTAGGTGGTTGAGATGTGTTTCATCTGTGCGTGGTAAAGCTTACTCAGTACCTTTTAATGCCAATCTACTGTGTGAGCTGCACTTTGTCAGTGATGTTTGGAATCTACTTTCTTGACTGTCTTGAAAGTTACAACTCACACAAAGCTTTGAATTTGACTAACTAACACAGTAATAGAGCCCCGTTTTGCTTCGTCTTAAACTAAAACTAAAACTCCAGGAACATGTTTTAACTTTTGCACAAAGATGGATGAAAGAAACCTTTTTTACGACAAAAACCTACTCAGCTACGGAACAGAGACTTTAAATCTATTAAAGTCACTTTGAACATTACAAGACTGCCCTAGAGCTGCTTCATGGATAACTGACCAAAACACAGGCTACACCACAGGAATGTGAATATAACTTCTATTCTTTTCTGTGCTCAGAAGTGCCTGCAGACATTTTTTTCTTTGTGACAAGTTTTTCATCTTAAAATTTGTTTCACATGTGAGAGTAAGTGAACACTTGGCTTCTGTATGAATATTGTTGGAATACAGCATAGGTACTATTGAGTTAGATAATGAGTCTGGTTCAAAGGAGACTATTATTCTGTCAAAGCTGTGTGTCCTTTATAACAAAGGTACCAATGAATGCTCCCTATACAATATTTACACATTTAATTTGGCTGAAGAGTAGATTATTGATTTAGCTGCACTAGATAGCACTAGATGAGTGGCAGTAAAATAATTGTTATATTTAAATAGAGTCATTAAGTTTCACTGTTCAAAATCAACAATTATGCACTTTGATTTCTCCAGCCTCTGTTCACAATAGCAAAAGCAAGACTTCCTACAGCAAAAGGTTAAAAGTACATCTGTGTAGAGGTGAGCTGAAACAGTTGGTAGTTGGTAAGATGATTAGTTGAAGTAGACAAAAAATAATCTGTGACAATTCTGTCTAAAATTATAATTAGTGTAAATTCAACACATTTTTAGCTGTTAGTCAATCAAAATAAGCAGCTTGAAGACATCACTTGAGCTCTGGTATTATTTTAGATCTTAAATGACTACATTAATAAATGGAATAATGCATTTAATAGTTATTTCCAGTGGACATTGCAACCACTGCAGTATGCATGTACTGAAGCATTGCGCTGTTCAGCCACATCCAGCCGATAAAGATATTTTGTGGTAATTTGGCTGACGAATGTTCTGTGGCTGCTTATAGAGGTTTTGATCGATCTGTTTATCATAAAGATGACTATAATCTGAAAATACTTTCCGCTTCTATTCATATATCTATATCTATTTGCACATGTAATAGATGTGATGAGGGAGGATGGGGTGCAAAGGTCTCAAACGGGACTCAAATTGAAGATAGTGCATATCCATCATATCTATCCAGCTCACTGATCCAGTGAGTGCTGTTGATATGATACATTGTTATGAATTTAGCCTGATAGGTTTTTTATTGTCTTGACTCTGCTTGTCCCAGCTTGGCATGGAATCAATTTATACACAGAGACCACAAGTGCAGCTGCCTTATTATTATTTAGGACCCATTTGGCCAGCCATGCCCCTCATCTTCTCTGGCAGTGGTTTTTGTGTTATATCGAATATGTGTGAATATATTACCTGTGCTTGCATCAGACTGTGCTGAATCAACTGGGCTTTGCGAGTCTGAAATGTGACCCAGGTGCACATATGATCTTGCTTGTGGTTGAAACAGTGGGATGCTAAATCTCAGGGTGCTCATCCATGCCAACAACGCCACGGGAGCTGCATGTGCTACAATCATGTAGCTAAAATCAGTAGAAACGACGCTCCCTGTTGGAGTTGTATCTGCTATATGATACATTTTTAAGTCAGTGTTGTAGAACCAAAATTTGAGTGTGGATGAAATGATGAAATGGGATTATTTAGTGAGGAGACAATTAAACTGTCAGATAAAGCTGGAACGTTTGAGCCCAAACACCCGTGGGAGGGTCAGTGAAATAAAACGAAGTGAAACGAAACTTCCCCAATAGCACGTTAAACATAAGTCTCAAACACTTTGCTGATGCTCCGTTTTATAACACACTGATAATCCCCTCCTTTCCTCCATCTCATTTCGAGTGTGCCAGCCAAATGACCTCTGTTGAGAATATTGATTTGAATGGGAATGCCTGTTCGAGCCTTTCTAAATCTGTGGGCTCACCATCCGTGGAAGAAAATAACACGCTGTTCTGTTGCTCGCTGTGAAAATGTCATTACACCAGCTGTCTCAGGCCCAATGCCCACCACAGCCACTCAGCTGGCTGCTGAAACACTCTTAACACACACAGAGCTGCTGTGTGGGAGGATTTCTAATAAGATGTTATGCTGATATTCCAACCATCTACAGTAAGTAGAGTCATAATGATAAATAATATGTAATAATGTAATAATATGTGTTTGGGTTTCAGTTTTGGTTGGAGGAACTCAACATCTGCTGCTTTTAGATAGAGATGTCTGGTCCATACAAACTACTGCATCTGCTTAATATGACTAATGGATTAGATTAAGCCGGGATGATATGCATGTACGTGTGTGTGTGTGTGTGTGTTGGGGTGAGATGGGGTGGAGGAGAGGAAGAGATCGTGTTTTTAAGCATTTTTATTCCCCCAAGAGTGTATATCTGTGCATGAGACAGTCTGCCTGCTTGCATGCATGTGTAATAAATCTGCATTATTTAAATGTGAGGAAAAAATATCACGGCTCAGAATTTGACAGAGAAAATGGGAAGTATGCATCGTGAAGGTGGGAAATGTCTCGAGAGATTCAAAGCATCCTTTTCTTGTTATTCTTCCACAATCTGCATGAGCGGATCTACAAAATAGTGCACTTTTTTTTTTATTACAAAGTGTGAACATCAGAGTACAGAGTCACTATTCAAGTTTTTTGTGAGAAGGGTTTAGCTTGACTAACAAAGTTGAAAACACACTGAATTTGAGGAGGATGTGAAATGAGGATTTGAACAAGTTTGGTGTAATTTTGAAAATAAGGTTGAGACACCCTGTGTTGAAAATGTCCTCAATGTTTCTTAATTATGCAGCAAAGAAAACCACTGCCTTCTGTTTTGCAATTGGCCACTCGGCTCTAAAAAAATTGCAATCAGTCCAATATGTTTCCTTTTTTAATCTCAAGATAATCCTCAAAATTGATGTTCCAGCATTTCAGGAAATATAGTTATTTGCCCTATTGCCTACAATCCAATGAAAAGACCAATATCAATTTAATCTCAATGAGCAAATTACCTGAACAATAACTAGACAAACAAAAAAAATGCAAAGATATATATATATATATATAACATCAAAACTATCATAGGAGACAGCAAACACATGCATTTCCCCTAAATGTTAGATGGTACATGTATGTTGTTTTTAAAATAAAACCAAATCTAAGTAGCACAGTTTTCATCATCTACCCTTCAGGCTTGTTGTGATCTGATGATGTCTGATGTTAACAGTACAGTTGTTTTTCTAAAACCAGACTTAAATTAATAACATCATGAGTAGATGTAGTGTGTCTTTCTGGTCTGCTGAACCTGAGACTTCCTTTTTTTTCCTTGAGGCAAAGATTCCTCAGGCGATTTAGGAATGACATCGACGATCCTCAGAAGCCAGAGGCCATAGTGGTGAGCGAGGCTTTATGCATGATAGCTTTTGTTACAGTAGGTGTGTGTGTAGGTGTATGTGTGTGTGTAGATGCCCTGGAGTGGTCACATGCCCTGTGCTTTTTTTTGCTCCTCGTTCTCTTTCATCCCTTCTCTATTTTCTTTCTCTCTGCTTGATTGATATCAGGTGTGTGTGTGTGTGTGTGTGTGTGTGTGTGTGTGTGTGTGTGTGTGTGTGTGTGTGTGTGTGTGTGTGTGTGTGTGTGTGTGTGTGTGTGTGTGTGTGTGTGTGTGTGTGTGTGTGTGTGTGTGTGTGTGTGTGTGTGTGTGTGTCTGCAAGATTTGTAAATAGTCAACTTTAAGTAGCCAAAAAATGAATGAATTCAGGTTTATGTCCAAAAATGAGCAGTTCTATGGATGCAACATTCTTGGCAAACATCGTAAATGGGCGCAGAGTGCATCAGAAATGAGGCGTAAAAGTAAGTAATGAGTTGTAAATCTGGCCAATAACATTTTGGAGTGAAACCTCCAATATCTAGTACAGCTAATGCCTAAAAAGTGGGACTTGAAGTGTGAATATGCACCCGAAATGTAATGCGTTAATGGCACCCCACAATGGCAAGCATTTGTATCCTGTCTGTTCTCATAGTTTACAAACTGAGAATCCAAGCCCCCTGAGGATGCAACACTGGCAGTATAACAGTGATTATGATACGAAATGTCTGCATTTATGAAATCTAAATATAAGTGCAGCAATTACAGCAGCCAGTTAAAAGCTTACTGTAGCTAATGGGTTTCAAGAGATGGAAAGAAATGCAGGTCACAGTGCCATCCCTCCTTTCGCTTTGATTCCTCTCCTTTCCTTGCCCCAATTACCCAAGTGTGGTCTGCCATAATGACTTATCACCAAGCTTGTAGAGAGGGAGGTTGTATGGAGAAGAGGGGGAGTGACAGAATGAGAGAGAAGGGACAAGAGGGTGATGAGGTGTAAATGATCTTCGTCTCGTTGCCATGTTGCTTTTCCCCATCCTATACCTCTCACCCACTTTCTCCTTGACGCCTGGAGACTGAGCGAGAGGGGGGTTAGGGGGGGGGTTTAGATAGATTCACTGCTTCAGGCCTGGGTTTGCGTCTTGAAACTGTAAGGCATCCACACAGTCTCGGTATTAGTTGAATTGTAAGAGCTGCCATCGTTGCTCCACAGATCCAATGTGAGAGCTCACCTCCTGGCCTCTTTGCCCTTGTGTCATCCGGTCCTCCCTCTCTCTGCCCTCTAGGGTTTGGGTGCATATCAGTCCTCGTTCGTTCTTTATCTGGAGCTTCATTTTCCTTCTCCTCATCTTCTCCTTAGATTTGTCTTCTCCCTCTTCCATCTTTTCCGCATACTCTGTTTTCATCAGCTGAATAAAAAAAGAAAAAAGTTTTAATATTGTATCAATGACAGTACTTTCAGCAAATGTCTTTGTGATGGAAGAGATTTTGATATTTTATTCCTCTTTTGTTTTTGAATAGACTGAGTAGAAGCAGGTAATCTGTCTGGTGAATTAAGTGATCGGTGTGTAAGTAACATCTCACTGCTCTGTTTAAGATGTGCTTCGAGCCCACACACAGACAAAACACTCACGTACCTTTAGGCCATACTGTTTCCTGTATTGTCTCCTGTGGATTACTGCCATTTGTTGGCTAAGTGCTCCTTTGTTCAGCGGCAATTAATTATGAAAAGGGATCAATTGAATTGTTCGGCTCCCCACTGCAGGCGAAGTGAAAGCATGAGTCTAATTATCGCGATTGTCCAAAAAGCTCTGCGGGGAAATTCAACTGCTATTGTTGTAGGGTACTGTACCTCCCTGTACAGTGCAGTGACAGATTGTTTGTCCAGTTGGAGTTGGTCGTGTATTTCCTCAAATGGTCCAAAGTTGGAGAAGAAATCTGAGTTATTTTAAAAGTTGGTAAAAAATGTTAGCATGTTTTTTCATTTGTCTGTGAGTAACATACTGCTTATGAGTGATTCACAGATCCCAACTTTTTGTTCACTATAATAATGGTAAAACTCAAAAAAACACTTGATTTTTATACTTCCCATAACACAACTTGATTGAATCTTCCCTGCCCAGTAAAAAAAACACATCTTTCAAACTCCACTCTTCCAGTTTGTAAAGCTTTTTTTGTCAAAGACTCCATCCAAGCCAAGCTGAGATAACCCCGGTGACATCAGCGAGGCTGTTTTCTTTGACTTGACAAAGCTCCTTCCAAAGACACAAAAGGCATTATACAACTTGTTTTCACAGACTCCCTGTGACTTGTATACAGATTTTGATGTGTAAAATTGGTGAAGTGTACCTTTTTTTTTAAAATTGCAGATATACTTTTAAGCCTGAAAATACATGCATACCTGCATCACCAGCAGTATACTGCCACAGACGTAGTAAACATTTTACAATTCTGATGTCACACCATTGCAGTGTGAATTTTAGATGGTACTTTGTACTATTATTTAAGACCTTTTTGCCCATTAAACTGGCCACTTCAAAGTATATGATGGCTTCTTCTGTGAGTAGCTGTTGATTTGTGTCGGTACTAAGAATGAGGACAGTGTAAGCTATTCAATTAAGGATACACTTAATGTATATATCCCATGCATTTTTAATATTCTGTCATACATTATGATTTCATCCATAGAGAGAAGTTCAGTGACCCTAATGTAGTTCATTTGTTCCGTGCAACGCGAGCTCTACCCCACAGATGCATCATTTCTGCGTCTGTAAAGTGGCTTAATTTTGTTGTAAGCTGGCTTCTACCTTTCTGTTGGCAGTCTGTGAACATTTGGGGAGTAATATCAATGTGTTTATAGATGTGACAAAAGTGCTCCTGGCTGCTTAATAGCAGCACTTATTGGGTGTCTGCACATTACCACCTTGTAAGAATAGCTCTTTAGAAACGTGTTAAAGAGAGCTGTCTCTCTGAGATGGAGCTGGGCGAGATGTTGCCGTAATAATGATGAACGATGCACCTAAACTGGCCTTTCAGTCTCTATTATTGCACACACCCAACAGTGTCTGTATATTTCAACGTGAGTTTGTCACTTAGCCCATGCTATCTGATGCGATGATATTCAGGGTGTCAGTTTGCGCTCATCCATGCATGGATTCATTTATTCGCTGAGCGGCTGTATTAAAATATTTGCATATTTTTCTCCTGCTGTGTGGCCATGAAGAGGAGGCTTTAGTCATAGTTCAGACACAGTGAAGGTCCGTGCCTAAAACTGTTTATTGGATGGGGAAGGACTCGGGGACAAATCCCTTGGCCCTGGTATTGCTTCTGATGCATAAAAGTCTAGAAACTCAGGTTTATATGCTATTTTTAGATTAATTTTATTTTGGTCCAGTAACGCAAATCTAATGCTAAATCTCTTATGAATACAAATTTTATGTGTGAGCTGATAGTAAATTGCTGAATATTATCACCAAATGATACAAGATCGTAATAATCTGTGCATGTTTTGTTATATGGGTAAAAAATGAAAAGCCGAATTTAAACAATTTGTCTTTATGACGTGTTCACAGCAAACACAAAGCAAATTTTTGCCTTGCATTACTTGTGTGAGTTTGACCATGGGGATCATTTATGTTTATTCACCCCAAACAGCCAGAATACATTACTGTACATGAGCCGTAAGCTAGCGAGCAACGCCAGGCACCGACTGTGTCTGGGGATGGGTGTGTGTGTGTGGGTGTGTGTGTGTGTGTGTGTGTGTGTGTGTGTGTGTGTGTGTGTGTGTGTGTGTTTGTGTTCAGTTAAGCCCCTGGCTGAAAGTCAACAGGAACTTTGGTTCTTTCTGTTATTTCCCTCCAGTCTCTTTTCTTTGTTCCCTCGCCTCTCTATATGTCTATGAAGTACATTCAAGTACATTTCCCCTTCAGCCAGTAGTCAACGTGGACAAAGAGAGACTAATTACATTACAGCGCCTGACAGTGGAGGTATGACAGCTATGAGTCTTGCTGCTGCAGACAGTTGAGAAGTGAGAGTGACGATAAATCCACTTTTTAATCCCAGAAGTTAAGAAATAAACTCTGAGCCCCCCTGGTAAATGGCTCTGGATCAGAGCAGAATCTGATGTGACTCCGGATGTTATTTCTCCAGAAGCTTCAGCTCTCTCCTCCAGAGCTCTCCGGTTCTCATGAGCTGCTGTCAGTCAGCAAGCAGCAGCTCTATCCTTCAGTCGTCCTCATACAACACTTTACAAAGCCCTGCTACACGCTAAGTTTTCGCTCAAGATGAACATTTTTAACCCTCCCGAATACGTGAATGGCATAAATAACATCCTTCCGCTCAAGGTTCCTTCTTTCAGTATCCAATTAATAAGGCTGGACTTCCTTATTCAGAGCTGATTCAGAGGTATCCCTTAACATGTTGTCTCTAATCCCACCCTTCATTATTATATTATAACAACCATATGAATGGCACAGTGGCTCAGTGTCACATGGCAGCCAAACAGTCTTACAGTAGTTTCAAACTGGACCTGGCCTCCTGGGAGCTTTCTGTATGGAGTTCCCATGTGTTTTTCAGTGTATGGATCTTAGTCCCATGGGTTACTGATCACTGTCCCGGTGTGCTGTCTCTGGCCATATGCAGGATAAGTGGGTTAGTATGAGATGATGGAAGATACCAGTGTCACTACTTACTCAAATGGACTGGTGAAAAAGCATCAGACATGATAAGTATTATACACCTGCAATTGAATCTTGGTGTAGAAGGCACTCTTTAGAGCACTTACCTTCCAAAATGCTCCTCCTCTTGTCTAATCTAAGTCAGTCAAGTCATAAACACTCACATAACTGTGCAGGTCATGTAAGGTTTCAACCACATGCTTAACTTACCTGTTGGCTCTGACATTTAAACATGGCAGACTTCTGTCAGTCTTTTCTGCTTCAGTGGGAGTTGATGACATTATCTTTCCTTCTCTCACCCACATACACCTCAACCTGATCCCCTTTTCTGGTGACAGCTTTGCTTTCTTGCTTCACTACTCTTTAACTGATGACAGCTGTTTTTAGGTTCACAATTTTTAGGCTGAATTTTAGGCTGAATCATCATCCAACCTTCTTTCATATGCTGCATTTTCATCACTATGTACTGAATGTGCTGGCCTCTTCTTCCTCTGCTGGCACCTATGGAAACCCAGTAAAAATTGGCAGGATTGTCTGAGTGTTATTTTTGAAGTCAACTTTTTGGTAACAGGCTTTTATCTGCTTGGGCTAGAAATTCTTCCTCGTGGTGGCTTTTCCCAGGCCTTACAAGACAAGGATCTGTAAACAGTGCAAGAGCAGCTGAAGTGGTGGGCAGTCTTGCTGGTCAATAGGCAGACCATAATGACTCTGGCACACGGGGACGGTGGAGGGTTTCTTTCTTTCTTTCTCTCTTTTCTTGAATGTCTTTCTTGCTTTCTCATTATATTCTGTCTCTCTCTACTTTTCTCTACTCTCTCTTCCTCCCCCTCCTCCTCCTCCTCCTCCTACTCCTTCTTCCTCTTTTTAACTGGGAATGAAGGCTTATGAAGGCAGTGACCCCAATACCAGTTTGCCAGGGATGAAGAGATGAATGGCAGCAAATGAAACGCAAAGACCTCCCTGCACCGCTGAAACCACACACTGTAGCACACAGGATGAACTGCCACACAAAGTACGCTTACATCTCCCCAGCACACCTGTGGTCTCCTTTTTAAATAGCATGTTTGTCACTCAGTGGAAAAGTATGTAGGTAAAACAGCATGCTTTTGTGTGCATTTAGGCATTTTTTTGTATGCACATCTAGCCAGTGCATGCATTGTTTTCAAGCCTGGTGGGGGGTTTGTAAAAGGCAACCGGATCTCTACAACATGGTTAGTTAACAAATAAAAACTCAGCTTCAGTTACAGGCCTTATGCACTTCAACTCCATTCTGCTGGTTTGAGCTGTGTCTCCTCTCCTTCAAAAAGAATAATTTTGCCGTGTAATATCAGGCCTCAGTGACAGTCAACGTACAACATATATATTACACTGATCAGCTGAAACTGTTTCACCTACTAACTCATACATGAGCAGTCACCAAGAACCCACAGTCCCACACTTTAATCTCACTCCCACTTGCACACACTTCGGGAATGAGCGTGGGTGGCGGTATGATTCCTGAAAAGATCAAAGCAATGCTAAGCAAGTTCTGAGAAATACAGGAAGAAGTGCGATGCTCAATTTGGCCACAGAAGGCCAGGGAACAGCTGCAGAGAACTCTTGTTGTGACCTTTGGCATTGTGCTAGGCAGGAGTGATTTTAAAAAGCTTTTTATGATGGTGAAAAAGGAAGAGAAATATCTGGAAGGATGGTATGGGTTAATATTTGGATTTGAGCTTGTTAAAAATGACCTTTTTCCACAATTAAGGCACCTGATAAATATTAGTAGCATAGCTCTTACACTCACACTCACACACGTACACACACACACACACACACACACACACACACACACCGTGAGCTGTAGTAATGAAATCCGTTGCTGTCAGAAGGGCTTAGACCTGTTTCAGGCGGTTTCCTTTCATATTTTCCTTTAATAAAAACAGGATTACCACGACCCAGCCACAGTGTAGCGCTATGATATAGAGGCATGGCACTGACAGGCAGTTACATAGGGGGCTGATCCCTGTGACTCTTTACCTCTGTGGAACAAACCTCCAGAACAGTAGAAAAGCCCCCCAGTATTGATTTTCCCATTTGGAATCTGCCCTCTATTCTTAACTTCCATTTTCTGTAAGTAAGAGAAATTTTTTCTTTTTTTTTTTTAGGTTTAGAATGAATCAAAATGTCTCAAATGAGTATTTAATGGTCATGTGAAGTTAATGCATTAAACAATGAAGTTCATGTCTTAAAGGTTTATTATTGTCTTAGATGTGAAGGAAGCTGTAATTCTATTGAACCTCCTGAAAATGGGCTTTTATTCTACAAAGGGATTCTTAAAGGGGATATATCATGCTTTTGTGAACGTATGTCAAAATCCTCTACAAGTTTCTGAAGGCTCTGTTTGCAATATTACCTCTACTTCCTCTTTGTGAACCACATTCCCACCAATACCCACCAAATGTGTGGATGTGGGGCATGGGGTTTATTTACAAAGCACAAATGGTTTAATGAAAGACATTATTGATTTGCATTAACACAATTTTGTACATTTATTTCATTTCCTTTCTATACTAAAAATAATACCTCTTAAATGTCGTATTAATTGGCTATTTTCAAATTACCACAATATCAAGGCATATAAGGTACATGCTCTATATCTTTATCCATGGGACTGGAACTTAATTTGATTGATGTGTTTATTGCCTAAGGCATGTACAGCTAGCAAGTCATGATAGCAACCTAGATTCTGACTGAATGATTCAAAACCTCAACACACATATTTTCAAGTTATTATCATTGCATGAAATATGTCTAAAATTGTATTTGGTAACGTTTTTGGGACAGATCATGAATATAGAAATCTTGAATAATGTATGCATACTGTATAAATAAATGTAGAGTCTTACACACACACACACACACACACACACACACATGCGCGTGGAAACATAAATTGAATGTTTTACACTTTAAAATTATGATCCCTGCAGTCCAATTTGCATATGCAGTTTTCCTTGTATAATCATAATGGTGAATTAAGATTGTTTCCGTGGAGATCCATGTCATTATACATAAAGGTACATCACACTGTGAAAACATCACCATATTTGGAAACAGACATGGCACAAAACAAGTAATTATGCCTGTTTTGTTTTATTTTAGGTTTTTTAGGTTACTCTCTAGCCGGTGTCATTTATGTTCCTACCAATAAAAGGCCATGGCAGCACATCATACATATGCATTATTTATCCCCACTTTACGCCAAAGTTATGAAATTCATTGTAATATCTACTCCAGGTAAATGTATTATTGATGATATTTAATGATGTTGAATTAGCATACGGGAAAGTCTTGTGCTCGTGCCTTGAGCACTCCCTCCTTGCATAACACTGGGATATTTTTACCAGACGCTCCGTGTTGTAATGAGCAATGTGTTTATGCACTTTCATTTCCACTAGAGTAAAGTAAAGTGCCCTTAGGCAGAGGCAGAAACACTGATGATGCTTAGTTGGAAATGCAGGGACTGTCATTGTGTGTGTGTGTGTGTGTGTGTGTGTGTGTGTGTGTGTGTGTGTGTGTGTGTGTGTGTGTGTGTCTGAATATGGTTGTGTGTGTAAATCAGATCACACATTTTATGGCATTACTGTATTTTCCTACCACTTATATTCATTTTTGAGTCACTAGGCGTATACTTAACATGTTCCAGTGTTGACATAAGTTAGTAAGTTAAGTAGTGTTCATATTGTACCGGTCTAATTGGCTTTATTCCTCTTTTCTTTATTTCCCTACTACTCTATTTACCCTTGCCATATTTATTGAAGACTTGCTGCTCTAGTGACCCTAATTTTCAAACAGTGGCAATTAAAGTTTGATGTCTTACTTATCATGTTTTAACAATGTTCCCTGGGCAGATAGTATGTACGTGTGCTTTTAATCTCTATGTGTAGTGATCCTTTTTTCATGCATGAAAACTGGCATTTGCACACCTGATTTGGTTCATGATGGATTCTGGCACATGTGCAGTTACCATCATTTAATCTTGTTACAGTGTTTTTTTTATTTTTATTCCAGACTTTGGTGCAGCTATTCTTGCCTCCCCAATCCTGACAAGTTTCCTTGTTATTAGCTGTAATCTTGCCAGAGGAATCAGAGGATAGGAGATCAGAGCAATCTCTTTGCTTGTGTCTCCTCTCTCTGCTCATCTTTTGTTCTCCGTTCAGGGCTTTGTAGAGGAGGAAGTGAGACAGTGACGTGTACAGTAAAAAATCTGGCAGAAGGGAAATGAAGAGACGTTATCACCCACGGATCTTGATACAATACAAATTGGTTTTGCTAGGATACCTGCTATATACCACCTGTCTGTCTTCCTTTCCCCACCTCACCTCCCCGCGTTCCCCTCCCTTTTGTATTGTCTCTCTAATCATTTCTCTTGCCCCATCTCAAGTTTTTTTTTTCCCTTTCCTTTCCCCTCATCCACCCACTCATCATCTTTTCCTTTCACTTTCTCCTCAGAGACTTTTATGAAAAGCCAGCACATATCGCTGTCCCTGCTCATTTCTTCACCCACCCATAAAGCATGCTGACGGCTCATTCGTTTCCCTGCCAGATAATGCTGTCTTTGTTTATTTCTACCTACGAGTGAGATGTGTATGTCAGTGGTTCTCAAAGTGGGATTCGGGACACCCAGGAGTCCCTAAGGAGGTCTCAGGGGGTTCCCATAAAAAGGGGAATAATTCATTTTTACTATAATTGCATCTATAAGTAACACAATGACAATATATGAGTATTTTAGTCATGGGTTTCATACACTTTCTACACTCTTTTCCTTTTTTCTGCATACTTGATTGTCAAGATCTTTCCACATTAACTTTATAAATGAGGTCTGGGGGACAGGTAACCTAGGAAATAAGATGGATGTATAGCCCAGACCAAGCAAAACAAGGCAGCAGGCACAGCATCAATCTCCAAGTTGTTTGAATTGTTCTTTATAGTAAAAAATCACAATAAAGATATTTTTTAAAACTTGCATGATGATGCTGTAAATCAAAATAAGAAGCTGAAAGACACTAACATGCTTCAAAGAGTTGAGGGGACCTGCAGAGTTTGGTGGTAATTCTGTTTTGTGCATCCCCTTTCACATTATACATAGTTATTTCATCCATTGTCAGTATAAAAATATTGATAACAGCAGTTTAAAAAGACTCTTTGGAAGTGAATACTTGTGAAAGGATACAGCTGGCAGTGTCTCGCTGCACAAAGCTGTAAGTGAGGAGGCTTTTGTGTAGTTGACTGTTGACTGTAGACTGTAGGTAGACACACAGACACACAGACACACAAACTGTATACACTGACACTGATCTCTGCTGATGGGCACCACAATGCCAAGGCAAGGTCACAGCAGTTCACTCCCCTGCTGTCAGCCTCCTGAGCATGCAGAGTTCAAAGGCTTCTCTGCCTGTCTGTCTTTTTTGCTGGCTCTCTTTCCACTGTGTCTCTCCCTCTCTTTCAGTCCACCTCTTTCTCTCTGTAAATATAAAAAAAATGTTTTATTATAGGAATTTGTGTTTGACAAATCATGATTAAATGTTGACTAGCTCTGTTAAGACCTGTAGAAGAAACCTGACTAATGACTAAGCTCTAAACGGCCTGATTTAGCCATTGCAAGTTCTTCTATATCTTAACCAGGTTGTGTTTTCATTAAAAGAGGGATGATGATGACGATGACTCCAACTAGTCCTGAGGGACCTAGTGGCCTACTAACGGCTGCCTACATGCACACACATTTAGAAGCATGTGTATTCAAACACACTCATGCAAAAAAAGAAATCACTTTATCTTATTCTAACATACCACACAGCTGCTCTGACCTTAATCTGGGTTGCTGCTGGCTGTAGTGTGTCAGTACTTTTTTTTTTTAAACATATACAGCCCTGACAAGTTTGTGTAATGACAAACCCATGATTAACCTTTTTATATACCATATTTTCATATGCATGTACACATCCGTGAATGAACCTCAATCACACTTCAAGTCATATCAAGAGTGCTGTCTAGCTCAAGAACCATCTAAATATGGCATTAGTGGAAATAATAGAAGAATTATCCTATAATGTACCTTGTCACAGGATTGGAAAAAGGATTTGCATTACACTCCTAATCTCTTCATCCCAGAAATAATTGGACTTCAACCTTGAGCTCATCCCATCAGAGATGTAAAGAGATTACCATTCACTGTAGACATGGTTGAGAAGTGAATGAGGGATTGGAAGGAACATTGGGAATCTTCTAACAAGGCACATGGATGGAGAAAGATTAGTCCTTGGTTACAGAGATCTTCAAGGACTTTTCAAACCTTTTATTTAGTGTAACTCCTGTCATAGGGGATTCTGGCTTGTTGCATTTCAAGTTTCAAAAATGTATTCCTTCAGAGAGTTTAGGACACCAAGGGAATGAAATACAGATATTTCACATTCTTAAAAGTAATTTCACACTCAAGAGGTTGGATTTATGTGTTTCCAAATTGACTTAGTATGATATCAATGCTTTTAAGGAAACACAGTGGATAACAAGCAACTTTTGAAGATTCTTACAAACTTTTTTCTAACCCTTTTTTTTTTTTTTTTTACTCTTGTAGAGATCACATATTATAGAAAGACTTTCTCAAGTGCTGTAAACCAGGATGACATTTGATTGTGCACAGGTATAAAGGGAGTGATGTTTCTTATTTCTGACTGATCTGAAATTGCCTCTTGATACCCATGGTGTCATCAGCAAAGACAGGTAGAGGCAACTATGGACATCTTTCTAAGAGTTCTTTAAAAATGTATTTACGGCGTCGTTGCATTTTGGCTCAGGAGATGGGAGTGAGGCAATTTTCTAAAAGGCTCTTCAGCGCCTTTAATCCTGCTGCAATATAGATACAATTTTATTTTCTAACTGCTCTACCATTTTAGATTCAGGTGACAGAGGAGCCTGTGTAATTTTGGAAAATTGTACGCATCTCACTTTGGTCGTCACGGTTACTACTCTTACACTGAGAGTTCTGCAAGTTCTTCAAATTCTGCAATGATACGTGTTTGCCAATAGTAAGCATTGTGTTTCTTCAATTAAAATTAATCATTAGATTATAGTTTAGGGTGCTGCTGAAACATGCCTTACATCTAAATGTACTTACTGCCTTGGCACAAGTTTTGTGTCCTTATATTCCCTCTAGAAAAAGATCAAATGTCTAATCTGCAGTTAGATTGTAGTGCCAGTTTTAAATAGGTTGAAATTGCCTTTCAGATCAGCGATGATCTCTGTAACCTAGATGGAAATAGTCATCAGACAGTAGAATGATGCATATTAAATGGCGAAAGATGGAAAAGGACACGATATTTGAGCAGAGGAGGGGGAAGCTAATGCACCCCCCTCCCCCTCCCCCAAACACACACACACACACACACACACAAATACATGCACATACACAGTAGAGGGAGGAGAAGCTGTTATGGTGGGCCTCCATCCATCCTCTGTCTGGTACTGGCAGGAACAGAAGGCACCACACACATACATGCACGCACACATATGCACACACACAGTCATGCCCCCTAATAACCTCTCTCCTCTGTAAATCTGCTCGCGCACAGATTGGACTCCTGAGTCTGGTTCCTGGCTTAGCACACTGTGCAAATTGAAGCCTTCAGGAATCCCATTGTAACTGGCCAAATTCAAAGTGTGTGTGTGTATGTGTGTTCATGTGTGTATGTGTGCGATGCTTCATGTGCAGTATGTGGTTTGTGTAGGATGGAGGCACAGAATGCTAACTTGCTGCCCCAAAAGATTTCCATACTCTGAGCATATGGAGATTTTTAACCTTCATACTTATTTCCACACAAACTTTTATGAGCTGTGAGTTTGAGCTTGTTGCTGTAGCAAAAATTGTTTGCTGATTGAGATAAAAACAGAAAAGGAACCCCATCTGTTGCTAAGAATAAAGTGAAAAAATATTCATGCATGCTGTTTTTGTTTTAGTGTGACTGGAAATGTTTCCTGCGCAACACAGAGCTAAGATGGGACATAAATGTGATGGCATACTGTGAGATAGCGCTTAACTTATGAAAATCGACACGGTTTACTATTTTATAGTGTAAGAATCAACCGCCAAGGTACCTTTCAGGAGTGATTTTTCTTCTGGTGAGCTCACACTCATCTCACTCCACGGGCGAACAAAGCACACAGAGCAACGAAGGACGGGACACTTAACAGTAGCTATTAAATCCCTGCAGAGGAAGGGTATTACTGCTGGAGTGTCATGATGTCTGAGCAGGTTAATGCACATACTGCGTACTCATTATAACATGGATTTAAATGATAATGAGATCTTCCTCCAGGGTTTGACAAGTGTCGAACAACACTTTTGAAGGAAAGCTGAAACTCTCTGTTAAGTGTCTATTAACATTTTTAATATATATATACAACATTACAAACTATATCATTTTATTTTTCAGGAATTGAGAAAGTAACTGAAACATGTAATCTATAATTTGCAAATAAGGTATCCCATTTACCTATTCAGTGGTAAATGGAAAGTGAAGGATATGGTCCCTATACAGTAAATGCAGAAATAATTCACAAAAGCCTATTATTGAACAGTTCCATGTTTCAAAACAAAGGTGTTATTGATTGTTTACAGGTTATTTTTATGTATAGACAACCCGACAACTCTGAAATTTGAAATTTTACAAAATACACTGTGAAACCGCTTTTATTTTGAAAAATACCGTAATATGCATTTTTGGTCATACTGCCCAGCACTACCAGGACATTAAAGGAAATCTATGTTAAATGTGAATAGTGACACTGGTAAAGGTGCATTCATCCCCATGATGTACTACAGCACCAGCACCTCAGACCAAAACAAGGCTTGGGACAGGTTCAGATTACAACACATACACACAGAGGGAGTGTGACTTCATTCTCTGCTCAGGACGCCATTACTCCATTAACCTTTACATAGCAAATAGTTGTTTGCTGACATCTTGTGGGGCTGAATGCTGTATATTGCATTTGAATTCTTCCTCTTGGAGAAAGAAAAAGACAAAAAAACAAAAGTGAGGACAAGAATAATGAGGTCTGAGGAAATGTTTTCTCTTCCTCTTTTGGTTTGGTGTGAGTTTGTTTGTCATTCTAAGCTAAAGCTAAAAGAAAATGAATAAGTGATTATTGTTGTCCAACAACATTAAGTGGAAAGAACAACCGCTTCTCAGGTTGAGTGAGCTGATCTCACTTTGCTTCATCCATGTGGACGGAGAGGATTTTCATGAAGGAAAGCGCCACTTCAATCAATAAGCCATTAGCAACCAAAGAAACAGATGCTGTCAACGTTTGTCCCAGACCTCTCGCTAACCCTTACCCTTGCCCTTCGGGTTTTCATTTTGTTAACTCTCTCATCTCTTGTGTTCCTGGACCCAGACAGGTTAAACCTAGCACCAGAGTCTCCTTAGAGCATTGTTCGGGATGTGCCTTCACCGATGCGGTTTTGCAAACATGGCAGCGAGTCGTGAAATGAGATTTCTCTGCTATCATTACCGGGCCAAGAAAGAAAGCCACATCTCACTCTGAGTGAATGCCTCGCTGCTCTTCCCCTTTGCCTGTTCTCAGCACAGGCATGTCTAACCATCACTAAGACGGATCAATAGAGCTGAGCTCCGTAAGCTGCCTGCCTCCAATACAGGAAATACTGTATACTGTAATGAGATGGGGATATTAAGCAGTTAAAGAGGATGGGTTTAGCTAAGCAGTAGTAGGACATGATTAGCGTAATAAAAAAGCTTTGTTTGCATAAGTTTTACAACAAGGGAGCCTTTGATCTCCTTAAGAGGCAGAATAAAGGCACAAAAGACCATATCTCTGCCTCCTGTGAAAATGTTCTCTGAGCTGAGGGTTCACGAGATTTCTGCTGATCTGACAGTGTAGCCGGTGAGATATTGAGCTCTATTGTTTCCACACTGTGTGATTGATTTATCTCCCTTCAAAAAAAAAGTATTTAAATAAAATCACAGGATTGCTTTGTCCAAAGAAATCAATTTATAGTATGTATTGCTGTCTCTTCACCTGTTTCTCAGAGTGAACAGGCTTAAAGCTGCATATTTTATATCTGCTGTTTTTTTTTTTTTTTTCTCTCATTGTTGAGTGCTGATTGACGATGAGGGGCATGTTTGACATTCCCTGTTGAAATGTAATAAATGATTCTGTTGGATCCCCATATGAAATGGTAGAAAACACTGTTTTAGCTAAGGGTAGAAATTCTTTTGAAGCCAAATCTCAATCAATCAAACATCACATCAGAGCATCAGCATGAGATCTTTGAACATATCATCCTCACCTTGCTTGTCTTTTTTGAGGAAGATGAAAGTGCATGGAAAATACAAAAAATAAATTTTAGATAATTTAGCAGGGTTCCCCACATATTTGCCAAAGGGCATGTTTTGACATCAAAGGGCCAGCTGTCAGCCTTCAAGGGTTTATAGTGATGGCAGATGACTGTGAATTGAATGACTTCCAAGGCTTAATCAAAGATTGACTCTAACATTTGGAGACAGTTTGGCACTTTTCTGACTATCCAAGGTCTGTAAGGGCTATGTAGTCTGCTTTTGAGAGGACAGGATTGTTTTTAACAAGAATGAAAACATGCATTGAATTGAACATCTATGAAAATCTCCAGTTTTTGATATACTCTTTTAATAAAAAAATCTTTTAGGGTCTGTTTGGGCTATTGTTCTATTTGCTTAATTTACATATCAAAAACCCTTTTAAAATCCTTCCGACTCGATCAATTTTGACCAAACTGATACGGTCTTGGCCTCTGTAGAGGTCTGTGCAGCCATTGTCCATGTGGTGCCAGACGCTTCCTGTTGCTCTTGCAGAATAACAGGCTGTGGTGCCATACCAGTTTATGCCATGCGTCTCCCTCTGACCTGATTACCTCCCCTGGGCTTCCCAGTCTTTTTGCCTGAGGATGATCATCCACGGTGGATCAGTCTTTGTGTAATTAACAGCAGCTTTGGAACATTTTGGAGGACTGATTGATTTAGGTTTCACAGGGTTTTATGTGAATTTGGCTTTCAAAAGGGCTAGCAGTGAGGAAAGTCTGTCATTGGACTCCAGCAAGCTTTAGATGTAGATGCTGGGTATAGCTTGTTTATGAGATTATTAGGTCTGGTAGTGAACTTTTTAAAGGTCATGTTTTAAATGACTGATGCACTCATTTGTTTTGTTTATAGGTGGGATGATGATGATGAGTATACATTACATTGCGTCGGTCATTTTGCAGAAACCTTCGTCCAAAGGGTTAAATGCATTTAAGCATCACAGGAACAGGAAATGTATATCATTGGAAATTCTTAGTGGTTTCCTCCCAAACAAACAACCAAAAGTGTGTTTAGTGCTACTGTACATTTAACAGTTTACATGGTAGCACAATCTTTATTACCAGCCAAGTGGATTTCAGAGGCTTAACACATCCTCATTGGATACTTGAATTGTTATTCATACTCCTCTTTCACATAATTGTCAGACGATGTGTCTGAAATCACTTGAGACATGTGTGCTAAACTCACAAAGCATGGCAGGAAATTGGTGTCTGTGATAAAATAAGTAGTTTTTTTCCCTCTAAGAGACAGCCATCCTGATGGTGAGGTCAATCACAACACGAGCTGAATTAACCTTGATGTCTTTGTTTCAGCAATGTGATACTGATTGGCTCACACGTCTAAATCATTGAAGAGAAAGATGCTTTCATCTAACCAGCAACTACATGAAAGATTTATGGTGGACATCAAAAACATTTGGAAATTGAGCAGAATCTTTCATCATGCAGTCTAAATGATGGCTGATAAAAAAAAGTTTGTGCTGGTAAAGCAAACTCAACAAAAAGTTATTATCTCTGCCAGGCATAAGCTTGAAGTTTGTGATGATGTGTTTGGTCTGTGCGTGTGTCCACAAATAATCTCCCATATAACTGGACCCATCAGACTACGGTTTAGGACAACCAATCATGCCTTGTTTCCATGTTATATCCATCAGTGCCAAATGTTGGTAACTTGAGAGCGGGTTGTGTTGTGAATTCAGATAAATATTGATAAAGTTCCTTAGGAGCCTGTCGTAAAGCTTTGACTGTCATCTCAGCAGTCCTGGCCATTTTACGAGATGGGTTACAACGTAGCAAAAGGCATTCCCCTCTTTAGCCTTTACCCGGTAATATGTAATTTTATGTTTACAACTTTTTGTGCTGCCCCCTAGTGTCCAAAAAAGGAGAGAAGAGATCACAGGTTTAAAGTTCTGTATCCAGCCAGCAATTAATTACAGGTTCAAGATTTTTTTTAACTCATACTTTGGAAGAAAAACAAAGTTGTGCAACCCATGAAACAGAAGCATCTTTTGATAACTGTTACTCCCCAGCAACATAATCTGTGTGTCTCTCTCTTCAACTGCCAAACTCTCCAAGTGATGAGACATTGTGTCAGTGTCAGCAACCTTCCTTGTCACCCTTGTAGGAATATTATAGCCTAGTTGACAGCAGTTTGACAGGAGTTTAACTCAGTAATTTTCAGGGCAGCTTGAACTGAAACAATCCTCCTTGCATCGAATCATTGATGTTTAAGCTATCATCTTTGTGACGGAACCAATCTAGTGAATATGTTCTCTTTTTTTTTTCTTCGCAATGAGTCAAAATGTCAAATGTAGTACAAAATGTCAGTCTCTTGGAATATTGCTTACAGTGTCGAGGCGGCATCACATACTGAGACAGCTCATGAACAGTTCTATCTCTTTTAAATCAATTTTCCACATGAATGTGTATATATCCATGGGAGCGTGTCTATGTTCCCACAGGTCTATGTTTCCACATTTCTCAGAAATTATTAAAATTTAGGCCCTATGTTCCCACAGCAACTGTGGGTTCAATCCACATCCACAGTTCAATGCGGCATCCCCTTTCCAACACATAGAGCTGTGGGAACATAGGGCCTAAATTTTAATAATCTCTTAGAAACGTGGGAACATAGAGCTGTGGGAACATAGAGCTGTGGGAACATAGGGCCTAAATTTCAATAATTTCTTAGAAACTTGGGAACATAGGGCCTACATTTTAATAATTTCTTAGAAACATGGGAACATAGGGCTTAATCTTGGAAAAAAAAAGTCTAAGTAATGTGGGAACATAGAGCTGTGGGAACATAGGGCTGTGGGAACATAGAGCTGTGGGAACATAGGGCTGTGGGAACATAGAGCTGTGGGAACATAGCTGACCCCATATCCATAGTGCTAAGCATGTGTTTATCTCTTGAGTGTTTGCAGTGAGGTTAGCATGCTTGCTTTGTCTCTTAGCTTCTGTTTACTGTTTATTTTGTCTGTGTACTGTATGTGCAATTGAACACACATGAAGCATACATTTCCTCTATGCTCTCATGCATCTGCACTTCTCAGCAGAGATTGCTCCCTCTCGGTTTATTCCTAGATTCATCTAATTGCAAAATATTTACAAAGCAAAACAAGCAATTCAAGCAGCCACACCAACACATCTAAATGACTTAGCCAGCAGGCAATATTCCCTCCAAAACTGCTTCATATGTTAACATACACACAAAGACTGTGAGTATATTGGAAGAGCAATATACTGTAGGGAGATACAAGAACAAGATGTCTTCAATTATTATAATCCAGAAAAGACAAAAACAACTTTTGTGTGTCTGCAGTGAATTAGACTAGTAACAAATTGCTGCTATTTTCTCTCATTGGGAAGTGCTATGAAATTTTTAAATCCCTTTAGTTGAATCTTGTCCATTACCATGACTCATTCAGTCTCTTTATTTCCTTTTTTTTGTACAAAAGACAAAGAGGGAGAGAGACTTTTTTCTTAACGGTGCCCAACAGGATAGTTTTTGTTGTCTTCTTCGGGTTTAACTACTCTCCCTGGTTTCAGTCAGTAGTAATGAGACCATTTGTCTCGCAGCACTGCATAAGAACAGAGCTTATCTCTGTGTTTGCCATTAGAGGCAAGAACACAGCATCATTAATACCTGTCGCACAACTGAAGAAAGTTTCAACCAAATGGCTGTCCACTCTGAGTTCTCTCTTTCACTTTATTTCCCTTAAAAGTTGTGGGTCAGAATAAATTGATAGACAGGTTGGTCACTTCACTTTCTCCTTGTTCATTTTTTAATTTTCTTCAATTCAATATGAGAAGCCTTTCAATATTTTATATCATTCAGGACTTCAGAAGAATATATCTGCACTCCCACCAGCGTTATCTGGAATTGGTGTTCATGTCTGATCTACTTCACTAACTCTGTCTTGCTCTCATTCAACTTTTTTCCTCCCTCCTTCACTCTCTCATCCTCTCTTTCTCCCTCTCTCTTCCCTTACCGTTCCCCCCTCTATACCAATGGTTGAGATCAGCAGAAAGAAGAGAAAAGCCCCTGCATGGATGGAGAGATTCATTATCTTCTCCTCCCGCCGTGCAAATTGCCCTGTCGCTGTTCACATCTGATCAGTAGATAATTGGATCTTTCCTTATCTGAAGGACCTCCTAACCTTTTCACAAAGAACTTTTAGATTTTTTGCTGTGCTCATCACTACTGTGAAGTCCCACCTTTCTCTCCTACTAATCCTTCTCTTATGCTCGAGTTTAAGCCCCCACAAACTGTCATCCTCAAACTTTCTTATGCTCCACTTAATCTGGATGTTAAACCTTGAAAAACTTTGAAATACTCATCAGGGAAAGTCCATGATTAATCACTACAATCGTGTGTTTTGTGGAAGCATATCTACTTTGTGTACACAGACTGGCCTGTTTACTGTTTTGAATTCTGAACTACCGTTTTAGAGGCAGTGATCTGAAAAGAGGACCACTTCAAGACCAAAGAATACAGATGCCTTCAGGAGGTGCCGTCAGGGCTCCTACACTCGTTCTGCTGGCTGCTTTTGTTCAGCATCGGCCATTACTGCCCAGTCGCTGCTTGTCCAGCATTTGAAGCTCCATCTTTTACGCCTTGTTTGTGCTTGCCTGCCAAAGAGTTGTTGGGGGTTGTGTGTGTATGTGTGTATGTGTGTGTCTAGTCTAAATGATGGGGAGGAGGCCTTTATAAAGTCCAGGGTCCATGTTAGGGACAGAAAGGGGTACAGCATTAATCTAAGAGTTCAAGCCTATAGTTGTCACCTTGTGCTGGGAGGGAGGGATGAGGGGGGCTGAGACACTGACTTAAAGGCTTTTAGTCCGAACAATGGCCGCCCTGTGTTTAGGAAAAAAGCGAGGGAGTTCACAGTTCAACCCTCCACATCCTTTTTTCTCACTCTTCTTTCATTGTTCGCATCGCCTTTTCTCAACCGACTCGTCACTGTGCCATCTTCCTTTCTTATGTTCACCTCCTTGCTTTGAATATCACCGCAAGCACCAGATCTAACTTTCATCCTGCTCTATTTAATTAGAGCAGTCCTTTTGATAGTATGAGCAGTGGCATCAAGTGTTTTCTTTGTCAGTAAAAGGAGTCAAAGATATTCAAACAAAAGCTACTTTTCACACATGCAGACATTTCTGCGTTTGTAGTGGCACTTTTCTGTTTAGATGTCATGTTTGAATAAGTTGCTTCAGCATGTGGGCAAATTGTCTCTGGCACTTTGACAGGACAGGATGTAACTTTTTTTTAAAAGATATATGACAGTGGAAGCTCAGACACACAGTTAAGACTAATCTAAGGATTAAACAGCAATGTTGAATGCAAATCTTTAACAAGGTTTGTGATTGGATTGAACTCAGGTTGAGAGTTGATCGTTCAAGTTTATTAGTTTATTTATGTTATATTCTTATTATTTCAAGTGAAAATAAACAGACGGGCATGCTGGTGGTCGAGTGGTTACGAGCACATGCCATGTACGCAGCGGACCCCGGTTTGAGTCCTGGCCAGTGGACCTTTCTGCATGTCGCTCCCCCCTCTCTCTCCCGTGGTTTCCAGTCCCTCAACTTTCAAATGCAGGCGACTATGCCAGAGAGGGAAAAAAAAATTAGGAAATAAACAAATGCTTATAAATATTACAAGAAAATCTATATTATGCAACTACAAATGGCCTTACATTGGATACCTTTAACATAGGAGCAAGTGCAAGCTGAACCTTTTTTGGGGGGTTGTGATGCAGTGATGCAGACAAGATGTCACGGAGCATAAAGACTATTTTGAATTGTTATTCATAATGAAATGAAACCATTCATTGCTCTGACCTTGCCTTCCCACTCATTAATAATTTATTAAGTGCATTTCCACCTCCATTTATCACATAATTTCTTTACTGACTGAAAGATTTTCTACTTCAGGGCATAAACGTGTCAGCATGGAAGCAATTTGATCAAATTTGCTCTTTGCATCTAACTGTCTTAATTTGGTATAATTTGCGTGGTGGTACTGTGATGGAAATTCAGCTTGTGAGACTGAAGAGACAGTTATTGAATGAGTAAAGGAGGAAGAAAGGGAGCGATCACTTTCGGAGTGTCAGCAAGGGATTAGTCTCCCTTCTGTTAGATCAAAATTCCATTTTCGCTCTGCCTTCACCAGGTTTGGACGCTCCCCCTTTGCTTTGCCGCCTCCTAGTAATGCAATTAAGATCCATAAGCTTTTTCCCAGGAATAACGGGCCTGAAAAGGGGGATTGTTCCATGCTTCACTGAAGTTGGGGGGGTAAAAGCTGTGTGTGTGTGTGTGTGTGTGTGTGTGTGTGTGTGTGTGTGTGTTCGCATGGGTTGTGTTGTGTGAAGATGGATTGATGGAGGGGTGGAGCAAAGGAAGGTAATAACAGTCGTCTCCCTGCTCCCCTCTACTCAACCATTTTCTTTCTTGTAAACAGACGTGAAGAAAAGGGTTGTATTCTACCCCCTCTAACACACACACACACACACACACACACACACACACACACACACACACACACACGCACAGACACACACAGGCAGAGTCATTCCTCTCTCGCTGCCATCTTCACTGCCATTGAAATGCTATAGTGTTGCCATAGTGTCAGTATGACTTTCAGAACAAAACTTCAACCATTCAAGCTTTTCCCTCTCATGGTTGCCGGCACAACACATTTCTTGTTAGTTTTTCTAAACCAAAAAACTGCATTGAACAAGTTGAGCGTGTTGTAACTTTACTTTATTGGCTGCAGATTTGCTTGTGATTTTACGTTAAACTGAGTCTTCCACTGCAATTTTTTCGATGAGTGATGCCTTGGTAATTGAAAGTGAACAGGGGAGCAATGAGGCCTAATGAGCCGCACTCCCTCAGCTCAAGAAGAAGGGTTAGAGATAGCAGAACGAGTCTACATACAGAAAGAGAGACAATGTTTAATGTATTCGCATTACATCTTAAATGACTATAACAGCTTAATGTCATCTTTAAACTGCTCCTTAAATAGAAGAAATGAAGCTGAAGCATTTCTCTATTCCATTTTTTTTTTTTTACCTTTTTTGCTTGTGTGCACCAGTTTTAAGTTTAAAAAAATAAAAATAAAAGAGGAAGTACATAGAAAACTTGTATGAAGAAATAGTTTTTTGAAAGTTTAGGTTTATGGTTTATGCACAAAAGGTGAAGTAGCAACCAGACAGTGTTTATGTTACCTAACAGGCATCGTCACCTCTTCGCCTCACCTACAGCAAACTAGAATCCACTCCATTTCACTCTGTCTTTGTCATCAAACTCAGCCGGATACTGTTGAATAACCCTGGGAAAAAATAGAAAACGTTAAAGCTTTATCCGTTATAGGTCATAATTTAATGCCGGTAAGAGTTTGTTAAAATGTGGAGGAGTTTTGATCAGGGATGCAATTGGATTTTCCTCCCTTCTGTCACCTTTGCATTTTCTGCCCCGAATTTGTTGCCTCGCCAGCATTGTCGGTTGTTTTGTGCGTTCAGCAGTGGCGTGGGCAGTGCCTAAGCAGTATTGCAGTGCGTTTGAGAAGATAATTGGCTTTTCACTGAAACAGTTTTATGCTGATGCAATTGAACCAGTGAGCAGCGTAAAGGTTAGGGCGATATTAGGCTCCATACAAATGAGAACAGGACAATACACACTGAGGCAGATGTCAAAGTCAATCTCTTCTTTTAATGTAACCAGTGGAAGTGTGTGTCTGTGTCTGTGTGTGTCTGTGTGTGTCTGTGTGTGTGTGTGTGTGTGTGTGTGTGTGTGTGTGTGTGTGTGTGTGTGTGTGTGTGTGTGTGTGTGTGTGTGTGTGTTAAAGGCACTATGGACATCCATACATGAATGAAACCCAGTGACCACATATCATGTGGACTGGTGAATCGACGAATTGATAGTAAGTGACATAAAGTTAACAATTTAGATATCTAGCTAATTCACTCATTTATCATTTGCTGAAACTTCATTTGCAATATTAATCAGATAAAAAGAGTAAACTGAAGATTTATGGTTTATGGTATTTTTCAATTTTCTGACATTTCATTGAGTAACAGTTAAACAACAAAATAATCAAGAGAGGAACAGCTCTAGATATACAGTACATTCACTTGGAAACAGACACTTCCATTTGGCTCACACACTGCCACATCCCCCATCTCTCCCATTAATGTTATTTTTTTCCTTCTTTATGATAAATGTTCAATAATTCAAACCATTGCCTTCACCCTTTGCTGCCTCTTAGCTCCTTTGTGTGTGTAACTGTATGTTGCTATGCTCAGCGCTCTGCCAGTGAGCTATGGTGCTACAGCACAGCCAGTCTCTGAGTGCCTTTGGTTGTAGTGAGGGAAATCAACTGTGGCAGAGCTGTAAATTATTCCTCTGGAGGGCTAAAGAGGCCAGAGCCCACACTCACTCCCCCTCTGCCATACCTTTATCAGGGCCCAGTCAGTTCCTATGGGCCCCTTATCCGTCAGGTCTGAAAGGCCCCAGCCAAGCAATATCAGTGACATGGGCCACAAAAAGAGGTCCTTTAGTGTGCACAGAGAGAGAGAGAAGATGGACAGAAGGAGAAAGAGAGAGGGGGAGGGGGTGAAAAGAGACCCTGCTGGGAATATCAGAGCCATTATTTGCTAAATAAAATTAAGCATGGAGGAGTGTAGTGATGAGAGGAAGTCGTCAGTTTGACATTTTCACTTTGTTATTTAATGAAATAATGAAACATACAACAAATAACATTTGTTTGCTAAGTGTTTGATTCTTGTTCTTTGTTGACGTTTGAAAGATGTGTTCCATGATTATTTAATGCTGAACTTATTTGGATGGAACTGGGTCAGTGTGGATTGTACTGCTACAAAGGAAATCTGAATATATATATATATATATAATTTATATATATCAGTGTGTGTGTATATATATATATATATATATATATATATATATATTAATTTCATGGCTTATGGATTTTAACATAGACATATTTTATAATTTTTACATTTTATGCCCTTTACAAAACACTTCATAGATTAATCTTGGGGGGGAAATTACAGAAATCAGCATTATTCAATAATAAAAATAATTAGCTTCATGCCTTGAATTATTTTCCAGGTTGTTTGTTGTGTACTGAATGTATATGCAATACATAGATTAAACTTAATTTAGCTAATTTATTAATTAGTTTATTTGAAGAAAATTAATCATCAGCTATTTTGATAATTAATCTATTGTTTCAGCCTTTTTTCAATCAAACATGCTATACATTCATTCATTCTAGCCTCCTAGCCATGTGAGTGATATGATAAAAATAAAAAAATAAAATAGATGATCTATTTTGGACTGTTGATTGAACAAAACATCACCTTAGGCTCTGAGAAATGTTCCACATTTCTTTATATTTCCTAGACTAATTGATTAGTCAATTAATAAAGAAAAGATGTGTCCAATTAGTATGTAATGAAAATAATCAGCAGTTGCAGCACTCATGTAGTGTGCTCAGTATTCTGAACATTGTAGACCAGTCGTACTGATCCTCATGCCCCTGCTCACAAGCTCTCTAGTGTCTGTTTTCTTTTTTCTTTTGCTCTTTTGAAAAGCTCAATTTTTTTGACTTCATATGCTTTCTTTTTACTGTCAAAACAGTTTTCTCCTATCTGTTTGTTCTGTCTGACATGTTCAGATGCAACATTTCACTTATTCTTTCAGTTGAAAAGAAGGTTATTTAAGTTGTGGCCATACAAAAAAGAACCCCATAAACAAATGTTCACTCTACAAAAGCATAAAAACAATCTTAAACGCACCTTAAAAGAAAATGAAGGGGGGACTTTATCTTTTCTTCGCTGTTTCTTACTTTAAGACAGTGCCACATTGTAAATGTGATCTTTAAAGCTTTGTTTACGTGGTAGACAGGCCTCTGCTGTCTCGTCCCCTTCACCATCACTCCTTCACCGCCTGAGAGAGGACTTCCTTGCATTCTGATTGCGGGCCTGTCTGTTTGTACCGTCTCTGAAGAATACTAATCAGCAAGGCCTCCTCTGTATGCAGAATCTATTTAGTCAAGGATGGTTGAAAATAACATGAGACATATGATAAATGGATGGTCCCACGTTGCTCTTACTTATTTTCTTGTGAGAGCCACACTTAATGCTAAGATAGGGTTAAGATGTATATTATAGCATGTAGGATTGAAGCCGCAGCTCACCCTACACTATTATTATAAACACAGTGAAGGGACAAACTAAAGAATCTTCAATACTTTAAAGTATATAGTTAATAATTTGTTTAAAATATAACATAGTTTGAAAGATTATGCATGATGTAGGATAATACTGAAAAAGAACAATTACTGATCAGACTACAGCAACCAAGTTGAACTTTTGTGTTTACTTTTTTTTCCTGGGCCTCAACATGTGGTACTTTATTTCCAGCTAGGAACTAACTAACAGGCTGGACTCAGCAGCACTAAAGCTCACAGGCCTTTTAACAACTGTAACATTCATTTAGACTGCAAGTGAGCACTACTTGCTCTGTCAATATCAGGACTAGGAACATGAATTGTGTTTATTGTTACTGACTTTTACATAACAGTTACATAATGGACTGGCCTAACAGTCTAAAAAAATAACGAAAAGGGAACTTGAACTAGTTGGCGACTCATAAGAAGAAATAGAAATCAGGGAGAAACTCTTAACTCAATATTTAGTTTTTTACACGTCATTTTAGTGCAGTTACTAAAAAGAGAAAAGAACCAATTCTCTGTCTGTTTTGTCTAATCTCATGCAAAATTTATGTCCCAATCCAAATCATTGCTATCTGCCTAATTTGCCTAATCTTTGCCGTTTCTGTGAAACAACAGAAACACGAAACCAAATGGAGTGGAGAAACTTTTATTTCCCAAGTTGTTGTTCCGGGAGCTCCTTTAGTTCCTGGGACTATTTGGTTGAAAGGGTCTATTAGTTACACACACGTGAGCTTCCAAGAAGAGCCACAGGGCTCTTTGCAGGCCCCTGAGCATCTTGCTCCTCTCTGTGTATCCACTGTACTTAACATTTCTAAAACAGCCCCTTCGGTCACATGTGGGTGGACAAGCTTTAGCTGTCAAATATGTCATGGTGGCTGGTTGCACCATCAATAGATTCAAACTGGGAGGGTTTTCTTCAATACCTTAGCCATCAGTACTTAAAATAATGGTAAATATGGTAATTTGTACTACAAGGGCGATGCTATTTAATTTACTTTCTCCACCATCATCCCTAATAAGAAACCATGGTTAAAGCTTAGATCAGCTTACAAGCTAACCGGGGCTTTGGGTGGTCAAATGGGTTAAACAAAACCCCCTTAGTGCTTGGCACAAGCTGTACTGAACACACACATACTTGCACAAACACACAATGAAGAATTAGAAAACATCATCACCATCCAGGAATACTTTCCAGAAATGCTAATGTGGTATGTTTGACCTGTTTGCTCAGCCTGCTGTTTTTAAAAAGCATCCAGACTTTACCGTAATATTGAAAGACAGTCCTGTATAAGGTTAAAGCTCTGCTGTTATCGCACTAAGCCAGAGAGTTCAGACCATCAACCCCTTTCTGTAGCTGGCGGCAAAATGAGAGGATGAGAGAAAAAGAGGAGGAAAGAAAGGAGGAAAAATGATGAGCGTAAGGGGAGCAGTACCGGAAATATTAAAGGCATACTTTGTACACATATGCACACACCTGGGCACAAAACCACTCTTTTTTCTTTGTCTCTCTTTCCCACACGTAGACACAGACACACTCCTCTGCCTTACCTGATAGGGGCCTCTGGGATGAAGCTGATCAGGTCTAAATACCCCTCCGGCAGGGATGTCTTTGATGGCTGTTGCCCAGCCTAATTTGAAGCAGGGCTCATCGCAAGCTTCCCTGTGGGATAGTGGATCAAAAAACAGCCAGTGGAAAGAAAGCTGGGCCTGCAGGAGTGGGTGAGAGTGTTACCGTGGATGCACATGCCTAGTATGTGTGAAAATGTGACTGTGTAGTATGTGGGTGAATGAGTGCGCTCACCTTGCTGTTCATCTAAGAACTGCCAGTTACAAATGGTGAAAGAGGACAGAGGATGGGGGTGTACTGACAGTTCTAGCCAAGGAGCCAGCGTTTCCATTTTGTTCGGTGTAAGCCGAGTGTGAAACTTTGATGAAGAGCAATTTGCATCTCTGGATGGCTATGAAGAGGTCGGCTTTGTTCACTGCCACCAAAAAGCCGTGCCCGCACACTGCAGGCTCCAAAACCTGCCCACCCCATCACCAACCGGCACCCACCCTCTGCCCTTCACCCTCCGCCCTCCTGGCATCACTTTTCATCTGCTTCAGCCAGCGGCTATTCCACCATTGTATTGTGTGGCCAAGAGCACCTGCTAGGGGCCCTTTCATCGACCCTCCCCGGGTTTTTTCAAAGCGATCCAAAGGCACCCCCCACCTGCAGCACACAAACACAGGCACATATTGAAAATCATACAGACAGGTGGAAACACACACACCAATGTAGAAATAAACCAAGTCAAATTGTGTAGACATGCAAAAAAACTTCATCAATCTTCACCTCAATGGGTGGGAGGAGCAAGCAAAAGGTAGAATAGCTACCACCCCTTGTTAGCTCAAATTTACTAAATGCAGTCTGGTTTGTAAATTCTACATAATCTTTGAAGAACAAATGAAAGAAAGGGCCCCACTGTCCCATATATTAAAACCTAACAAACAGTCCCCTGTGACTGTCTGTTGAAACAGGGAAACGGTTAATGAAGGGGGATGGTGGGGGAGACAGTGGAAAAGGAGAGAAGACAGGGTGGTTAGGGATTTGTGTGTGTTTGTGTGTGTGTGTGTGTGTGTGTGTGTATGTGTGTGGTAATGGGGCTGAGAGGCAAGTGTCTGGGTTGTATTTGTATTCCGGTGGCCCAGGGTATCCGTGGATACACCTAGGTGACTGGGAAACATGCAGAAGAAGGAAGTGGAAGAGTGGTTATTCTACAAACGTGCCCCTGATACCCACGATGATTAAAAAGAACCACACAGTGAGAGGTAACTTTAGTTCATTCCTGTCCAAAACATGCTCATCTACAGCTACATCCTCTTTCATTTGTTTTGTTAAACTGTTTGCAGATGATTTGGTGCTCCTATTTTTAGTTTAATTCTTTGTATTTTCTGGATTCATATATTTGAAGCATTGCTGAAAACATCAGTAAAACACATTTTAATCCCCTTTGGTAAAGTAAAATTAATTACTCACTAGACAGGAAGTTGAAAAGAATAGAGGTTTCTTATTTTTTTTAATGTCTGAATTGACTCAGCAGATACCCGCAGATATCAGACAAACTATTAGTATGTAGCTCTTTGAACACAATAAGCTGGCTGATTTGCTGAGAAGCTTTGTAAACACAATACATACACAGATCTGTGTAAATTCTGGAAATGACAAATGACTAACTATCAAATGGTGGTTGTTTAATAGCATAGTAAACAACAACATTATGCATTCACTAACATTTTATGAACATCCACTGATTTTCTCTCTGTGTTTGTCATACCAATAGTTACTAGTAGTTGTCACTTACCAACAGTATGGGAAATATGCTAGCTTTGGCTCCTAATTTTGGTGGTGTGGCATCAATTTACCGGTTTATATCATGGACACATGAAAACTGGGTACTGTGTTTCTTATAATTATCTTTTGTGCCTTTTGAGGTGTCCATTAGATGTCTATTTTATTATAAGGCTGCCTGACGTCAATCATTTTTGGGGTTAAGCAGATCTTTTTATTGCAGTTCTGATGTTGAAAAATTGGCAGCAAGTGTTTGAAATTTAGTGATATTGAACCTTTAACGCCATTCTAATACTCCATCACATGGATTGTAGCTCTGAAGAAGTGTATCATATGGTAATCTCGAGATATGAAAGTCAAATCCCAACATACTCTAATATGAAATTAGGTGCCACAGGCCACTCCCCGCAGCCCCTCTATTCAAAGTTGTGATGTCATGAGACTATACCCGACAAATGAACTCATTTGGCCGGCTAACAGGGTATGATGATTCATAAGCTGCAACAAAGACTGTATCAAATGGTTCCCTTTTTTTTCCCTTTGCTCCTAATGTTCCCAAATCAAGCTGCTTTGTGGGCCAATGAAAAGAGCTTAGTCATTGTGTAATTTCATTCATGCAGTCGATGATGATGGGACATGTTGGCCTTAAAGGGATTAGCTGAGGAAACATGATTACTTTGACAGTGTAAACCTGCTTGAGACACCAGTGGTGAAGCTCTAAAGAGGAATCTCCGGTATTAGTAACTGTTGTGGAAATGTCATGTTGACTTTTGTTACTCATAAAAGAAGTGGTGTCAGCTTCCCATGATCGATTGGTTCCAAGGCCGTGAAGAACAAAATGAAATTACTTTTACATAAAGTATTATCCTTAAAGCCCATTTGAGGCACTGAGTAGAAATCTTTATAAGCTTTAGGTTTCTTTCGTTATTGACATTCCATTGCTTTGATTAGTGGTCACTTTACCCAACAGAATTTGCAATCTCGAGTTATCCACTTTCTTCCCTTAATGTTTCCCTTAAGGAACATTAAACAAGCCCCACAAGTGGTTAACAAAGTGATTTATAATTTTAAGGTCATATTAGAACGGTGCAAATGAGAGAAATCAACAAGCCAAAGAAAGTATACAGACATGCACAAAGCAAAAAATCATTGTCTCTTCTCCTGTGACTTGTAATCTTTATTGCCATTTCTAACACATGCATGTACACACACACACACACACACACACACACACACACACACACACACACACAATATTTATCTATAATGATTCTATTGCTTCCTCAAATTCAGATGCTTTTGTTACATTGAGGATCCTCCCAGTGGGAGTTTTTATTCACTCTGAACTCAAGCCACGATCCTTTCATCCAATAGGTGTTTTTTTATTTATTTTTCTAATCAGTGATCACAAACAAAGCAGACAAAGGAAGGGACAGCTGGATGTTTGCCAAAGGGAGAAGGGGTGGGAGGAAAGGATGGAAGGAGGGAGCGAGTGAGTGTGCGACACAAGCAGAAGGGAAGGGGTGGAGGAGAGGAGCAGATAAGGAACGTAGAACGAATGAGCGTGGCAGGAAAGACAAAAGATGGGAGGCTGTGTACAGTGTTTTGTTTTGCTGAGAGCGCAGCAGAACACGGAGAGGCGGGGTCAGTTTGTCACAAAAAATAATCACATTCCGCTATCGCCTCTGGAAAACGAAGCAATGCAAAGCAGCAGGTTGGGATTTTTTTTTTTTTTTTTGCGTTTTTCACCTTGGCAAATATTAGCTTCCTTCTATTCGATCCTCTTTGGAGCCAAAAAAAAGAACAAATACGAATGCACAAACTGTACTGCTGTAAAAGTAAATACACACAGACACACACATGCCTTTTTCATGACCTTTGCAGGGCTCTTTGTTACTTTGAAGCAGCAGCCATTTGCAGCAGGTGTTCATTTTTAACACAGGAGATGGCCCAGTTGCTACAATCTAATGTAGAGCTGAGTGTTATAATGTATAGTTATAGAGGATGTTATAGATCCAGAACAAAACTGGGAGAAGGGTGGAAAAATACCCAATTACAAATGCATCTACTTCAGCACCACAGACAGTGCCATGTATTTATCAATGCACAGCACAGTTAGGCTAATGATATTTCTGAGCCATGGTTGGGGACATAGATTTTAACTTGCACAAACCTCAGTCAGATAAAGGATCAATGAGTCAAGCAGACTAGATTAACATAGTCAACTAAACAACCCATCTGCCCCTGCAGTCTGTCTGCTACTAAGGGGATGGAGAGAAAGTATGGTGGGGTAAAAAGGGGGGATGCTTTTTGGTGTTTTTACTATCAAGGGGGATGGCATTCCACCTCATCCCCCCTCAAATCGCCTACTGGCCATTTGTAATTGAAATTAATTCTTTTTTCTTATCAGCAGCGGGAGAAATGTTTCCCTCTTTTGTCCACGGATGCTCAGCAGGCTTTGTTGGATTCCCTGCTGCACCCCTCCTCTTCTCCCCCTCTCCTCCTCCTCTACCCAACCACTCCCTCTGGCGAGTGCTGATTTTTGATAATAAGCCCAGTAGTAATTTGTCATGTGGACCGACCAGCAGTGCACGGCATGTGTGCGGTTGGGGACTTGAATGGGGATGGTGGAAGTGCAGAGCAGGGAAAGGGGAATTACGAGACTCACAGCGAGCATCGATTCATACAGCCAGCGGGAACGTTGTTTGCTAGTAAAAAAAAGGCCTTTTCTTTTTGTTTTGGGAGGGGGCCACTGAAACCTTGCCTGTTTCCGCTTGTCAGTCAGTTACTCGCTGGAAGAGTAATTACAGAACATAGTTTATGAATTTTTATTTTGCCACTTGAGTGCTACTGCCACCCAGCATTTCTAAGCGCTCATGGTTTAGAATGTGTGATAATCATTTAGCAATTAAGATTTCATGAAAAAGAGCTAAAAATGAATTAATTGTTTTAACCTTAATCTTACCGACTGGGGTACCCACAGACCCTAGAGGTATGCTTCTTGTCGTATCTCACAGGTGCTTTATTCTGTTATTCCCATTTTTCATGACTTTGTCAATCAATTTGTTTCTAATGACTTCATACCATTGTTTTCTGTTTCTGCTTTAATTAGTGCTTTGTAGAAATACCAATGTATTGGGGTCCTGAGGGATGCCAGTGACTCCATTTTTAATAGATGCAACTGTTTATTGAGTGTATGTTTGCCATGGTTCCTAATTTAAAATATCACACACTATCAGGCGGAGTAGAGGGACTCTGACATTTTAAAAGAAAAGTGTGCAAATGAGATAAAAGCAGACATTTGTATTAAAGAAAATGATATTTTTTCATTTTTCACAATATGCTAATTAACTGTAAGTTTACTAAATAATAATAAACAGGGTTTTTTTGCAGATGACATAGATAAGAAATACATTAACTTTTTGCTATGATGGTGGTTTCTAACAGGTTTTTATTCTTAGGCGATTTATTTTCTTGAGAAGCTGGATTCACCATCTTCATTTCTTTGTGCAGTGTGCTGCAAAACATGTTCACTCACATGTTCACGCATGCGTGCCTGTTTTGGTACGTTTGGCTATCCACAAAGGAGGCGGCATAACTGAGGTTTCATATAGTACTGTATTGTATATCCCCTCCCCCCAATCATCACGCAGGTTTTATGGCCCCAGTGGGACATTTATATTATATGTGTCTGTAGGTATGTGTGAACAGGCGTGCACACATGTGTGTGCGTGTTAGGATGTTGGATAGCTTTTAATGGACTGTCAGCAGTGGGGCCATTGGGGACAGTCCATTTGTGTTTGTGTGTTTGTTCATACATAAAAACGAGCCATATCATTTGTAGGTCGGACTTTACAGTGAGACTGGAGACCTGTCTTGTTTACATCATCATTTTAATTATGTATTTATTTATTTATCAACATAATTATATGATATCAATATTCTACCTTTGTTCCTTTTTTAAGTTAAAACAACCAGTGTAAATCAAGTAATGAAAAGAAAAGGGACTTGTACATGTATTCATCTGGTTATGCTTTGTAATAATTTATTTGCAACACTGTCAAATAATATCAAATGATATTTATAATTCTACAATATGAATTTGACACACAGCTATGACCACATCGTTCAAACAGCACTGACAGCACCTCGGTGAATGCACAATCCGTGTACTGCAGGTTTTACGTGTGTGAGGCGGAGCGGGCTAAAGGATTGATAGCTGATATTAAAACGATGACCCTGTCTTGGAAAGTGAGCCTCTGATAGTCTGATGAGATTGAAGTGACGGGATGGGACATGGGGGAAGGGATGAAGTGTGTGTCTGTGTTTGTGTGTGCGAGTGTGTGTATTAGTATGTCTGTGGGTAACAGTGCTGGTATCAGTGTCTTGGTGTTTAAAAAAATCAATGCAGGTCAAGTCTGAGAGCCGGATGTCACCCAGATGGCCTGTTGTTAGGGGGATTTGTAGTTTGTGTGTGTGTGTGTGTGTGTGTGTGTGTGTGTATGTGTGTGTGGTAGTATGGGTAGACAGTGCTGGGGCAGTGGGTTTCTCATATGTCACTTCTAATGAGAGGTACTGAAGCACAAGGATATGACCTCATAGAATCTCCAGACATCTTTGAAAAGAATACCATCACACACATAAATTAGCACACACCTATTAAAATACCCACACTCACACACACCTCATGTGCCTTTTGCAACCTCTTTTGTTGGTGCTGGCCTGTCTTCTGTTACACAAATAAATTGGTCCTCTCTGTGATGACCTCCTGCAATGTTGTTGGTACAAAAATGGAATTTTAAATCCCGAGTTGCAATTCCCACATAATTTGTTTGGGTAGATGCAAACTATTCTTTTGTAATCTTTAATCATTACAATCTGGAGACAATGCTAGCTATTTTGATAATGGATTAAACCATATTTTGAGCAAATGCCAAACAGTTGTGTTCAGCTTCTTTATTGTAAAGATTTGTTGCTTTTCTTTGTCGTAGTTGGTAGTAAACTGAGTATCTATTTTCAGACATGTTAGAAACCAAAAGATTAAATGATTAATAGACAAGCTGATGGCCAGATTAATTGATAACTAAACTAATCATCAGTAATCGTTCATTTGATACCAAATAATAGAACTTAATAGACTCTAATACCACAGAAAATTTAACCTAACCCGAACCCTTCTTCTTTATATTACTCAGCAGTGTGATGTTTCTGCTCTCTACTTTTACTTCTTAATTAATCAATGTGCTGGCTGGCTGTTTTTTGACTTTCTGTTCTCGAAACACTATTTAAAAAGCACCACTTTCTTGACATCAAAGTATAGTTTTCTTGAAAAGTTTCACTGTTATAAGTGGGTGAAAAAAAGTGCAAAAAGTGACACTTTTTAAAATGGAAATGTGCATGTTACATGGGACAGCGTCACTTTTTTGCAAAGTTTTTATTTCTTTGAAGAACAGAATCAGTGTGTCACAATCTGGACTGCAGTGCTGCTTGGAGCATTTTGCCGTCTGATGCCTTCGTGCGGGGGACTGATAGGCTTCATGTTGTAAAAACAAAAACAAGCCTGGCCCTGTTTGTTTCTTGCTCGCCATGTGCTCTCACAATGGCCCCTTTTGTGCAGCTAGTTAATTAGCAGGCTCGGAAACTAGCACTGAGCGGCGTACAAAACGACTGTTCTCTGATCTCTTTGACAAGATCACCCTCACAACAACAAATACACTCACGTTTGTTTGTATCGAGAGCTAGCTAAGAGCCCTCTAGGCACACTGTGTCCCAACAAAGAAGGTTAAAAGAGGAGAAAGAAAGAAAGTGAAGAACTAAGGAGCAACTATTTAGAAGGGGCAGGGAATGAAAGATAATTATGTTGAAAGGGGGCAATCAATTCAATTTAATTGGAGGAATTTCTGAAGCCTGATCACAATGGATGATTGGCCCGTCTTTAAGCTTAAAAAGCTATGCGAGTTTCTGTGATAGGAATTTTTACTTTGTATATATTTGACTGATGAACAGAGGAGTTAACTTTGATGCAGAGAGGAGGAAACACAATGTTACACAAGAGAAACAAAAGAAACAGAAGAGATTGAAAGACAGATTATTCATAAAAAAGGAAACAAAGAAAGAGGCTTTCACATTTCATCTCCTTACATGCAGTTTCCTCCCATTTCCATCCCATGTTTGATTTGTTTCTGATTCTTTGATCATCACTCCGATCCCATATCTGTCTTCTTCCTTCCTCTTTTTTTTTCTTTTAATGTCATGCTTGTTCCCTTCCACTTCTAAGCTGCTTTGCAGAGCTGTAATGCCCTGCTTATGTAAGGAGGGAGCGAGGATCGGGGACCCTGGATGTGACAGGATTTGGGAGGCCTTCGGCTTTGGCATGTGGGTGATACAGACGCTGTTGTTCTGGGAGTTAAAATCCAGGGAACTGGGAACAACACAGAGCCAAGAGGACAATGGTATAACATGCCCACAGTGATTTTTCTCCTCAGCTAGTCACAATAATGGAGAATAAGCCAACTGACCAGATCACTGGTAACAGACAAAGCTGCATCAGCTTCTCTGACTAATTTAATATACAGTACACTACACAGCCCTTAAGACACATTGTGTCAAACTACAGGACTGTTAATTCTAGACTTCATAATACCCAGAAGCAAGATTAAGTGTAAAGATTTGAAGGGCATCAAATGACGTGGTGTAACAGACACTGAATGCATTATACAGACACAAGATGTTGTTTGACACTCATCAACAGTGTGGATTATGACAGTAACGTATCCTGACATGTTGATTTTAGAGCAATGTGAGTGTGTTGGATGACAAATAACACATTTCAACACAATTGTATTTACTCATATAATAGGATAATACTTTTATATAACTACATTTGTAAACAGAACTCTTTTACAGTTGTCCACCAAAGTAAAAATATGCTGTTGATCCAAAATAGACAATCTGTTGATTTCAGAGAACCTTTTGTATTGTATGTTTGATGTACAAATATATGTTTAAATATACAGTATATATTTAAATTGAGACCTAGCAGCAGTCACATCTCTCAAACAACAATGATCAGGTTGACTTTTTGGATTCACATGTGAAATACGTCATGGAAGGAGAAAATATCCAGCAGGGCAAACATGAACTAAGCAGTCATTTAGAGAGCTAATATTTAGCCAAGGTATCATGCAAATGTGGTTTACTCCGAGGGTGTGCCTTTAATGATTATTGCCAGTGTGAGCACAGAGACAACAGGCTCCAGGATGGACAGGATGTCTGAAGTATATAGGCCTGTGTGCATGTAGTATGTGTTTATGCTATGCAATTAAGTAATTCTGTTTTCACAGTGACTTAAAACTTCATAGTAAAATAATTCAAAACGTATATCATTACTCTGCACAACAGCCTCTCTCATTAGCTTCTCTTAATGTTAATCCCCATCACAGCAAAGTGAGTTAGGCTCTTCATATTTAGCTGAAAGTTTAGAAGACAAAAGTGGTGCAATCTGTTCTCTGAAAATGAGTAAACAGATGCAGACTTACGCAAAGGTATAAAAACAGATCCATGGGCACCCACAGACACACACAAGAGACAGATTAACCTCTGTAAAGGAGTTGTGTATGAGTACGAGCTGACAGGTATTCTCTCCACAAAGGATTTCAGTTGCCTTGATACTATTTTGCATTTTGGAGTTGGCCCCCTTTCGAAAATCCTCAGGATATGACTGCTGCGTGATGTGTTTGCTACGTTCCACTTTGTTTTTGCATACTTCTTTATCATTTGTCAAATTAAAGGAAGTTATTTATTTCGCTATAGCACGGTTGCACCTGCTTGCCAAAGACTTCTTCAGGAGGTTAGAAAGTGAAGGATTTCACCGTTGAAGGACTACTTTATTCATCCCAGGGAGAAATTGTGTCCTTACAACAATTGAGAATGTACAATACAAAAATTAAAGAGTTGTTAACCGTCAAAATATACAATTATTTATTCTGCAATATCAAGGGTTGATTATCTAGGGTATATATTCAGTATATGACTGAATATTAAGTGTGGCTCTAAGGCATATAATGTAATAACATGAGGTATTGAATAAACAGTGTAAAATATAAATGGAAAATTAATTAGAAAACAGCATGAAAAAGGTTTATAATAAATAGGACTGATAATAATATGCATGGAGTATACGTTATAGGGCATAATGTGCAAAGCAAAGTTGTCATTCATTCAATTTTCTACCAACTATACATAGTCAGTATGGATATAGTATGGACAAGGCCAGACTCTATTATTAATTCATGGCTGTTTGCTTCTCCTGCTATCATTTCACCGTCCACCACAACATATGAAATACATTACAACAGAGAGAAATCAAAGATATGAGCAACTTTAAAGGCAACATTTTAACATATAGATATAATCTAACAGGATCCCAGTTTTCTTTAAGTTTGGTGCCATCTCTTTCATCTTGGCCACATTAAATTTCAGGTGGATCCTCCTTCACCGTGTGATGCAGCTGTCGCTCAGGTGCACTCCAACTTCTACTCACCTTTGTTGCGCCCTGTTATTGATTCACTTGTGTTTTTGTCTCAAATATCTGGAGACCACATCTTGCCGAGGCTCGGCTCTCGCCTCTCTTGTGTCCAGCAACAGAGATCATATAATAGTAACAAGCTTCTTTGAACCGGTAGGTGGTATTTGATGTGCCGTGAGGAGCATAATATGTAGTGTATTTGATCTAGCCAGCTGTCTGGATTGCCGGTCCATGAGTTCCCTTCACATCTCCAGGCTTTGTAGTGTGTACATCAGACTCACAACCGGGTACACACACAGCTGTGAGCATGCATGCAAAAACACAGATGCAAAATCAATTCACCATCAAATTCTTCACCTACAACTCAGTTTGAAAGTCTTACTCACCTGTGATGCTTTTGAACATATGTACTTCAGAATGATTCACAGATTTAAGTTCAAATTTGCATAATTTGGCTTTGAACAGTCTGAAAAACTTTGCTTTGACAATTATGAAATTTAATTTGTGTTGCCCTTTTATTGCAATCAATCCATGGGTGGATCATGAGTTGATTATTTCTTTGTCTCTTGCCTGATGCAGGTGGCATCCAAATTATTACATCCAATCCCCTCCCTGCTGTCCATTACATTACAGTTCGCAGCTTCACTGTGCTGCTGTTGTATTCTGGTCCGTTCTCCACAATATCTCTCTGTTTCCTGCTCATTACTGGAAAACTAGACAGGCCTTTAATCTCCTAACAAGACCAATATTATACTTGTCTACTTTATTCCATCCCTCTATTTGTCTCTTGCTAACACACATATAGGTGCATACTGGGTACATTTCTTTAGTGTACGCCACTCCCTCATGGTTGTGGTTCAACCTCTGCTCACTGATTAACGGCCTCTTTCTCTCCACTGACACGCTCCGTTCTTTAGCCCTTTAGCCGATCACAACAAGGTGGAGGATTATCTATTTCTTCTCTTCTTTCTTCCAAACTCACACTCACTCTTTTTTTATTCAGTCTTTCATTTTTCTCCTTTCCCTCTTTTTTGCTCTTCTCTGTGCCTCTTCTACAGACTTGTTTACAACCAGAGATGTACTGTACTTTATGCAGTTAGTTTTGAACTTGATAAAGATGTGCAGAGCATACAGTCACATTTTTCAGATTTGCTCTCAGACAACCCCTTCTCCTTTTTAAAATCAAGCAGCTTTTTATTATTTTAAAGGTCTTAGGTTTATTGAGTTTCCCATAATACTCACAATAATGAGGAAAGTAAATAAAAAATCTCTTCAAAAACCAAGAAGATAACTTCCACTGGAAAAGACTGAGGCACTGCCAAGTTCATTTTCATAATCATCAGTTTACCCAGACAGTCTTTGTTCAGTGTTAACCTGCTTTTCATCTTTGCACTGCAGAGGTGAACTGCAGAAATAATTTAAACACTCAGTGCTGAGGGTCTATTTCTGTCACCTAAATTTGGTTGGTTGGGTTATTCAAACAGACACTTTTGTTACATACTAATGGCTCAAGACACACTCTCTCTCTCTCACACACACACACACACACACACACACACACACACACACACACACACACACACACACACACACATCAGGATGTACTGTAGGTAATGGAATACCTGAACAGTGTGACACAGTTACTTCAGTCTTGACTCCAGCAGTTTTCCAAATTTTGTGTGAATTGAAGTCTTGGAAGGTCAGGTTGCACTTTTCTTTCTTCATCTTTTTGATCCCGAACAAAATTATTTTTTTAACCAAATGTCTCTTGCTTGCTGTATTTACCTGTCTTAGTGTGATTCTTACAGTTGTGTTTGGGTAGAAGTAGGGTCAGCTTTGGCTTGCTCGGGTTTAGGGTTAGAGCTACAAAGATACAGCTACATCTACATAGTACATACATGAGAAAAAGGCCTGGAGGAGGAAGTTCCTCTTATGTTGTGGAAACATGACAACACACTGATGATCATTTTCAGTATGAGAGGCACTTGCTCACATGATGCTGTACACTCCACACAAACAGCCTGTGTCTATAGTTACAGCAAACCTCTTCTGTAAATATGGGGACACAACTATTTTCTATTGAAAAATCTCTTCAAATACAGCAAAATGAAAATTCACTTTGTATTGAATCTGATTTTTTTATAATTCATACCATCCAAATGAAAAGTATATTTGAATTTGTCTTTTGCCAGAACAAATGTTAGTGAACCAAGAGGCTTTCTCTGTTTATTTGCATTTCTAAATTAAGGTGTGTCACAGCCTGACAAAAGGATGGTAAATAATTTTCATTGCTGCACCAGATGTCTGTTTCAAACCTTTGTTATTGAAGCTAATCAACATTTCAGGGACTACAGCCAACAGATCCTAATTAGAGGCGACACAGTGTTCCCTCAGCTATTATTGTTCTGTTCAATGTTTTATTTCCATTTCCCTTTCACTGGGTGCATGTAATGGAGTCTGTAAATTGAAGGACTTGGAGGAAGGAGCTGACCTTCACCTGTTCTCAGGTCAAACCACACCATCTAAAATGATGTCATCATGAGGATGTGGCAAAGAATCCTAGGTGTGTGTGTGTGTGTGTGTGTGTGTGTGGCGTGTGAATGAGGCTATATGAATATCTGTAGGTCAGCTTAGTCACTCATTTATCATGGGCGTCTCCAGAGCATGAAATCAGGCTGAATGTCAGAGGAAGATGAACACAATATTGTCTACAGTAAAGGTGGACAGCACTAACACCTTTTTGAAGTGTAATGCTGGCCACATGGTCACTCCCATGTATCACTATAAAGGAAATGAGTTTACTGTAATGGCTTGGCCTTGCCTGACCCTTCTGTAGGTATGTTAATCAAGTAGAAAATCACAGGACTGATCCTCCAAATATTACTGTTTAAACTCCACAGTTTACATTTCACTTTCTCAGTGTCCCAGTGTCATACATAACATAACAAACCAATTCTGATTCTTGTGGTCCTGTATCAGAAACTTCCTAAAAAAGACTCTGACTCATAGTCTCTCACTTTAAATTTGCACATAGAGAAATGTGACAGAAATGATATTGTATTGATGTTTTGTAAGCACAGCTACAGTAAAGTTAAGTCGTATGAATATAATATATTTTCTGCACAGGTTTGGTCAAATATGTCAACCTAAAATTAAATCCTTAATCTTAGATTGTAGCAGGATCAAGTTATAGTTTATTTCTCTACTGCTTCCTTGTATTATTGCTCCAGAGATGTTTTATTGTTAAAGCACTTTGTAATTGTATCTGTGCCATGGCACACATAAAGCTCCTCATCCAGCAGAAACCTTAAAGTAGAGGATTCCTTAGCACTGTGGAGTACTTCCTAATATGTGTCCAGCAGGTGACATAATCATATCCAATAAAATCATCATTCAATGAGTAAAGCAAGTATATTCACCAATAAGTTTCAACAAAAAATGCCATATTGCATTATTCTTTGAATCTGTCAGTGTTCAAATGACAGTATATGCAGTCTCATTGAAAAACAGGAAAATATAAACCTATGAAATCCCTGGCTAAGTAAGTGCACGTAAGATATGAGAATCTGACGGTGCAATTTAAAAGTGCCCAAAATTAGCGATGACTCAGGAATGTAGAGGAAATAACTTTGGTAAGTCTCTGGTCAGTCTTCTATTTCACATAAATATTAATCACTTTTTCTATCTGGGGAAAGGTGACTAAAAGAACATAATGTGTTGCTTCGACTCCAGGAGGAAAGGTGGTCGGTAGGTAAAGATGTGTCTGTGTATGTATGTGTGTGTGTGCGGTTGTGTGTAGTTTTTCTCTCACACACATTCACTCTCACACCTCATAAGGCAGGTTTAGGCTGTTCCATATGGATGAAATTCATATATGACAGGTCTTGGTGCATCAGAATGTAAATGTAAGCAGCTGTTTGTGTGCATCAGCAACTCTTGAGAAGGTGTTTTATTTTGGCACGGATATTTTTAGACCTTTTGTCTTGATGTGAATGTTGCAAGTGTGAATGTCCACCTATTATTATTATTATTATTATTATTATTATTATTATTATTATTAATCAATTTATATATTTGTCCACCATATAGAGGAATATGTGAAATTTTACTTGCAGTGTTGCTCTGCTCTCGAATGTATGGTGGTTTTTATGCCTGGTGTAAGTTTCTATGTCTGTTGCAGGTGAAAAAAATGGTTATTTGAGGTTTTCTTTATTATGTGAAAGCTCTCTTTCCATAGTTGTGAACTGATTTCCTTTCATAAAACCAATCACCATTCATTCCGTATTCAAAACCCCCAATGATGGCACTCTCTAAATGTAATCCTCCATGTCGGAAAATAGTGCGTTTTACTAAAAGGCTAATATTTTTACTTATCGTGTAGATTTCTTTACTTCATAACTTATCTGCCCTTGTCCTTATTTTAGGGGTTAATTTAAAAAGTGTTGTCCTACAGTTGGTCTGGATTGTTGAAGTGGTAAGGTTTTTTTCCCATTGTTTCACGTTTTTGTCCAGTGCCACTCTTGAACAAGTGTGCGGGTGACATATTTCATGCTAAGGTTAATTAAAAGCATATTCTTTTAGCTCACTGAGAAAAGACTGCCAATTTTTGTCTTTGGTCTCTCAGAACAAGAGGGGGCCAAGGTGAATTGTATTATTTTCCTTTTTGTCCTTATGATAAGAAGAGTTAAAGGATGGGTTGTAGGAAAATGATAGGCTTGTTTGCTGGTTTCTGCATTTTAATTAATCCTTAAGAGTGTGATATGTTGTCACCTGCACCATTTTGCATCCCTAGCTGACTTAAACAGGCTGCTTACTGGGAGAATGAGATGACCATTGTTGTTATTCATGATATGAAGGTGGAGGGAAAAGCTCTTATTTGTGGATGCCTTACACAGCTTTAATTGTATACTAGAGCTATGAATAAAACTTCCAAGTATGTACTCTGTGTGTGGTTACAGCTGGCTCTGTTAGCAAGGACAGGGAGGAGTGAAAAATGAAAAAAAGGGGAGTGTGGACAGGAAAAGATGGGATTTATGCTAACATGCGGGTAGGTAGGAAAAGGATTTATTCAGTCCTTTTGTGAAGACCGATGCCATTACACTAGACCCCACCTCGACAGCCTCTTTCCCGCTTATCTTTTGTTTCTGTTCTATACTCTTTTCTCTCTTCTCTTTCTATTTACCTTTGTCTCTGGCCCTGAGTGCTCCTTAATCCCCAGAGCCACATTTTTCATTTATTCTAAGCCTACACCTTCTTCAATTCCAACTCTCTCATGTCTTTAAAACTCCCTTTTCCTTTTTTCTCTTTACTTGCAATCAATACTCTGTGCTGGTGAGTATGTGAATGTGTGGTTGTCTCTATCTTTTCTTCAAACTGCCATACCATATCATCCACATAAATAAATTTAGATATACATATATGGAGTCTTAGTCCCCACGGCTGAGATGCTGTGAGTTTCTCTGCCATGTACATCATTATTATGGCTCCCACTTGCACCATCAGTCATTACTCTGCCTTTTACCACACACCATAGGACATCCAAGGCTACACACATAAACATCAAGCTAATAAGTTGGCTAGCTTCTCCCTTGCCAAGTAGAATAAGACTGTGTATACGCTGCCATGGTTCGTGTAATTCTTTAAATACTTCCATAGTTCAAATGAGTGCACTAATTTACAGTAGTTCTTCTTGTAAAAGCAAATTTTATGACACTAACAATACATGATTTATTCTGTAGCTGGACAGTACAAAAATATTTCTATACTGTAACATTTCAAGATACGGTATATTTCCTCATTGAAGTTTTCTTAATAATATAGTTAAAATCTCATCTGGTCTGGTCTCGATCTCGATCTCGTGAACCCATTATCTTGTCTCGTCTCGTCTCATGAGCTGAGTGTATCGCCACACCCCTAATCAATTATTTGTATTTTCATTGGTTTCATGACACTGGAAATGATTTTGGTGTCAACAAGGAGACCACAAAAGACCCATGTGCTCCAAAAATCTAAAACCTCTTAAGTGAGTGAAGTAAAAGATAGATAATACAATATTTCAGACAGCTTTAATATGTTTTAATAAGTAAAATTACTATTTTTTTTACATTCATACAGTATTCTCCAAGACTCTTCTTACCCTACCAACCATCTTTTTAACTTCCTCTCCCTTCTTCAAAAAGACTTGGAAGGATCAAACTAAGACAGCCAGGTTTTGCAACAGCACCTTCCCCAAGGCTGTGTGTGCCCTTAACTCTTAAATCATTAATGTGTTGCCTGCTTATTCCAGTCTGTGACACACTGTAAGAGTACAACGGTATACACCATAGCTGGTCGTGGTACTGATAGCCTCCCCATGGGAGTGTTGTTTTAATTATGTATTATTATTACTAATACTTAAATTGCTTTTATGTCCTAAGGTGATCATTGTATGTGAGTGGAGTTCTTGTTCTGTGTGTGTGTGTGTGTGTGTGTGTGTGTGTGTTGAAATGGCAATAAAGTATTGGAGCCTTAAAATGATTGTCCATACTAGACTGTAGTGATTTTCAACTGCTTTAAAGTAAGGGTCAGTGATGGTGTTTAACACCAGACCCATGTGAAGGAAAATGGAACAGTAGCAGTCACAGTTAGTCTCTTTGCTCATCAGAAAACAATACCGCAACACAAGCACAACCACACACATATTTCCTTGCCATTCGTCAGCCCCTCTCCCTGTATATTTCATCATGGTCAGGCAAGGCATCGCTAACACGCCAAGCGAGTGCTTTCTCTTGTTCAGTGGCTCTTGCTGTCAAGGAGAGGGATTTATTAGCCTCTCCCCGTGACAGACTCAAGTGCTTCAATTTTCCCCTTGCTTGGAGAAAGTGACTGCACAAAACCTGTGGAGTCCATAGGCAATCAGAAAACACAGAGCCAGAGTCGGTTCTGCAAAGACTCAACTGGACCCTGAAGGTGGATCATGGGATGGATAAAATAGAACAAAACCTTTGGGCCAGTTCAGATACCATTAGGGGTGCAGCTCTGCTCACATGTGACATACTCTTTCACTGTAACATGATTGGAGCTGACCAGCTCCTCTCAGCTCTAGGGAGATTCATAGTGTCTTTTAGCTTGTTTTGTTTTTTCCAGCTTGACATTTTACTTTTTAAGTTCCCTCTCACTAGTTTCATGAGTGTTGTTTTGGGTTGCAGCCAGCAACAGACATACTTAACAGACACTCAGGTACAAGTACATATACTGTACAGTATCATAATAATAATAATGCAATAATGCAGGTTTAATGAGTCTCTTTTCATGTGCAAGTTGGCCTATCTAAAAAAAAAAAAATGGATTCAGTAGGAGAGTTGTTTTTAGTCGTGCGGAGTTCTTAAATGTCAAAAAAATGTTGCATACACCCAATGCACACAAAAGAAAACACACATTCACACACAGGTGGGAAAATCAGTGAGGCTAAGAAATGTCCAAAGCTCACCTGACTTGCCCTGATAAAAGACTATCTCATCAAATACTTAATACTTCATGGTTGCTGCTCATATTTCCACGACTCCAGCCAATAATCTGCTGTGTAACGGTAAAACATTGCTTGGTAATGGATAAATTAAAATTGGATTGGAAAATGACTGCTTTAATTTCCTTTGAGACTTAATGGTGTATGTTTCCTCTGTCTCCACAGCAAAGAAGACGTGTGCGACCACGGACTTTGCCTGTAAGAATGGACAGTGTGTTCCAGCTAGGTGGCGCTGTGATGGAGAGCCAGAGTGTGCAGACGGTTCAGACGAGGCTGATGCAATCTGCAGTAAGTAGCTACATATAACCAGACACACTGACAGACATTCGAACACAGTCACACATGAAGAGAAACAACGCCAAAGGCAAACACGTAAACACAAACAGAGGGACGGCCATTAACACACACACACACACACACACACACATTTTACATACTCAAATGCAATAACAGCTGCAAGCGCATGTGTGTGTCTGTGTATATGTTTGCATGTGTGTATTTAATGAAATGAAAGTCTACATGAGATGAAAGCACAATTTCCAAAACACATACACACAAGCAAGACGTCATGGTGGGTTTTGTGTGTGTGTGTGTGTGTGTGTGTGTGTGTGTGTGAGTGTGTGTTTTTTTCATTTCTAAAGTCATATAATTTGTTGTTTAAACCAGTTTACTTCCACACACACAAACACAGTGTTATACCAATGCATACACACCCTTTCCTTCAGCATTAAAGCACTCTCAAGGTCGGGTCGGTCTGAGCGTATCACATTTTGCTTTGCTCCAGCCACTGTGCCAACCTTCTCTTTCTTGCACATTGCCTCAGAAAATTGCTCTCAGTTGTTTTTTTTTTCCCTTTTTTTTCTTGGCTACACCATCAGACGCAGGACCTCCATACATGATTTCCGTAAATGGACGAGTAGACAAGATGTTTTTCTTTGTTCACACTATCTGCACTATCAGACACAAGACCTCTATACATGACCACAGTAAATGGAGATGGAGGAATAGACAAGATGTTTTGATACAGCACAGTAAGAAGAGTAAGAATTGGAAATCATTTCTGAACCTTGAATCTGTCTCTCTCACATACCAAAAGAGAGATAAAAATGCCATGCCAGTGTCACTGCGTGTGACAGTCATTTGTCTAGCACTGTAAAAGTCTAAAATATGAGTTTAAATGATTGTTGAGGCCTATGTACTCCACATACACTAGTGTAATCATGAAAAATGGGGAAACAGCCTGTAAACAGCCTTCGAATGTTGCACTCTTATTTAAAAAAGGTTGGCAGGTGTTGAGGTCGCTCCCTGCCACAATTATAGAAAATGGAACACCGCCACAGTGATTACAGGGTTTTTAATCAGCTGCAAGTCAGAGGTAACCCTGCATTCACAGGTTGATAACTGGACCGTAAAGGGGTGTGATGAGTTCGAGGTGGACAGATGAACAGCAGAAAGAAAAGGAGTAAGAGACTGTGATTATGGCAGGACTTTAAAATGCTTTGAGATGTGTTCGTGTTGGGATGTCATCAACTGGCTTTTGGAAATGTATTGTAGAGGTGAAATGAAATTCTGACACGAAAGGCTTTTGCGAATCTACACAATAGCTTCACAAGTTTATAAACTATTTTCATTTTACGTTTCTAAAAGTAAGTAAAAGTAAGTGTGAAAGTGCAATCACATCTCTTACAGTAGGTGCAGAGGTTGAGACCAGTACATTTGATCTTTTATTTTGACATTCAGTGATGTTTACAGTATTCATTACAAGTTAAACCCTGAAACTTTGATTTCTATATCATAACAGACTTCATTCATCATTATTAATCTGAGCTGAGATCTTCCTGCTGCTGCTTTAGTTTCTATCCTGTTCATTACCCACCCATGTCCCTATGTGACATTCCTCAGAAAAGCTACTTGCTACATAGAATAGGTGTTGTAAATGGTCAGATACTTAATATGTTATTCATTGTAAATCATAATCTTAGTTTGGGTGTCTTCAGGTAAGGCTTAGGTGAGTTTTCTAAGAGGTACTTTTAGAGTTTCTGGTTTTGCCACAAATATCTTTGAAGTACTGAAAGTATCCACCTATTTGATCCATATCAAAGCTGTCATAACCCTCGCTGTACCAGGTAGCGTTGCCATTTTGAAGCAGCCCCTCTAACTCCAAAGACTAAGCTTGTTTGATGGCCATGTTCAGATCAGAAATAGCAGTGTGTCAGAAAAAACAGGGCCTTCATTCAGATGGCTCATTGTGTGGTGGCACAGTCTGGGTGCCTTTTTGGAAGTGAGTGAAACATGGCTGGGTTACTACACAAAGGTGGAACTATCTGGTAAATATGTGTGGTGCAGTGTACAGTTTCTGTGCACCTTTTTAGAGTGACTTGCCCTCAAGTAAAAAAAGAATCATGATTTGACAGAAAAATAGTCCATATAGATTTCATTTTGTATCAAGATAGAACAAAAAGATGAAAAATAAAGGTTGTGATCAATGATGGTATTGATTTTTTTTTTAAGCCTCTTACTCCAAACATCAAAGAGCCCCCTGTGTGTTTTTGACACAGTCTGCTACTCTGTTTGAACAGCTTAAATGCAGTGACCAGGTTAGTACTGTATATGCTGGGAGCTCAGCTGTCTTAAGGCTCAGCAAGAGTTTTATGATTATATGTAAACTTCAGCAGTTGAGCTGAAACTTTTCAGCCTCTGGGTCAGCAGCAGTTGAATGCTGATATACCATGAAATTCACTGGCATTTCACAGCGGTTCACATATTAATCTCATACATAGCCAATGTTTCCTCTGAAGATAAGAGCTGGATTACAAGAGGTCAGTTTTTACGCCTCTGTCTTATCACAAAACTTTCTATATGGTTGTAACTACAGGCCATCTCCTATTTGCAATAGTCATTAAGATGATTTTCAAAGAGGTGATCAAATAGACTCTTGAAGATTCTCAAAGTAATAAGTCCTATTGGGATAAGCCAAGGACGTGTGGGTGTGTGTGTATGTGCACATGCCTATAAAGGGTATGAGTGTGTGTGTAACCTCATAAGTATGTGTGTGTATACAGCTAGAGTCAGTGCTTGTGTTTAGTATTCATCACAAGGTGAATCTGTAAGTCATTTCATCAGATTAGTGGACTTGTGGTTAAGTCTCATTATGTCTAATCAAGGTCAGACGCTGTGAGAGCTTAACTTTCTTAGCCAGGTTGATCCTCACAGCTGAGTGTGCATGTGTCTGTGTGCATGTAACAGAATGTGTGCAAATATCAAATTAAATCACTAAAGTGTGTATTTTTGACAATTTTAAAGGACCAGTTTGTAGGATTTAGTGGCATCTAACAGTGAGGTTACACAATGCAACCAACTGAATATTCAATCATTCTCCCCCAGCAAGCGTGTAGTAGAACCTACAGTGGCTTTCTCCTTATTTAGATATAAGGGCTCATTCTAAGCTAACAAAAACACAATGATTTTTTTTTTCAGGTGACTATAGACTGATAAAAACACATGAATATTATTTCCCATTTCTGCAAAGTCCATTCTGCTATATGCTACTAAATTCTACACACTGCTTATGTCAGTTCCAGAAAAATGAAGTCATCATCAGTCGGTTGCAAACATCTTATAAATCCAATATTGATATGAAGAGATATTTAAACGATAACTACCTTGGTAGGGTTGGGTACATTTGAACTGCTGCTGCTGTACAAAAATAAGTCCAAACTTCTCAATTTTAACATTGTTATTTATTTATAACATTTGGTTGTGTCAAGCTAAAATAAACAATACATTAATAATAAACCAGATAAGATAAGTTATTAAGGCTATCTGCTGGAGATGTGTTGGAGAGCCTGTTGCCTGCAGCTCTTCATCAAACAGCTCACTGTGACTGTTTCTGCATGTACTGTTCCTCTCTGCAGTATTTCTAACTGATCTGTTGAACACATAGCTTCAAATATTTCCAGATCTTGTCGTGTCGACGTGTTTTTATTGAAGAGTTGCTCTGCTAACACCAAGCTAAAATCGTACCAAAGGAGTATTTTTTTTCCTACTCCCTGTACGGTTCAGAGTGCTGGAGAATGACAAAGCAACCTCTCCAAGCTGTCAACATTTCACAAAAGAAGCCTCTGAAAATTCCTGCGTGTCTTCTGGCCTAACACCATCTCCAATGAACAACTACTTGTTTGGAATAATCAAGAGAGCATTAACACCACCATCATGAGAAGGCGGTGGAGATGGATTGGACACATTATGTAAAGGAAAGAGTATGACATCACAAGACACCAAAAGGAAGACCTAAAGAAACCTGGCATTGAACATTAGAGAGGGAACTGGAAACCCTGACACACACCTGGGATACCATACAAAAGCTCACCCTAAACTGACATAAGTGAAGACCCTTTGTTGCTGCCCTATATGCCAGTAGGCATAAAAGAGAGAAAGTGAAAAGTAGCGCCCCTAACAAAGCTCCACTAGTTTAGTTTAGTTTAGTTTAGTTTATTTGGATCCCCATTAGCTGTTACCCATGAAACAGCTACTCTTCCTGGGGTCCAACTCAGTGATGAACACATTTAATTTCTTATAAGTTCTTTACAATAAAAGCCTACTGATAGTTTGTCAGTGGAAAGCTTTTAATATGAAGCAGCAGGAAACGTTTTCATCAACAGTAACTTAACACGGCTCTGATACTCCGATATCGAATTTGGTGTCAAAAATTATAGACGACTAAAAATCTCTATCATCTGATGTTTAGAGATGTCTAACAATGATTTTCAACAGGCTTTGGAATACCCTTTACAAATCTCTGGATCATGACTATTCGAAGTATCTGCTTTCTTGTCTCTCACACCATTTAATCAGGTTTTTCCTTTAATTGTTACCAGTCTGTGTATCGCCACATTACCAACCCGAGCTGTCACCACCACCTTATCTTCTCATTCAATCTAATCAGGTCACCTCTTCTATTTTACACTTGTCTTTATCCTGCCTCTCTGTCCTTTGCTGTGTCCTCACACCCTCTGATCGTCTCTCGGCCAGCCCACCGTATTATATCACATCCTCTTTTCTATCCTCTCGTTCTTCCGTGCTGTATGTCCTCCACTTTTCTGATCTGAGTTCAGTTTAAGTAATGCCTTTGATTGAATTGATTTCCCTGAGAGGGGATCGATGGGCTGATCCCTGAGACCTCTGGTCGACTGCTGATTAACTATGGACCTCCAATGACACACACACACACACACACACACACACACACACACACACACACACACACACACACACACACTTGCTCCTCAGGAGTGGTCTGTAATTACACATCTGAAAATGAATCTGGGTGTTGATGGGATTCTGGAGAAAATGCTCAATCAGACGAGTGGTGGTTGACGCATGAAAAAGTGCATATCGGTACACTAAGTTCTGCACCAATGTTAAGTGCAGCACATCATCCCTTAGTAGTCATTGCAGCTGTATTATGAGAAGTGTTAGAAGTGCTAAAAAATTACAGATAACTAGTTGAGAGACATTCACACCAAGGACACATACTGTAACTGAATATCAGACTGGATGTGATATACTTTATACTTTTTTCTCTTGAAAGAGTCTGACATATGTCACTGATCATGTTACTTCAGTTAAATCACTCTAATCAGTCTGAGGCCTTTTTAGTGCAGGAATCAATTGTTACAAAATCAGTAGACAAACACAGGCATGCAATAAAAAGCAAGTCATTCATTTTCATTTTCAGTGCAATAAATGCCTTTACACAAAGAACTGTTGATGATTTGACTGATTGCGCCTGCTTAACCACATAGAAATTTAAAAAAAAGTTTATTTGGAAGTGTTATATAAGTAGGTGTGATCATAGCTAAAATATGAAATCAGATTCTGTAAGATTAATGGGACACTCCACAGAGACAGATTACACATGCAGCAATTGTATCCATTTTTTATCTGCTTATACCCTCCAGAACAATAAACCTCCTGATCCACATCATAAAGGATCAGATTCACATATAATCTTGTTGTTCACCAGAAGACCTTGTGAACCAAATTAATATTCAATAACATTTCTTAAGCACCCTCATAAAATTAGACCATTGTTGAGTCATTGCTGAATGATTCATTACAAGGCATTTGTCAGTAATCTAGGAAATTGTACCTGACACCAAAATCTCAAATAATCATGCACAATTAATCCTGTTTGCAATGACTCATCATTTACTACAGTTGGCCGTCTTTAACTTACATAATACGCTTTGCTGTGGGGATCCCATGTACCAGACATCAAAGCTTAGATTTTCCATTGTCTAGGCATTACAAAGTCAGTATCCATTTATTCTGAGTGGTATCAGCAAGATCCTGCAGTTTGACAATCAGTGCTGATTAGAGGAACAGTGTAGACTCTCTCAAGCATTATTTATACTCCATCTTTATGTGTGCACACTCTTTCAGCTCTGCTGCTGCATATCTGTCCTCTACACAGGGATTAAAGTGAGCTCTTCTTGCTATCCAAGTGTCCCTCTATAGATAAAGGTTATTGAATCAGACACTCAGCCAACCTCACTCAGTCACATATTGAACCAACATGTAACACTCTTTCTACAGTCCCCTGTGAGTCCAAAGAGATGCTTCAAAACTTCAGATATAGAGAGAAAACTGTTCAAGAGTTCTTAAGCTTTCTATTTATTTGGAGGGTATTTTATATTCATAACATAAACGTCTTGTATCATCAAGGAAAGTAATCTAATCATCATGAGTCTACTCAGGCACATTTCATACTCGGCGGTACTGGAAAGCCTCTAAACTCATTGTGAAACATAATGGAAGAAAAAGAAATGAGAATTTTGATAACTTTAGGAGTGGCGTAATCTCAAGTCACACATCACGGTAGAGTGCTGTAGCATAGTGAGATAAAACTGAGAAAACAGCAGTCTTAGTATTCCCCTTGGCTCTGCTATTATCAAAGCAGTTTTATTTTAATTTACTCAGAAGGAAAAAAAGGAGCGCTAGGTTCTTTGATGTGAGGGTCAGTATTGAAATCATTGATGTTAACATTTTAAAATTCCAAAGACTAAACTCTGGCTGTGATCAGTGCAGCATCCTGCCCTCAGCACCTTCTAAAATTAAAAACATTGTTGTTAAAGTACAAAGACAGAGTCGATGTTTCAGTTGATATTAAATATAGTAATAAGCCTCAGTAAATGCTGGTATGTTAACTACTTTTTAATTTGACTGATTATCTGATTAGATTCATAACACATTTATCCAACACTGTAGGAGATTAAAACTGTCATGATTTCAAACTTTAATTCTAACTGATTTCATTCCATCTGATATGAAACTCATTCATCTAAAGACACAGACTGTCAAAGCAGAGTCTCTCATCACAGCATGACTTTTCCCTCACTTTTTGTAGAAATGATCTGTAGCGCTCATATCGAGTCCCTTCTGACATCATTTCATTTTCTCTATGTGATAGAAGAAAGGGATTGAAAATGGACACAGCTGAAGGACAACTGTTTTTTTGTCTTTCTTCTGCTTAGGCGAACAGGAGAAGCCTGTGGGTTTATATAGGAAGAAGGAAGGCTACATTGGAGGATGTTCTTTATGAGGATATCACTGATGGCAGTTATTGCTTTTTGGCTATACGCTACTAGTTGTTAAGATAAGATAACATAGTCTTTCATGACCTGAGGGGAATTTGTCTGGGGCAATACATGACAATACAATACATAGAAATAATACTGACAAGTCAATGCAGTGGTGCACTAGTACAAAAAGTGTTGCACATAGCTGCAAACACAAAATACATGACAATACATAAACAATAGGACAATGCAGTGGTGCACTAGCAATGCATAGACAGCAGTACAATGGAATGTATTGTGCATGTGTAATATAACTGACATAAGGCTGATAAACACTGCTCTTTCTGAATGAACATTAATTAGTTTAAAGATTACAAGACAATATATAATATGTAACATGTTTGTCTCTTTAGATGGCAATGTCAATCAGTCAGTTGGTGAGTCAGTCAGTACCTCACTATGGTCCAGACTAAAATATCTGAACACCCAATGAATGGATTGCCTTGAAATTGATAATCCCCCCGCAGGATCAATCCAAATTATTTTTATGTTTCTCTGACTTTATATGTAGTGCCACCTACTGGTCAAACTTTCACAAAATATGTCATCATAATAAATATTTAACTAATATTTCCTCACATGTAGCTACTTTCCTCTTGCGGGATTAATGCACAGCTGTAATTATAGATGTGTCTTTAACCAATAGTTAGGTTTAGCTGCAGAAAAACACTTTCTTTCTCCATTACTTTTAAGGCATGCAAAACATGTGTCAAACCAGTCTGGCATCGGTTCATATTTAGTGACAATTTATGCAAATCAGATGCAATTGTGCCAGACTGTTACATCTTTAGATTTATATTCTGCTAAACTGAAAAAAGGACACTGAAAATGTTGCTCTTAATATGCAACAGGCTAAGTAATTATTCCCCTTAGTTGTTAAAGTATACACATGTATTAGTTGTATATGTATTTATGTATCAGGAGGAAGGATAACACTCTGAATGTTTTAACAAAAAAAGTCATGTATGAAAATCAAAATGTGAAAAAATGTATTAATTCAGTTATAGAAGAATCTGAATACGCTGGCAGTGCACTGCATATGTATCTGATGTTTAACTATTCAATACTCTCCCAATATATCAGTCTAATACTAGCTACCCTTTGGTTGAAACTTGAACTTATCCCTACCTCCGCCTCTATCCCTTTGTCTTTGCTGTCATCAGTTCCACCTGCTTCTGTGTAGTGAGGTGCGCTTTGCCTTGTCTGTGTGGCTGAGACAATAGGAAGGTCAGCATATTATAGCACAGAGGCAGGAGGTTGTGCTAGTTAATTATTTTGGAATATGAACGGGAAGGATCCAGTGAGTTGCAGTGTCGGACCGCTTCAATTTCATGCTTGAGGCAGCGGCAGGAGTAATTTCCCAGGTGGCCTCTCTCTCTCTCTCTCTCTCTCTCTCTCTCTCTCTCTCTCTCTCTCTCTCTCTCTCTCTCTCTCTCTCTCTCTCTCTCTCTCTCTCTCTCTCTCTCTCTCTCTCTCTTTCTCTTTCTCTTTCTCTTTCTCTTTCTCTCTTTCTCATATAGAAAACTAGTGACCCCACCATCAAAAGACACAAGCCCGTCATCCGACTAATACACACATATTCAAACAGATGTTCACAAGAAAGTCATAAACAGGACTAGACACACTCTCATAGGTATGAATACTGTGTGTGTGACTTGAAGTGTATGAGTGAGTATTCTGAGGTCACCCTGATTTCCTTCTTCAGAGTCAGAATAGTCTAATTTATCTCTCACACACAGACACTATTCATGCACAACATCACTAATATACAGTTTGGACACACACTCTCATTTAAGGGAACGGGAATGTCCAAACGTTTGACTAGTACTCTATATACATGTGCTGATCTTCCTTAGTTTTAATCAATCATTTTGATCAATTAGACAGTTTGGTGTGATTTAAAATTGTTGATTTAAAACAGATTTTCAGTTTGCAGGGACGAACAGTTTCAATCGTCATTGCTATCAGCGGGTGGATTAAGATTTAAAAGAGAAAAAACATGTTGGTCCAAAATCAATGATTTCCTGTGATTGTCAGCTCACATTGAGAGTTACTGGCTCAGCCACTGAGAGCCACGTTGAATCAAGGTAACTGGCTTTGTATGGCTGACATCAAACTCAAGGCTCTGAGTTACCACTTCTTTTATATGATTGGCTGAAACTGTGACTGCATATAATTTAAATTTCTCTTCCAGTGTATTTTTATGCAGTGAACTATACTGTAGTTCACTTGAGGTTTGAATTACACATTTATCTTTGAAGGTTGTGTTAAATCAATTTGGAAAAAGGGCACTTTATTCAGGTAGTACATGTCAACAGTACAAGGACACATAAAGAATGTGCAGCTGTTTCATGTCTGCACACACGACTGACAAGTCTCATAGGGCTAGCAGAATGTATACACAAGTATTTACTGTACTGTGTGTGGAACAACAAATCCCCTTAACTAAACAGCAAAGCAGGAACTGTATGTCAATACCTTAAAAATATTATGGTCCAAAAATTACTCTGCGGTTAAGGTTTGATTCATTTTAGTCATTAAAAGTACTTTGTTAAATTTGACAAAACAATGCCAACTCAAGGGCCATTTGCTGCCTTTTTAAAACTGTCATTTGTCATGGAGATGGATTTGTTTACATGTGAGCTCATGGTGATTTATTCCATAGCCTTTTTACCACTTTATGTCCCTGTTGGCTTAAAATTTAGGCACAATATAATACATAATTGACCTTGGAAATAGTAGTTTTTTTAGGGAATATATCATGTTCATTTCCAGGTTTATATTTAAATTCCTGACCTCTACTGGTATAGCTTTCCATGATTTACAGGTCTTCTTTATCTCCTAGTTTATGCAGCCTTCAGTTCAGCTTCTGTCTGAACCAGGGTATTTTAGCCTCTGTCTCTTTAAGGCCTCCCTCCTCACGAGCCCTCTCTGTTCTGATTGGCCAGAAGCTGCCAGATATGTGAGCAACCCTAACGTGAACAAAGCATGGAACAACCTGAATAACAACGGCTAGCCATCTGTGGGCATGCACAAACAATCTGATGACATTTGGAATGGGTTAAAGCAGTTCACATATGTTCACCTCATGTTGTCGAACTCTGAGCATGTTTAATATAGACATCTGACATCATAATAGTTTATAAATAACAGTAAATCACAAAAAGCACGATAGGTCTTATTTAACAAAACAAGATGCTATTCCCAGGGTCAAGAATGTACTTTACTTTTACTTGGTTAAGGTTCGAGAAAAAATATTACCAGGATTAAAAGAGTGTTGGCAGGAGATAGGCTCTAGTGTCAAACTTACATGCTTTGTTCAACCAGCCATGTGCCTTGATCTAATCCCTAAGACATTTTGTCACAGTATAACATTGACAGACTAGCTTTTTGCTGCTGAGAGAAGAAACAGTCACATAAATGAAAGACGTTGCTGGCCAGGAATATGGAAACATAGTTTGAACCATATGAGTAAACAACCAATACTGTCATTTTTCTAGTGGGGGCATTCTACATTGACAGTGTCTACCTTCACGGATGTAAGTTGAAGTGACAGAATCATGTGTATGTGTTTGCATGTGAAATCTGGCTCATAAATTATTTAAGATGGAATACTGTCAGTGATTTTAATGTCACCTAAAAAGACAAACAGGAAAGGTCATCTCTCTGTCTTTCTTTCTATCTATCTCTCTTTCACTCACACTTCACACTTCTGTAAGGTCATCATCTCAGGCCTTCTTGTGCATTATGCTTATCTTCCTGAATTTTATGGCATCTCATTAACCACTAATGTCTTTTACCTTAATTTATACCAGTAATAAGTAAATGTATTGATCCCTTTTAAAGAAGACACTCAATAGCCCCCTAACCATAATACAGAAAACAAGAAAAGCCCCTAGACGCATCACATTTTAGCTACTACACAGTAAGCATTTAGCATTTATGAATCCCAGAAAACTAAACCTAGGCAGCCCTTTGAGAAATATACATTTTTTTAAAGAAAACATAGGTAGATTGTTGTTTATCAGAACCTGCAATTGGTTAATATTGATGTAACTCCCATAGGTTACACAGACACATCTCATAGTGTAAATGCTAAGTTTAATTAAACACTTTTAGGTGGGTAGTCTCTTTTCAATGAAATATTTATTGATCAACTTCAAATCTCACAAGCCCTTCGTCGGTGCTTATGTTTTCAGATTGATTTTTTTTTTTTTATAACCGATTATTTGGGCTTCCATGTTGTGGTCATGTGAAGTTGAAACAGCTGTTTACAGCAAACTTGCCTCCTTGTTTACACTGTACACAGCAATCAAACTGTGAAAACCACCTACACTGCAGCAACCACTATGTGTTTTTTTTTCATCAATTCCATTCTTCCGTTCAATTAGTGACCCTCGCTCTTGGCTGATTACGATTGATTGGTGGTCAATATGTTTTTGCTCTCAAAGGGCTTCTTGTAGAGCTGGAACGGCCTGATGGGATTGCTTTTGCCCGTGCTTTGGTTGTATTTGTAAAGAACCGTGCATGATAACAGTTGCATCTTCGTATCATATTCCTTCTAAATGTATTCACGATTGGCTGAAAAAAAAACTCCAGCCTGGGTTTTCAGCAAAAAAATCGCTTTCATGTTTGTCTCATGTTTTTTTTTTTTTATCTTCACAGATCTGATACACAAAAGTTGACTTGGGAGACAGAATAGGTGTAACAAAAAGTCTTTACTTGGCCAAAAGGCAAAGCTTTAAAGATAGCAACAAGAAAACAGTCAGATATGCAAACAAACTCAGCGACTTACAACACGCAGGAAGTAATAAAAAGACAACAGATGAAGAACAAAAAATTCCAGATTCTATAAATACACCAAGATTTTTCATTTCAGATGTTTAACTGTTTGACACAAGATGTATGCTACTTTACTGAGGAGGATGTGCACGGAGGCTTCATGTTTCAATCACACTGGTGTTAGTTGGATAGTGAATGACTAGCATCCCAAAAATAATGCATTTGTTGTAAAAATACACTTAATTGCACAAAATGACACCCAACTGTCCATAGCAGGTAGCAGTATTCAGCTTCATTTGTTTCCCTTATACAAGAGTTACAGATGATAGAGGCATGCCAATGCACTGTAGAGTTGTTTTCAGACATTCTCTGTGGGGTTCCTGTGACTCAAATTAATTGTGGAGGAAATGATTTTGCCCCACTGAATCAAAATTCTTATATTTTGTCAGCCACTAAACTTGTTAAAGCGTATAATGTAATTTAACTCGCTTTATATTGCAATGACTTTGAAAGCCAACTTTACACAGCCAGTAGCTGTCTTAAAATATTAGAAAAGTCCATTTAGGAGCCTTCAGAAGTCAACTGTGCTCTCCACATAATTTGGCTGCCTGTTTTAATCTTCACACCCCTGGCTTTGTGCCCCGACCCCGTCTTTGAATACACTGCCACTGAGGAAATAAGCTCAGAGTTCGCCTGTCAAGTTCGGCCCCACTCTCTGTGCATCCCAAAATAGTGTTTTGACTCTCTTTCTCCCTCTCCTTTCTTTTGTCCGCCTGCCTCTCGTGCAATCTCTCATTAGTTGAGATGTGGCAGTAGCCACTGGCGGTATTTTTTAATGCCCAATGTGTCGTCTACTAAACAACCATTAAGAGGGGCCTGTTGGAAGAAAGTGGCAATTTCCTATAAGAGCACTGGTGTTGCGCTTTATTTCTTCCCCCCACGGCACTGACAGAGCCACAGTCTAGACCCTGCTAATGGTTCCACATTTAACAACTCTCCTTCAAAAGAGAGAGAGAGAGCGAGAGAGAGAGGAGATCTGATGAAAATCAAGAGATTCACCTTGCACATAAAATAACAAGAAATCACAAAACGAAGTCAAAATATGTAAAGTTGGTGTATTGTAAATGACATGATAAAGACTAGTGGAAGCATATTTTTTAATATAAGCCTAAATGATGAAGTACCTACTTCTACTTATTTTATTTGTTAACAAAACATCCCTGTCATGCTGCCGCTCACTGTTCAATACCTCCCAAAAAAATAAGGAATTAAAAGCCCTGGGTTGTCAAGGGTGTATTTAACCACAATGTTGGCAGTTGACATCGGACAGGGCACCTTGTTGCATGTGACTGCCATCTCTATCCCCATAGAGTTGTGGATTGGGAGGGGCTACTGGTCCCAAAAGTTTGTTTCTGAGAAATCACTTTTTGTTCCTGACTTGGAAATGGCAGATACCTAAGAATACTACAGTACCCATGGGCATTGGTTGCCGTTGCTGAGGCAAAGAAGCCATGGGCCCATACAGTGTGTAAAGAGATGCCAAACATTAATTCTGTGCATATACTACTACTTTCACATCATTATTTTTTCCACTAAAGTTGGCTAACTGAAATGAATGTATTAGTACAAGAAAATGCAAACGCCAACTTGTGCGGGACACATAAACATCCCTGCCAGTGCAAATGTAATAGTTACTGGAGTTCAGTTAGATGTGCAATCCCTCACATACTCATTAATATATCCCCAAATGTAGTTGATTGCAACATTCACTGATTCACATTTGATTTGAATAAAACTTGCAATATGTATGCAATATATGTATGTTTGCTATATCTGAACATCTGTATCTACTTCCAATTTGTGACATCTGACTCTCTTGCTTTTCTTACTGATGTTACGCCTCTGCATGGCTTTTATTTGCTTCTCCTTGTTTTTTTGCCATCCCACTATTTTCTCCTTTCTCTGCACCTGCTCTTCTTGATCATTTTTTTCTCTCATTTCCCTTGACTTTGATCTTTCTCTCTGCAGCATATTCCCCCCTCTCCTTACATCAGGGCTGCAATAATTGGAGATCAGCGTTCCAATGAAAGCCACTAATCAACACTAACCTTCATTTAAAATGTAATCTGATATTAACCACATACGCCCTTTCCCTAAATTGGATTTCACATCTGAAGGACGAGGGGGGTTTGTGTTGGCGATACTGCAACATTCAAAGCTAGATTTAGTGGGTCGGCCTTGGCCTCCAAGTCCAAACTCACCCTGATTTATATTCAGTGCCAAAGGGTTGACTAACTAATACAAACTTAAAGAGTCAAAACACACAAATGCGTGTTTTTTATGTGGACGTATCCCTGAAAATTCAAAGTATTCAAATATTTTGATGATGGTGGCTTCATGCACCATCCATCTTACAGTGTAAATAGGAACATGCATTCAAAAGAAGTCTCAATAATCAGTGATATTACTACAGTTAACTGGGACAAATTACAGTTAAAACACTAAGACAAGATTGTGAACTTATATTAATAATTTTTTCATTCCTTTCAATATTTGCCAAATTCTGCAGATATTAAACCAGTGAACATTT